>NC_141003.1:92575542-93083218 GCF_052327205.1 Somniosus microcephalus
TTGATTCTACGGCCAGAATTTTCCTTACCTCGGCAGGTTCGGTGCGGTCAGTGTCCGTGGCAGTTCCTGACACCACTGCTAGCTTCATCCCGCTGCAAAAAATAAACTTGCCGTAATGGGGCCTATTAAGCCTGCCCAGCGTGTTACCCGGCCCAATTAGATGGAGCGGGTTTGGTGATGTTATTCATGACGCGTTTTAAGCCGGTGTCCTTAAAGGGATCACGGCCACATTAAATTTTAAGTTTAATCTAACATAGTGGGTGTTGAATCTTTACTGTACAATAATATAACAAAAGATATGAGTGACAAATATTTAAATAATATCATTAAGTAATATGACTCCATTCTCAAATACGATCAAGAACATAATTTAAAAAGTACATTAATTGGGAAGTTATTGGTGCTTTAGTCACAAATCTATAGACTTTTGTATCAGTAACTGGTACAAATAAAAGACGTGTGTGTATAGGTAAGACATAAAATTAAGCAGATTTTAAAGGTAATTGTAAAGGGGTGGATTTACAATCTTATGCAAGTTCAGCGGAAGAGCTGCGGAATCCCTAACAAACAGTGTAAGTGGTGCTTACAGTGTGTTTCTGAGATTTCTGCAACTCTTCGTTGAAGTTAACAATGGACAAGTGAGAGAACCTCCGCAGAAATTCAACCTAAAGTCTCAGACTGAAACATAAAATTAGTCATATTCAGGGACTGAAAGCAAATTGAACCAGTGGAATGAGTGAGGAGAATTAAATTGTTACGGTTGATGACTTGATTTAATGTGTAACTGGACAATCACAGTATACTGTGAGAAAAACCTGACCAGAAACAACACACACATTTATTTAAATGGTATATGTCATTTTTTATAGTGCAGGTCAATTCCCTGCAATTACTGTTGAGTTGGAAGGCAACAGCCGAGAATGGCCAGTGAAAAATATATTTCCCTCACCATTTACATCCTTTCAGGAAATTCTGAAAACTTTTATCAGTAGCTTTTCAAGTAGTACAGACTCTCCATCAATCTGTTAGCTGATGTAATTAACATGTTTTTATTTTGGTTTGTTTAACAAGCTGTCAAGTAATCAGCTGGAGCAATGGCCACAGAACTCGCGCCTCAGGTTGATGGATGTGTTTCCCGAGCTGCATGAATCCCGTGGCCATGCAGGGAAATTTAAAAAGTAGGGGGAAAAGGCTCTTAAGTGCTTGTAAAGTACCTCATAATGATTTCAATTGGGTCGCCCGCCGCTGTAGGTCGGGTCGGCTCCGCGATGAGAGACACACCTGTGGGAAAGGCACGTGGGAGCGGGATGACAGCGGGTTCCTGACCTGCTGTCAAAGAAAACCAACTTTCCCACCCGACCTGCCACCAATCGCGCCCAGAAAATTCAGCCCTAAATCTCTCTCTTTATCCTCAACTCCTAATCTCATTCCTAACCAAATATTGATCCAGTTCTTTTTGTTAATGTGTTAATTAACGCAACATTAACTGCTTCAGCTGAATCTATTCCAGATATCCACTATAGCATGGTGCGGAAAATAATACATTCCAATTTCAAGTCTTGCTTGATGTTTTATCAACTCTATACCCATATGGCCTAGAAATTCAGTCGCGTTTGCGCCCACTTATTGGCTATAGAGTGGTTTGCGCCGGAAGTTTTTTAGCGGCCGAAATTCAGTTGGTCCCTAACATCGGCGTTAGCCGGTAGCGCTGCGCCGGCACCGATGACGTCATCGGTGTGCGCAGCGCCCCGGTTCCAATGCTATTCCGTGCCGATGGCCAAATTCAGTTGCGGCCGCCTCGCCCGTAGCGGCCGCAAACAGCGTTTGAAAAACGGTGCCTTGCAGCTCCGAGAGGCCGGCGCATAAAGGTGGAGGGGCGGCCGGCCGCTTTCCCGGCGGCCGCCTGGCCGCACCTCCCTCCCCGGACTCCTGCACCACCCCCCCGCGGCATTGGTGTTTGACTCCCGCGAGCCCGGCACTTCTCCGTGGTGCCGGGCTCATTTGCCGGGGGAATCCAGCGGCGATCTCACGGCTGCAGGCAGCTCCTCCTTAAGAGAAGGAGGAGGCCTGCAGTACCCCAGCCTGCCGCACCGCATCGGGTGCCGCAGCGGCAGCTGGACGCCTGAAACTGACTTTCATCGCCCCAAACGAGGCGGCCAAACCCTGCAATAGCGCCCGCCTCCGTCTTGGGGCGGCGCAACTGAATTTCAGGCGGGCGCTACGGGAATCCGTGCGAGCGCAAAATTTCGGGCACTAAAGACCTGGCGCGGCGATACCGAATTTTTAGCCCTAATCTCTTGTCCTGTGTTCACAGTAGAAGTTAAAACATCTGCTTGTATCTGCGTGATCCATTTTGTTCATGTCTCTTCTTAAACCTTTCTCTATTGAGAACAAGTTCCGTTCTGTAAAACTATCCTGATGATTTAGAACCCTGAGTCCTGGATTCACCCTTGCCACTGAATGTTCTGTAACAGGACTGAAAAGTCTAAGGCCTAGAAATTGGGTTTTGGCTTAGCCAGGGCTTTAGCGCCGGAAGTTAGTGCCGGCGCTAAGTCCCCTGCGCGCGCCAAAAATTCAGTGGCGCCGCGCCCAAACGGCTGCCGGCGCTACTGAAGGGTCTTTGCGGCGGTACATCGGCGCTAACTGCCGTTTCGCGCCGCAATTCCGGCGCTGCGGCACCCGAGGCGGTGCGGCAGGCTGGGAACGTGCAGGCCTCCTCCTCCCGTTAAGGAGGAGCTGCCTGCACCCGGCCGCGGCCCGCGCAAATCAGCTTAAAAATGAGCCCGGCACCTCGGACAAGTGCCGGGCTTGCATCTGTTCCGGGGGGGGGGGGGGGGGGAGAAGTCCGGGGAGGGAGCTGCGGGCAGGCGGCCGGCGGGAAAGTGGCCAGCCGCCGCGGGGCCTTTAATGCGCCGGCGCAAACTGGAGTAAGGCACCTCTGCCAGAACGTTGCTTGCGGCTGCCACGGGCGAGGCGGCCGCAACTCAATTTCGGAGTTCGGGCGGGTTACCACGGCAACCGGGACGCTGCGCACACCGATGACGTCATCGGTGCCGGCGCAGCGCTACCGGTGCAACGCCGATTTAGGGCCCCAGGGAATTTTTAAACTGGCCATAACTCTGGCGCTAGTCCCTCTAGCGCCTCAAAAGCGGCGCTAAGGCAACTGAATTTCTAGGCCTAATTGTTCAGAGCTAACAATGGGAAAATGTTTGTCGATTCATAAATTTCTACCTATTTTCTGCCAGTTTTTCCTCGGGTTTATTCAAATTCATAGAGTCATAGAATTATACAGCACAGAAAGAGGCCCTTCGGCCCATCGTGTCTACGCCGGCCATCAAGCCCTGTCTATTCTAATCCCATTTTCCAGCACTTGGTCTGTAGCCTTGTATGCTATGGTGTTTCAAGTGCTCATCTAAATGCTTCTTGAATGTTGTGAGGGTTCCTGCCTCTACCACCCTTTCAGGCAGTGAGTTCCAGATTCCAACCACCCTCTGGGTGAAAAAGTTTTTCCTCAAATCCCCTCTAAACCTCCTGCCCCTTACCTTGAAACTATGCCCCCTGGTTATTGACCCCTCTACTAAGGGGAAAAGTTCCTTTCTATCTACCCTATCTATGCCCCTCATAATTTTGTACACCTCAATCAGGTCCCCCCTCAGCCTTCTCTGCTCTAAGGAAAACAGCCCCAGCCTGTCCAGTCTCTCTTCATAGCGCTCCAGCCCAGGTAACATCCTGGTGAATCTCCTCTGCACCCTCTCCAATGCGATCACATCCCTCCTATAGTGTGGTGACCAAAACTGCACACAGTATTCCAGCTGTGGCCTAACTAGGGTTTTGTAAACCTCCATCATAACCTCCCTGCTCTTATATTCTATGCCTCGGCTAATGAAGGCAAGTATCCCATATGCCTTTTTAACCACCTTATCTACCTGTCCTGCTGCCTTCAGGGATCTATGTACATGCACACCAAGGTCCCTCTGATCCTCTGTCCTTCCTAGGGTCCTATCATTCATTGTGTATTCCCTTGCCTTGTTAGTCCTCCCAAAATGCATCACCTCACACCTTTCAGGGTTAAATTCCATTTGCCACTGTTCTGCCCATCTAACCATCCCGTCTATATCGCCCTGTAGCCTGAGGCTTCCCTCCTCGCTATTTACCACTCTACCAATTTTCGTGTCATCTGCAAACTTACTGATCATACCTGCTACATTCATACCTAAATCATTAATGTACACTACAAAAAGCAAAGGACCCAGCACCGATCCCTGCGGTACACCACTGGACACAGGCTTCCAGTCACAAAAACAACCTTCGACCATCACCCTCTGCCTCCTGCCACTAAGCCAATTTTGGATCCAATGTGCCAAATTGCCCTGGATCCCATGGGCTCTTACCTTCTTGACCAGTCTCCCATGTGGGACTTTGTCAAAAGCCTTACTGAAGTCCATGTAGACTACATCAACTGCACTACCCTCATCCACGCACCTAGTCACCCCCTCGAAAAATTCAATCAAATTGGTCAGACATGATCTCCCCCTGACAAAGCCATGCTGACGATCCCTGATTAATCCCTGCCTCTCCAAGTGGAGACCAATTCTGTCCCTCAGAAGTTTTTCCAAAAGTTTCCCTACCACTGATGTTAGGCTCACTGGCCTGTAATTCCCTGGTTCATCCCTACTACCCTTCTTGAACAATGGTACTACGTTAGCTGTTCTCCAGTCCTCTGGCACCTCCCCTGTGGCCAGAGAAGTTCTGAAAATTTGTGTCAGAGCCCCTGCAATCTCCTCCCTTGCCTCACACAGCAGCCTGGGATACATCCCGTCAGGGCCTGGGGATTTATCCACTTTTAAGCCCGCTAAAACCGCTAGTACCTTCTCCCTCTCAATACAATTCAACCATCTTTACTTTGTGTCTTGTTAACGTTTTAACATGGCAGTCTAAGACTGCTGAATCAGGCCATTGACCGTAGTGTGGGTTTGACAGAGAACTTTGATTTGGACTGCAACACTTGCTCCGCTGAGGTTGGTGATAATGCAAAAGGAATAAGGCCTTTGCATGGAAGCGTTACTTCAAATTTAATCATTATGCCACTGTGGAATCTGCCTCCAAAAGACAAAATCTGTAGCTATAATACCTTCGAAAAGGAGAAGTGGGTGCTGATTACTGCTTTATTTGTGGTATTGTAAATTATAACTAGTCATGTTGCACTGGTTGGTTAAGTAAATCATTTGTGTGCTTTCACTTGTCTCTGTCTCTGCAATCAATCTCTTAGTCCTAAATCCTGTAGGATTTTGAGCTTATTCTAAAGGATACTATTAAATCTTAACAAGACAAAATATATCTGTGTGGGAGCCATTATTGGTTGTTGAGTACCCCAGAGGACTCTGTAATTGGATGGCTTTAAGTGATGCTTTGGACTGTCTGCACTGGGCTGTACAGAATGACTAAGTCTAGAAAATTCTTGCAATTTTAGAGAAGTGAGCAGAAGAAAATGATGAGAGAAAATTCCCAGTAACTGTATAATCATGTATTAAAATGTCCAAATTCTGACTCCTTACTAACCTCATTCTTTCCTCTTAACCTCGGCATCACTTCATCACAATTGGTTTACTCTTGTTGTTTTTTATTCTTTTGAATCTCGGCGGTGTCCTGCTCCGTGGGACACAGCCCTTCAGCTAGGTTTCTTAGTAAAAATAAACACTTTGGGGTCGATTTTCATAAAGCTGTCGGGAAGGAGGCGGGATCACAACTTCGGGTTTTAGTCCCGCCTCCATCGAGATGCGGCCAATCCACGCGATTTTCCCTTGATTGACCTTGTTAAGCCCGCCCAGCGGGCTCAGCAGGCCAATTAAGGGCCACCCAGCAATAGGTGACGTCACAGACTGAAATTTCATCTGACAAGAGGTGTTGACAGGTGAAATATTGGTGTTTCACAGCTGTTTGAAGCTGTCAAACACTGACAGTCTGACTTCTAACCTGAGTCCTTCTACACAGACTCAGTTAAATAAATCTCACCGGCACAGAAAGCTGCAGGCTGTCACTTTTGACAGCTCGCAGCCATTTTGCTTTCAGTGCCGGCTGAGTGATGGACTCCCGATGCCTATAGGAAGAAAGGCTGTTAAGGTAAGTACAGGTAATTTAAACTTCTTTACACACTCTAGACACACCAAACACACTTACCTTTGCACTCATGTACCCATCACTCACCTGAACACCGACATCGCGACCCCTCCAAGTCCTTCAACCCGACAGCCCGCCTGCTCTAACCTGGCGTGGTTTGGAGCCGTCGGGAATCCCACACGACACCCCTCAAAATAGGGATTAGGCAGTTAATTGGCACTAATCCCTTCCCGCCTCGGGTCGGCGGGTCCCAGTGCGGGGCGGGTACCCGCCTCCTTTGATACTTACGTGGAGGCGGGTTTTGGGCGGGATGGTGTCGGGACCCCCGAATTCGGGACTTTAGCCCCCTGCATGCCTAAAAGCCCGCCTCACGGCACACTGAAAATCTAGGCCTTTGTATTTTTGTCAGGCATTTCGGAGCCGCAGTCATTGTATTGTGACTTTATACAGGTCATAGAGTTATACAGCACAGAAAGAGGCCCTTCGGCCCATCGCGTCCACTCCGGCCATCAAGCCCTGTCTAATCTAATCCCATTTTCCAGCATTTGGTCCGTAGCCTTGTATGCTATGGCATTTCAAGTGCTCATCCAAATGCTTCTTGAATGTTGTGAGGGTTCCTGCCTCTACCACCCTTTCAGGCAGTGAGTTCCAGATTCCGACCACCCTCTGGGTGAAAAAGTTTTTCCTCAAATCCCCTCTAAACCTCCTGCCCCTTACCTTGAATGTATGCCCCCTTGTTATTGACCCCTCTACTAAGGGAAAAAGTTCCTTTCTATCTACCCTATCTATGCCCCTCATCATTTTGTACACCTCAATCAGGTCCCCCCTCAGCCTTCTCTGCTCCAAGGAAAACAACCCCAGCCTGTCCAGTCTTTCTTCATAGCTGAAGCGCTCCAGCCCAGGTAACATCCTGGTGAATCTCCTCTGCACCCTCTCCAAAGCAATCACATCGTTCCTATAGTGTGGCGACCAGAACTGCACACAGTATTCCAGCTGTGGCCTAACCAGCGTTTTGTACAGCTCCATCATAACCTCCCTGCTCTTATATTCTATGCCTCGGCTAATGAAGGCAAGTATCCCATATGCCTTTTTAACCACATTATCCACCTGTTCTGCTGCCTTCAGGGATCTATGTACATGCACACCAAGGTCCCTCTGATCCTCTGTCTTTCCTAGGGTCTTACCATTCATTGTGTATTCCCTTGCCTTGTTAGTCCCTCCAAAATGCATCACCTCACACTTTTCAGGGTTAATTTCCATTTGCCACCGTTCCGCCCATCTGACCAACCCATCTATATCGTCCTGCAGACTGAGGCTACCCTCCTCGCTATTTACCACCCCACCAATTTTCGTGTCATCTGCGAACTTACTGATCATACCTTTTACATTCACATCCAAATCATTAATGTAGACCACAAACAGCAAGGGACCCAGCACCGATCCCTGTGGTACCCCACTGGACACAGGCTTCCAGTCACAAAAACAACCTTCGACCATCACCCTCTGCCTCCTGCCACTCAGCCAGTTTTGGATCCAATGTGCCAAGGCACCCTGGATCCCATGGGCTCTTGCCTTCTTGACCAGTCTCCTATGCGGGACTTTATCGAAAGCCTTACTGAAATCCATGTATACCACATCCACTGCACTACCCTCATCCACACACCTAGTCACCCTCTCGAAAAATTCAATCAAATTGGTCAGACAAGATCTTCCCTTGACAAAGCCATGCTGACTATCCCTGATTAAGGTATATTGTACAGCTTAGCTTGTCAAAGGAATTTTGGCTTTTTTTGTCTGTTTTTAGTTGTGTGTGAAAGGGTGGTGGAAACAGTTTCAATAATAACTTTCAAAAGGGAATTGGATATATATTTGAAAGGAAAGGTTTGCTGGGCTATGGGGAAAGAGAAGGGGCGTGAGACTAATCGGAGAGCTCTGTCAACGAGCCGGCACAGGCACGATGGGCTGAATGGCCTCCTGCATTTTAAGGTTCTGTGAACATCAGCAACAACAGTTCACAGCAGCTTTGCAGTACCGCGACTTTGCTATCGCAGAGCATGACGAGAGCAATTGAAGCAAATTTCATGCTTTGATTTTGAATCTGAAGCGTAAGTCAACACATTCAGCTGATTTATTTGAACACATGAATTTCAGGAAAAAGCATTCAGAAAAATGTGCAATGTGAATTCTGACTGGTAAAAATGCAAAGTCAAATCACAAGTTAAAAAAAACAATGTAAACCAGGAGCATATGTGGTAAAGGACCGTTAACAAGCTGAGCTAAAAACAGAAAATGCTGGAATTACTCAGCAGGTCAGGCAGCATCTGTGGGGAGAGAAACAGAGTTAACGTTTCAGGTCGATGACCTTTCGTCAGAACTGGCAGATGTTAGAGATTTTAAGCAAGTACCAAGCCTGGGAAAAGGGTGGGGTTAGGAGAAGAACAAAAGGCAGATTTGTTTTTTGCTTTCGTTACCCCTAATAGCTGTTATGGGCAATCATAGACCCCCACCCCCACCACTAGATCAGTAGGGACAGATGTATCTCCTAAATCTCACGACTAACTGACAGAAAACCCAGAAACTTATCACCACCAGGAAACTCTGAATCACACACCCCAGTTTCACACGCATGCACCCCTCTCACTGCAGTGCCACCAGTTACTGAAGCACAGACATTTCCCTCCATCCTGCTGCCACAATGGAACTCTGATGTGGGCATTCCCCATCTTCCCCACTACTACCAAGGAACGCAGTCAACCAACACCCAAATTTCTAGGTAGCTCAGAATGTCTGTGTGCAGATTCTCTCACTGTTTTCCATTATGAATTCACATGTCCACAGTTATAATGGAAATTGTCTCCATAACGTTATCTCCTTTAGTTACAATGGAGCACTGCTGCTCCACAGGCTGGAGGGTGCCATTACAGTGTGACAAATTTAAGGTTTCTATTTTAAATACGGGCTTAGGAGCCCTGAAATCTGCAGTGCTTCTCCCTACAGCGCAACCCCCAGAAAAAGGCACAATTGCTGAAAGTGCCCATTACACCATTACTTTTGGGGTTCTACTCGTCTCCCACCAAAGTTGTAGGACTGAATTATGTCTGTGCACCTTGGTTTTATTGTCTCCAAACCTGTAACTAAGCTTCACCTCGGTGACGCAGTCAACTATGTCGACATACAAACACCTGGGCTGCGATTTCCCCAACCTCAGCGGGTCCAGTGCGCTTGGGATTGTTGGCGGGTCCCGAACTCGATGCTGGCTCCATCCGCTGTCCAAAGTGATTTTACGCTGATTGGGCTTCTTAGGCCCACGCAGCACGTTTGCCGGCCAATTAATAGGAAGCGGGTCTGATGATGTCATTTGATGACGCGTCATCAGCCGGTTTCCTTAAAGGGACCATGCGCAAATTTATTTTGACACTTGTGTGGTCAGTGTTCTACAGCATTGAGGTGCTGTAAACACTGACAATGACTGCACAGAGGTGCAGTGCTGCACCCAGGCTCTCTCATGACTCTCTCCATATGCTTATGGAGGGAGTCACAGCACGCAGTGAGGTTCTCTTCCCTTCCAATGGGCGGAAGAGACCTCCCCAGGAGATCAACGCAGCCTGGTTGCACATTGCACAGGAGGGCACAAGGAGGGATGTAGTCAGGAGGACCAGGCTGCAGTGGCGCAAACCTTTCAATGATCTCAGTAGATCACAAAATGTTACTGCAAAGCCACACTCAACCTCACCTGCTGTGCCACTCATCACATTCCATCACTCTGCCTTCCCTACCCTACTCCTGCACATCCTTACTCACACCAACTTACCCTGCACCTCCACCCATCCCTCTTTATCTACATTATCACTTCCCCATCTCACTAGCCACCCCTCACACTCACCCTCATCCTAGTCCAATCATACCAACTAACAACACACAAGGGTTGGCACTTGGGTGTTTTAGCCAATGTTCATGTGAAGTTTCTGTTAATGTGCCGTCAAACATTGAAATCTTTACTTTCAACAGTTTGCATTCTTGGACAGATTTGTGTGCACCTTTGGAAGTGGCTTAGTGAGTTGCAGTGAATGGTGAGACATAACGGTACCCCCTGCAATGGTGATGAGTGTGAAAGGAATGGCTTGGGAGTTGCAGGGATGCTTTATGGTGTTGGTGTGTGGTGGTGTCAACCTGGCGCATCATGTGGCAGCCTGGGTGTACAGCGTCAAGTGAAGTAAATCTGCCATGGTGAGTCTATCGCGATAGCAAAATATTGCGGATGCTGGGAATCCGAAATAACAACAGAAAATGCTGGAAAAACTCAGCAGGCCAGGCAACATCTGTGGAGAGAGAAATAGAGTCAACGTTTCGGGTCGAAACCCTTCTACAGAACCCTTAGAAGGGTTTCGACCCGAAACTTTGACTCTATTTCTCTCTCCACGGATGTTGTCTGGCCTGCTGAGTTTTTCCAGAATTTTCTGTTGTTATTATGGTGAGGCTATCCCTGGCTTCCTGGGCAGCAATGTGGTCGGGTGCTGATGCCCTCTGTCCTGTGCAGCATCAGTTGAGTGTGGAGAAGGTTGGTGTTGTTGGTGCTGCTGGTGTGCCTGGTCCTGCTGGTGTTGGGGCTGATCGTGGTGGGATTCTGAGGACCGAGGTGAGATAGTTTCAGGGACACCGATGCTGATGTAATAGATGGCAGGTGAAGTTGAGATGACAGAAACGATCCCTCAGTGGTGAGAGAGGTTGTTCCAGTGAGGTGACATTGGATACAGAGTTTACTCCAAACACTTGCAACCTGCATAAAACTCAGTCTGTCTTCCAAAGGCAGCAAGCAACAGCTTCTGAGCTTGGAAAGCGAACAGCTGTAAGATGGGAGCTTTTATAGCGCATTTGTTGTCAAGAGATCATTTCATGCTAACACAACTCCCGACCTCCTTACCTGACGTGATCCCCGAGCAGCGTGGACCCCGTGGGCGACCTCGTAAAATTTAAAGATGAGTTCAAAATACTTTGAGTGGCTCTTAATAAGGTCATAATGAACTAATTGCCTCCCTCGTCGCTGCATGTTGGGTCGGTTCAGCGTTGACAGACCCGACATCTGGGAACGTCACGCGGTGGCAGGTTGACTGTGGGTTCCCGACCCGCTGTCAAAATTTTTTTATTTCCCACCCAACCCACCACCAAACGAGCCTGACAACCCCCCCGAAAAGTTCCCCCCTAAATCACTGGCGCTACTGTCTGCCATTTTTCCAACCCATAATAGTCACAGACATTGATACCAGACACAGAAACTCAATGCTGTGATTTGGTTGGTGTTGTGCATTTCCAAAAGGACATAATCAGATAACTGGATTAAATTACACCCCACTGATGGTATCTATATCCAGTCAAATGACAGCTTGAAAATCAATAAAAGCGATTGATTCCATATTTCTGGGTTGCTGCTTTAACCTGACACTGACTGTTGTTTTTCTTCCAAAGGGATTAATAAACTGCCCAGATATTTGACAGAAATAGACTCTTGTATTGTGAATGCTGGTGGGTGGAGCAGATTCTTGCTGCATGCTCCCACCCATGTGCAGCCCAATCCCATTTCACAAACTCCCCATGTGACAGAGATAGATACAAGTAAGATTTATATTTCTTCTGGCGTTTTAACTGAGTCAGAGGTGCACAGGCGCAAATGTAATGAGATTCTTTTGTTGTTGTTGTTCTGCTTCCACCAGTTTTTCTCCCCTTCTCTATTGAGATCCTAAAGGCACAGAGTCCTTGGTGAGATACGTTTCCAGCCTCTGGTCCTTTCCACAAGTGGTCACTCTGATGTATGAGACTAGACAGCGAGTTTCAGCAGACTGTTCATCCACAGGGCAAGTGTCATAGCGAGCTACATCTTTACCTCATCCAACAGTCACGCGCACATTTCCAGCAAGGGCTACATGTCAATTATTGAGTTCAATTGTAATGCCCTGACTACCACCCCCAGCTAAATTCAGCTAACTCCTCATAGTCCAGGGATCAGACCCGGGACCACCCTTCCACGGAAGCTCAACGTAAACTCGAGGAACAGCACCTCATCTTCCGATTAGGCACTTTACAGCCTTCCGGACTCAATATCGAGTTCAACAATTTCAGATCATAACCTCGGCCCCTATTACATTTTTACTTATATTTATCATCCACACCTTTGTTTTGGTTTCTTCCCCCCCCTTTCCTTTTTTTTTTCTTTTTCTCTCTCCCACATGGCAGCTGTCTCCCATTCTGCCAGTGCATTTCACACCTAATCTAGAGCCGTCTTTTGTCTCCACTAGTCCTATCACCATCTTGTCTTGTTTTGAATACCTCTTAATGGCTCTTCTCTTTTGTTTTCTCCCAGCCCGGCCTTTTAATCAATTTCATTCCCTGTGCCTCTTTAGTCTTGATAAAGAGTTTTGACCCGAAACGTTGACTCTAATTTCTCTCCACGGATGTTGCCTGGCCTGCTGAGTTTTTCCAGCATTTTCTGTTGTTGATGCGTTATCAATTACTCATAAAAGACGGAGAGTTAGGAGAGTAACTAAAGGCTTTTATTAGCAAAGAGCAGAGCATGCCTCTCGTGGTTGACTGGGTTCCAAGAAGGCAGGGGGCTGCAGGTCAATCACCTTTATACCTGGGCCTGTGGGTGGAGCCAGCCGAGACATGTTGAGGCATGCATAGGTACAACAGTGTGCAGCAACAACAACAACAGTGAATAACAATAACAGTGGTTTACCACATTCACCCCTTGTTTAAAATTGAGTCCGGCGGGGTGAAGTGTACTAAAGGTTCGTGTAAGTAAGTCTATCAGGTGGCCTTGTATGCCGTCCTGATCGTCGTGGTGGCGGCGGTGATGGTGCAGCATCCAACGTTGAATCTGGCGTCTCATTGAGTGGTTGGATGGTCAATGACGGGTCCTGGGGCTGCGGCATGCCGTCTAGCGGGGTTGGGTTGTGGGTAGTGGTGGATGGCAATGGTAGTGTTTCAGGGGCACCCAAAGGTGCGAGATCTCGTGTGGGGGCTGTGTCCTCCCGCCCGTCCGGGTACGCTACGTAAGCGTACTGGGGGTAGGCGTGGGTAGTGGTGGGTGGCGAGGGAGGTGTTTCGGGAGCACCCGAAGGTGCGAGGTCTCGTATGGAGACTGTGTCCTCCCGCCCGTCCGGGTACACCACGTAAGCATACTGAGGGTTGGCATGGAGGTGGCTCACCCTCTCGACCAGGGGGTCCGTCTTATGGGACCTCACGTGCTTCCGCAGTAGGACGGGTCCTGGAGAAGTCAGCCATGTCGGTAACGAGATCCCCGATGTGGACTTCCTGGGGAAGGAGAACATTCTCTCGTGAGGGGTAGCATTGGTGGCTGTACAGAGCAGTGACCGAATGGAATGGAGCGCCGCAGGGAGGACTTCCTGCCAGCGAGAGGTCGGAAGGCCCTTAGATTTCAAGTTTAAAAGGACTGCCTTCCAGACCGTCGCATTCTCCCTTTCCACCTGGCCATTCCCCCGGGGGTTGTAGCTGGTGGTCCTGCTTGTAGCGATACCTCTCGAGAGCAGGTACTGCCGGAGTTCGTCGCTCATAAAGGATGAGCCCCTGTCGCTATGAATATAGCTAGGGAAACCGAACAAGGCGAAGAGGTTATTCAGACATTTAATGACCGTGGTACTGGTCATGTCTGAGCAAGGGATGGCAAACGGGAAACGGGAGTACTCATCAATTATGTTGAGGAAGTACACATTGCGGTCGGAGGAGGGGAGGGGCCCTTTAAAATTGACGCTCAGCCGTTCAAAGGGGTGCGTGGCTTTGATCAGGCTTGCTCTGTCTGGCCTATAAAAATGCGGTTTGCACTCGGCACAGATTTGGCAGTTGCTGGTCATGGTCCTGACCTCCTCGATGGAGTAGGACAGGTTACGGGATTTGATGAAGTGAAAAAACCTGGTGACCCCCGGGTGGCAGAGGTCATTGTGGAGGGTCTTCAGTCTATCGACCTGCGCGTTGGCGCATGTACCACGTGATAGGGCATCTGGGGGCTCATTGAGTTTCCCGGGCCGGTACAAGATATCGTAATTGTAGGTGGAGAGTTCGATTCTCCACCTCAAGATCTTGTCGTTCTTGATTTTGCCCCTCTGCTTATTATTAAACATAAAAGCTACTGAACGCTGGTCAGTGAGCAGGGTAAATCGTTTTCCGGCCAGGTAATGCCTCCAATGTCGCACAGCTTCCACAATGGCCTGGGCCTCCTTTTCGACAGAGGAGTGTCGAATCTCGGGGCCCTGGAGGGTCCTTGAGAAAAAGGCCACGGGTCTCCCCGCCTGGTTAAGGGTTGCAGCTAGGGCAAAGTCGGATGCGTCGCTCTCCACTTGGAAAGGGATGGACTCATCCACTGCATGCATTGTGGCCTTCGCAATATCTCCTTTTATGAGAGTGAAGGCCGCACAGGCCTCTGCTGTCAGGGGGAAGGAGGTGGACTTGATGAGGGAGCATAGTACGAGAAAAACCCTAGGCATCTCTTCAGTGCTTTTTGGCAGTGGGGGAGGGGGAGCTCCATAAGGGGGCGCATCCTGTCGGGGTCGGGGCTGATGACTCCGTTCTCCACTACACAGCCAAGAATGGCAAGGCGCTTGGTACGAAACATACATTTGTCCTTGTTGTATGTTAGGTTCAGCCGCTGGGCCGTACGGAGGAATTTCTCTAGATTAACATCATGGTCCTGCTGGTCGCGGCCGCAGATGGTGACGTTGTCTAGATAGGGGAAAGTGGCCTGGAGCGCGTTCTGGTCAACCATCCGGTCCATCTCCCGTTGGAAGACTGAAACCCCGTTGGTGACGCCGAAGGGAACTCTGAGGAAGTGGTAGAGACGACCGTCAGCTTCAAAAGCTGTGTACTGGCGGTCCTCAGCCCTGATGGGGAGCTGGTGGTATGCCGACTTCAGATCAATCGTCGAGAACACCCGGTATTGTGCTATCTGATTGACCATGTCAGATATGCGGGGGAGTGGGTATGCATCTAGCTGGGTGTAGCGATTGATCGTCTGGCTGTAGTCAATAACTAGGCGCTGTTTTTCGCCAGTCTTCACTACCACCACTTGTGCTCGCCATGGGCTGGTGCTACTTTCAATAATCCCTTCCTTCAGGAGTCTTGCTACCTCGGATTTAATGAAGCTCCTATCCCCGGCACTGTAACGCCTGGTTTTGGTAGCGATGGGCTTACAGTCGTGGGTGAGGTTAGCGAACAAGGGGGGGGGGGACTTTAAGGGTGGAGAGGCTGCAAATGGTGCACGGCGGGCGATTTAAAAGCTGCTGGCTGCAGACTGTGAGTGGGGGGAGGGGTCCGTCGTACGCTAATGTGACACTCTTAAGGTGGCACTGAAAATCCAACCCCAGTAGAACGGCAGCGCAAAGATGGGGCAGGACCAGGAGTTTAAAATTTTTGTATTCTGTGCCCCTTACTGAAAGGGTCACTACACAGTAGCCACCGACGTCCGCTGACTGGGCTTTGGAAGCCAAAGAGATCCGATGTCGCATTGGCAGGAGCGGGAGAGAGTAACTGCGCACCGTGTCGGGGTGGATAAAGCTTTCCGTGCTCCCGCTGTCAAAAAGGCAGGTAGTGGCGCGGCCGTTTACCATAATGTCCATCATGGACCTGGACAGTTGATGAGGGAGAGATTGGTCCAGCGTCACGGAGGCCAGCGTATGGTCGAGCGAGTCGATGTGGTCGTCAGATGAGGCGGTGGTTGAGTCCGGGTCCCCCGTGGTTGAAGTTGGAGACGTCCGAGATGGCGGACAAAATGGCGGCGCCCACGGTCCCGATCCCCACGCGGCTGGGGGAGCCCAAGATGGCGGACAAGATGGCTGCCCCCACGGTTCGCACGCGGCGCTGCTGGCGTTAGCGGTTTTACCTTTGCAGGCGCTGACATAGTGTCCTTTCTTCCCGCAGCCGGAGCAGGTAGCGTTTCTCACCGGGCAGCGTGCTCTGGGGTGTTTTGCCTGGCCACAAAAATAACATTTCTGTGCCTTGGACATCGCAGCAGCAGTTGAAGGTGGTGGTCCCATGACCCAAGGTTGTGGCGTCCATGTTGCGGAGCGGTTAGGGGAGAAGGCGTCCATATTCCTGTGGGCCGCGTCGAGCGAGAGCGCGAGGGACACTGCCTTTCTCAGGTCCATTTCTCCCTTTTCCAACAGTCTCTGCCGGGAGTAGTCGGACCTTAGACCCGCAACGAAAGCATCTCGGATCAGTCCCTCCGTGTGTGCTGCGGCTGGTACTTCTTTGCCATCGCAGTCTCGGCCGAGTATCCGCAGTGCCCGTAGGAAGGCCTCCACCGATTCCCCGGGCTGCTGTCTGCGGGATCTTAAGAGGTGCCTGGCATAGACCGTATTTACCGGGCGTGCGTATTGCCCTTTTAGCAGATCGATAGCCGCCGCGAAGGTCGTCGCGTCCTGGATTATTGTATAAACTTGGTGGCTCACCTTTGAGGCCAGGATTTCCAACTTGTTTTCGTCCAGGGTCACAGTTGAGGCTTGCAGGTAGGCCTCGAAGCAACGCAGCCAATGCGTGAATTTGGTAGCCGAACCCGCTTCTTGGGGGTCTAGGTCCAGGCATGTTGGTCTGAGGGCTCGCAGCAGCTCCTGCTGTTCAGCGTTTGGTGCAGCAGCCTGCTGTTCAGCGTTTGTCGACATTTTGTTTTTGCTAATAAAATTGATGCGCTATCAATTACTCATAAAAGACAGAGAGTTAGGAGAGTAACTAAAGGCTTTTATTAGCAAAGAACAGAGCATGCCTCTCGTGGTTGACTGGGTTCCAAGAAGGCAGGGGGCTGCAGGTCAATCACCTTTATACCTGGGCCTGTGGGTGGAGCCAGCCGAGACATGCTGAGGCATGCATAGGTACAACAGTGTGCAGCAACAACAACAACAGTGAATAACAATAACAGTGGTTTACCACAGTTGTTAATCCAGGACCACCCTTGTCTGTGTAGTTTAGATACTCGCCATCCTCGCCAGCTGCATTGACTTGGGGGGGAGCTCTCTTTAAAAACAAATTTTAAGTCCAGCCCTAAAGAATGAAAGCAAAATATGCCTCCATTTTATAAATGAATAGTAAAAAAAAACAAAGCACATTATTTCAAAATGCACTGAGAAGTCTAGGAATTAATAATCATTCATTCTAAGCTCTGCATTGGAGCCTAAGCAGAAGAAATTGTATAATTATGAGATATATTTAACTTTATCAAGCTTTTCGCATATTCTTACAAATGTGGGTAACAGATGGTGGACACACGGTAACACAATCTGAATTGAATGTTTTTTAAAAAGTTAATTAGGTCACATGCTGTTACAAACATGAGATGTTATGAGTGACTTGAGAAGAAGAATAATGAGTTGGGTCAGGAACGTGCAGGGTAGCCACAGCTCGGGCTACAATTACTCGTACTCTGCTCGTAACCCAGCAATGCAACTTCTCGTGGCCTTTCTAACGGAGCACAGTGTCTTGTTTGTAGGATTGACTGAATAACTACTGTATCTAGTAGCACTAATAGTTCCAACTCTTATCAGATCTGCTGCACTCGTAGATACACGCACCGAGAGAGTGATCCAGAGCTGGTCTGGACTAACAGAAGAGATGTCATTTCACAGTGTAACAACATTAAAAGGAGTTCTAATGTTGGGCAATATCAAAATACTTGATTCCAGTAGACAGTTCTGTCCTTTTCCAAACTATCAAGTTACTGTTGCCATGGGATTCTAAATAATGCACCAAGAAGAAGGTAGGATGCTAATATACAAAGGATAAACCTTCAAGATTGCATTCCAGGATCTAATGAGCTACTATTGGAGAAATTCACAATCCTGCGGGGTTTTTGGGGAAGAGTTAAAATGGCTTGCGATTGTTCTGTCTAATAATGAGGAGTGTTGCAAAGAGAAAAGTGGGAAACAGCACAGCAGGAGACGCAAGAAATTCTTAAAGTGCAAGAACAGGAAGCGGGAAGTCAAATAAAGGGTGAGAACCCGAAAAGATGCAAACAAGGCTGAAACTTAGGATCAGCACAAGACAATTAACATATTAAATATTACTTCTAAATATTCATAAAGACATGAGTAATATAACAGAATCATGGACTTTTACTGCACACAAGAAGGCCTTTTGGGCTATCGCACCGCTGTCAGCTCCTGAAAGAGATGTTCTTAGTCTCCCTTCCTTGCCCTTTCCCCATACCTTTCATATTTTTCTCTTTCAAAATCCACTTCCCCTTTAAACACTATTCTGCTTTCTGCTTCCACCACTGCTTCTGGTCGGACATTCCATGCCTTAACTCTCTACATAAAAAAAATCGGTGATGATTTTAAATTTGTGATTCTAGTTACTGAATCACTGAGCAGTGGAAATTGTTTTTTTCAGATTTACATTCCCCCCCCACCCCCCATAATTGTGACTATCTCTTTCAGAGCTTGTCTTTATCATCTCTGCTATAATGAGAAGAATCTCAGTTTCTCTAGTCTGTCCTCATAACTAAAGCTTCCAACCTCTTGCTCACCCTCTCCACGGCTTTGATATCCTTCCGAAAGTAGGGTTCCCAAAACTGGACAAAATGTTCTAACTTCAGCCTCATGAAGGTTTGTATTGATTAGCATTGCTTCTTATGCTTTTGCAGTGTTATCAACATGCCTTCCTAATTAGTGATAACCCAAGTGGTATTAATAACTTTAATATAAATGAATCCGAGACTGATTAAAGGGCTCATAGCCAGTACATCCACAGGGCATTATTCCCAGAGTACGAAGACAGGCGCGTGGAGGGACATTTGTGAAGTATTGACGGTGATGATGTGGGAGTTGGTGAAAACTGTGAAGGTTCTAGTAGATTGAAAATAGGCTAATGTGGTCCTCATTTTCAAAAAAGGTACTACATGGACACACACAACCAAAGACCCATGAGTCCTACTACTGTATCATGTAAAATAATGGAATTGATTACTGTATCAGGAGTAATCTTATGATAACCTAATGTGGCCTCAGAAAGGGAAGAGCTTGAACAATCTCCTTGACATTTGGCAAAAAACGGCATATCAATGTCAGTTTGGTGTTGCTCTCCCAACCCCCATTTCAAAGAAAGAAAGAAGACAGAAAGACTTACATTTCTACAGCACCTTTCATGACCACTGGATGTCCCAAAGTGCTTTACAGCCAGTGAAGTACCTTTTGAAGTGTAGTCACTATTGTAATGTAGTAAGCACCTATCATCAAAGACCTATAATCTCACTATTGGCAGATGCGACTTCAGTGGTGGTCCTTTCAGTATGAAAAATTCAGTCATCAGTACAGATGCATATGCCTTAGTTCACTCACTGCTGCTAGCTGAGGTGTGGTAGTGTAGTGATTGTGGGGGTGATTTTGCCAATGGGGATGCGAAGGAGGCGGGACTGCTGCTTGTTGGGTTTTAGTCCTGCCTCCATCGACGTCTGGCCAACCCACGCTATTTAGATTCACCAGACTGATACCTGGGATGGCAGGAATGACGTATGAAGAGAGATTGGGTCGATTGGGCTTATAATCGCTGGAGTTTAGAAGAATGAGAGGGAATCTCATTGAAACTTATAAAATTCTAACAGGATTAGACAGACTAGATGCAGGAAGGGTGTTCTCGATGGTCGGGGAGTCCAGAACCAGGGGTCACTGTCTAAGGATAAGGGGTAAGCCATTTAGGACAGAGATGAGGAGGAATTTCTTCACCCAGAGAGTGGTGAACCTGTGGAATTCTCTACCACAGAAGGCAGTTGAGGCCAATTCATTAAATATATTCAAGAAGGAGTTAGATATATTTCTTAAGGCTAAAGGGATCAAGGGGTATGGGGAGAAGGCAGGGACAGGGTACTGAATTTGGATGATCAGCCATGATCTCATTGAATGGCGGAGCAGGCTCGAGGGGCCGAATGGCCTAATCCTGCTCCCAGCTTCTATGTTTCTATGTTTCCCTTGATTGACCTTGTTGAGCCCGCCCAGCGGGCTTAGCAGGCCAATTAAGGGAAAGCCGGTGACAGAGAACATCAGCGTATGACATAAAAACATAGAAGATAGGAGCAGGAGTAGGCCATTCGGCCCTGCTCCGCCATTCAACGAGATCATGGCTGATCATCCAAACCCTAGCACCCGGTCCCTACACCGACAGCCATCCCACCCAAGCCCTAACCCCGTAACCCCACGTATTTAATCCCCCCTAACACTAAGGGCCAATTTTTATCATGGCCAATCAACCTAACCCGCACATCTTTGGACTGTGGGAGGAAACCGGAGCACCCGGAGGAAACCCACGCAAACACAGGGAGAATGTGCAAACTCCACACAGTCACCCGAGGCCGGATTTGAACCCGGGTCCCTGGCGCTGTGAGGCAACAGTGCTAACCACTATGCCACCGTGCTGCCCATCTGTTGAAAATTTTTGACAGATGGATTGTCATCGTCAAACACTGACATTTTCTGTTGTTTGGTGAGTTTTTGTACTCAAGACTCACCAAATCTATTTTCTGAGCAGAAAGCAGGTGGGATGTTGCATCGGAGAATGCAGCAGCCATTTTGTCATCTCTGCCGGTGAGATGCCGGAGCCTCCGGATCCCCAACGATTGAAGCCTGCAGGAAGAAACAAAGGTTAAGTAAACTTTTTCTCACACTTTTCATGCACCTCACATACTTACCTCTCCACACTTGCCCCCATCACTCACCTCCATAGTGCACTTTTCGACCCCTCTCACCCCCGCAGATCCCTTCTCACCTCGCTGACCCTGGCGGGGTTTCCCGATGTTGGGAAGCCCGCACTTCTGTTGGAAAAATGGGGATAATCCTCTTAACTGCCTGTTAACTACCTGTTAACAGGCAGGTAAGTGGCTGTAATCCCCTTCCCACCTCGAGGAGACGGGACTCGGCGTGGGTCGGGGATCTGCCGCCCGGGAAGATGGCATGGAGGCGGGTTGGGAGCGGGTTCGGTACCCGCCCCCAGTTTCAGCCATTTTCCCGGCAGTCCCGCCTCCAAACCAGCCTCCCCAGGGCTGGGAAATTTCCCCCCTCTGTCACTGGACAAGAGACTTGGTGACATTGTCCAGAGAATGCGAGTTCAAATGCTGAGATTTGCACTTGCGTTCTCTGGATTATTAGATGGCAGTTTGAGAATTTGAATTCAATTTCCAAATAATCTGGAAATAAAAAGCTGGTATCAGTAAAGGTGACCATGGAAGCTGGGACTCCAGCTCCCCACCAATGTGGTCTTAAACACCTTTAGCCACTCCGTTCTATCAAAAAATCTCTACCCAGCAGTTCTTGAAGAAGGCGGCTCACCACTGCCTGCTCATGTCAACTAGGGATCGCAATAAATGCCAGCCTGTCCAGCGACGCCCACACCCCGAGAATTAGTTTTAAAAAACATTGAGAGCTGTAGCTGCTTGTATCTACAACAGGATTATTTGAAGTTAAAGCTTTTGTGCTTTTGAAATGGTTCAGGTGCTTTGTTTACATGCTCATTTGCTGTGTTGACAAAATTAAATGTATGATAATGGCATCTACCACAAACCATATTTTCGGTAAGAAATTTTGTCAAGCGTTTCATTTTTGGGTTGCTGTATAGTGGGGATGCCTGTGGCCCCTTTAACTGCCCGCCACAGTGTGTGGCTCCAGTGCAATAAAAGCAAAGTTGTAGCCGAGGAATATTTACATTCGGACTGCTGCTGTGTATTCAGGTGGTGCTTAATCACTTAATGACTGACAGCTTTAGATTGGTATTCCTGAATGAGAGGGCTGATGATTCCTGTTGAGGGAGTGGAATGATTGTCATTGAATCAGTGACCAATTGAGTTCAAACAAAGGTCTCTGCCTATTGCCTGTCTTCAGGGTGGGGTTTTTGAGAAGGAATTTTCCTGAACGTAGAATTTAGCTAAGTAATCTAGATAAGATGCAAAAACAAAGGAAATACCTGACATTGAAAATACTTCACGGAATGCTTAACATAAACTGATGCAGCATAACTAACTGGAGGTACATGCATAATGGTTATGATTATCTTATTGGTAAACTAGATAGTCGATTAATAGAGTTCATTTCAGAGGATGTCATAGTGAGTATCGTGAGAAACAGCCATGGAACCAATGCTTGGTGTCAAGAGATTGAGTTACGAAGAAAGATTGGGGAAACTTGGGTTTTTCAACCTTGAAAGGGAGACTACGGAGAGTTAACTTTGTAAAGATTGTACAATAGTAACTGATAAAATAAAAGGTCTATCTGGAACATTACTTCAAATTAAACCATGAGGGCAGGACAAGAGGATGCAGGCTAATTTAAGAGTGATGCCAGGAATATCTTCACACAAAGCATAATCTACTTGTGAATTGAGTGTCTGGATGGGGTATTTGAGGCATAAACCTTGGAATCAATTCAAGAAACATTGGATGGTATGAGGATGGACTTTTAAGGTCTGTCTGGACAGATGAGCTAAGATGGGCTGAATGGCCTTCGTTTGTAACTGGCTTCTGGGATTGAATTAGCGCCAATCATTTTATGGGCATGTTTTTTGATTACTAACATTAGGGGCTCGATTTTAATTCCCGAGGCGGGTTGGAGTCGGGTTCCGTGGTGGGCGGGTTCGGGAGCCGCTTCCAGCGGGAACAGCTGCAGAGTTGCGATTTTTATTCAAGTACCTTGTTAATTTCATGGAGGCCCGCTGGCCGGTCCAATGAGTGGGATCAGGTCGGCTGGCTGCCTCTGATGACGTCACAATAGCAGCTGCCTTCCTGTCCAAGCCTTTCCATTGTGGTTTCCTGCACTTCTTTTCACAGCTATAACTTCTTCCAGAGGCAAGGCAGCTCCTCGGTTTAATGATGAGTCCCTCCAAGTTCTTGTGGATGCTGTCAGAGGGTGCAGGGAGATTCTCTTCCCTCCTGATGGCCGGAGGAAGCCTCCTCAGCAGACCAAGGCAGCATGGCTGCGCAGTGCTTAGGAGGTGAGCGCAAGGTGCATTTATGCACACTCATGGATCCAGTGCCGCAAAAGGTTCAATGATCTTGTGAGAATGTCAAAAGTGAGTATCCCATCTCACTTTCCTTCACTCTGCTTCACTTCTCATCACCTGCACTCTGCATTGTAAGCCTCCTCCTTCACATCCCACCTTACTCTTACTTCCCTTGCATCCTTTCCTATTCGCACCCTTTCCTATCCATCTCTGTCTCTGCACTGAATCACTTCAGCGTCCTGCCTATGCACCCCTTAGACTCGCACTCACTGTCATGCAGTGACAACATCTAACAACGCACAGGGAGCTATCTTCCTCTTGGCACCTTACCCCATCTTCGTCTCACTCAAACCTTCTATGGCAGGGATTAATCACACTCACTCCATCACTGTGGCTGAAACACCGCTTGTGTCCCTCTCTGCAGGTAAAGACAGCCCACAATAAGAAGGAGGGAGCAATGACTGGAGGAGGAACAGCTTCCCTTGCAACATTGACCAGTGCTGAGGAGACAGTAAACGAGATTGTTGGAGGTGGCAATGACCTGGAAGTGGGCGATGGCGAGACGGGTACACTAGAGGAAGCTGGTGACATAATAGATATTCATCCCTCTCAGAAAACAATGCAATATGATGTTCATAGAGAATCGCTCTGTGTGAAATAAATTCTCCTCATTTCCCCTCTAGTTCTTCTGCCAATTACTTTAAATCTGTGACCTCTGGTTACTGACCCACTTGCCAGAGGAAACAGTTTCTTCCTATTTGTTCTATCAAAACCCCTCATAATTTTGAACACCTCTATTAAATCTCCCCATAACCTTTTCTGCTCTAAGGAGAACAATCCCAGCTTCTCTTATCTCTCCGCATAACTGAAATCCCTCATCCCTGGTATCATCCTGGTAAACCTCCTCTGCACCCTCTCCAGGGCATTGTCATCCTTCCTAAAGTGAGGTGCCCAGAATTGAACACAATACTCCAGCTGAAGCCTAACCAGTGATTTGTAAAGGTTTAGCATAGCTTCCTTGTTTTTGTACTCAATGGGGGAGAAATTCAGTAGGTTGCGCCACCCGTTAGCACCTTAAGAGGGCGCTAAGTGGGTCGCAAGCCAACTGGCGCCCGGGCGCGGCACTGCCCACGCCTCCCGCTAAATTCCGCGGGACGTTAGTGGTGGCGCTAACCGTTAGTGCTGCGCTGCTGCCGATGATGTCATCGGTGTGCGCAGCACCCCGCTGACGCCCTGGCCGCGATATTTGGCAGCGCCCCCTGATCTACCGCTGGACGCTATGTCCGACTGGTTCAGGGGGGCTTACCTGCGGCCGGGGAGGCGCAAATTAAAGGCGAAGTGCGGGGCGGTCATTTTTGTTGTTGGCCGCCTGCCAGCACCTGCCTGCGCTCCTGTCTCCGGCCTCCTGAACCGCCCCCCCCCCCTCGGTGCTGGGCTCTTTTGCCTGCACTCCCGATCCTCGGGGGCCCAGCTGCACAAGGCCCCTCCCCTTTAAGAAGGGGAGGAAGGCCTGCAATACCGCAGCGCGACGTGCCGCAGCGTGTGGCGCTGCGGCGCGTAGCGCCACGATATTCACTCGCAGCGCCTCAAGAGGGATGCGGGGCGCCTCCAGTAGCGCCGCGCTTCCCTTTGGGGCACAACAACTCAATTTCCGCTGCGCGGACGCGAATGTTTCCGGGGCGCTACTTTTAGCGCCCTGGTGAGGCTGGCGCCCCAAACGGGGCTATACTCAATTTCTCCCCCAATGTCCCTGTTTACAAAGCCAAGTATCCCATACGCTTTCTTAACCACCCTATCAACTTGTCCTGCCACCTTCAAAGGTTTGTGAATATGCAGCCCCAGGTGCCTCTGCTCTTGCACCCCCCTCAAAATAGTACCATTGAGATTATACTGCCTCGCCATGTTGTTCCTCCCAAAATGCATCACTTCACACTTACCTGCATTAAATTGCATCTGCCATCTGTCTACCCATTTCACCAGCCTATCTAGGTCCTCCTACTATCCTGCTCACCATTTACTACGTTGCCACGTTTTGTATCACCCGCAAACTTTGAAATTGTACTCCCTATACCAGGCCATTTATATACAACAAGAAAATCAATGGTCCGAATACCGACCCCTGGGGGATCCGCTGCTTATTTCCCTCCCGTCAGAAAAACATCCGTTCACCATTACTCTCCGCCTCCTATCCCTTAGCCAATCTTCAGCATAATGGTCTTGTGTTCTATTGATTGGGCAATACAACTCAACACACTGCTTGTTTTGTTGATTCCATCTTCACAATGACTGGACAAGCTTGTTACAGTCTATCAACACTCCCAGATCTCTTTCAGCATCTCTCCTACCAAGTCCTTGAGTAAATTTGTTCCTATTTTTCTGTCAATGTGCAACACCTTGTACTGAGCTGTATTGAATTAAATTTTCCATAGTTCTGCCCACTTGTAAATTTTGCCTGGGTTTTGCTGTAGTCCTTTGACAGTTTCACCACACTGACTGCTTTCACTAGTTTTGACAGAGGGAACTAAAAATTATAGGTAAGGGAGATGGTGACACATGCTGTATGATCCCAGGTTAGTGCCCCTTAACTAGATGCAGTGTGAAAGGATAGTTGCGGCACTGGTCTGCAATTCTGGGGGTGAGAAAGTTGATACTCGGTGCCATCCCACCTCCCTTCTTATGGTATAAGGCACATTTTTTATGGCTTCCTCTCATGGAGTCCTAGTTGTCACTTTCAAACAGTTGTCAAAATAGCCCAGTGATCTCCCACTTGCATAGGCAGAGGCAAGTCCAAGACAGTCTAGGCTCAAAACAACAAAAAAATGCTCCAAAAAAGTCGTTCCTAGCTACAGTAATTAATCTTTCAGCAGTCATTAGATTAACTCAACTCTTGACTATCACCAGTCTCAGTTGATCCTGGCAACAGCTGCACTTTGTATTTCTCAATGCAACTTGGCCCTAATGGATTGTGAGCATCAATAAGGAGACGGGACTGCACTCATTTCAAGATATGTTAATTAGGTGCAGGGAACTCAGCGAGATGGTTGGGGTAGAGCCAAAACACCTTTGGAAATTTGGGTGCTTTCTTTTTCGGTGTGGAAATGATGCCGAAATAGCTTCTGCCTGAACTTGTTGGCCAGCCAAGTGAGTTACCCCAAATTCAGGTCCCAGAAATGCCAAGAACAGCATGAAGTTTTGGTGCCAGCGTTTGCAAGGAGGACTTGGAGCTGCCCAAATGGTTCAACACTTCTAAATATCCAGGAATGTACGGCATATGCCTGTTATTAACGAGATGATGGTTGAAAACTATGAAGCACTGATGATTATCGTGGGGGAGCCAGTGACTACAGGAAGCCCCAATCGATTGAAAACAAGCCAATGGTTCCAAATATAAAAGCAAAATACTTCGGAATCTGTAAATCTGAAATAAAAACAGAAAAAGCTGGAAATACTTAGCAGGTCAGGCTGCACCTGTGGAGAGAATAACAGAGTTAACATTTCAGGTTCAACGAAAGGTCATCGACCTGAAACGTTTCTCTCGTCACAGATGCTGCCTGACCTGCTGAGTATTTCCAGCATTTTCTGCTTTTATATCCAGTTGGTACCAAATCTGGATAATGACAGACCCATTGGTCTTGGATCAATAACTGGCAAAATAATACAACTGATCATTCTGGACAAACTCGAGGATTATCGATATGAAAATAACCTTGCAGGTGGCAGCCAACAGTTTCAGAAGGGGTGATGTTAGAAAGCCCTATGATGTACTGCGCCTAGACTTCCAGCACGCCTTTGCTTGAAGTTCTGTGTAAAAAGCTGGTCCACAAGCTTAAGTGGGTATCCGGAGTGAAAGTTGGATGTGGGCAAGGAATTGAGTGAAAGAGCGGAAGCAGTAGTTGCTAGTTAAGAGTGAAATTGGACTGAGGCGGTCGGTATACTGACAGGAATACTTTAAGGATCAGTGCTGATAACCCCAGTGTGTCTAATCAATGTAAATAATGTAGATTCGGAAAGGCAAGTTACTTACTTTGAACGTGAGAGGAATCACAGAGGGCTTGAGTATAAGATTAAGAAACCATATGCAATAATCCAGATGAGAAGGATTTGCTTCTCGTTCAGCCATGGATGTGTGGAATTGATTCCTGGTTAGAGCAGTAACTGCTATGTTGGTTAATACCTCTTGTTTGAAAATTCACTTTTGCCGCTGTTTATGTGAGGAATTCTGAATATATCTGACAAGCTGGAAGTCACTTCAAGGCTCACAACATTAATCCGAGTGCCATGGAAGCAATTCCCTGCATTAACTCAGTTTTAAAGGACATTTATAATGTAGCATGTTTGTGATTGATCAATGCTGCGGCACATTTCATTGTTTTCCTCTCTCCCCTCGCGCACTTCACAGAAGGAAGAATAAATAAACCAAGTTACTTTATTCAAATCTGAAGATGATTGGTGATTTTCAGAAGGACTATTAGATTCTAATGTTACCCATTGTTTGTAAAATGTCTTTATTTAATCCCAGGTGTCGACTGATCCACATAAAGTTGATATAACTGAGGGCTTGGGGAATTGAGTCTGCAGGATAACGTGCCATGCTTAGGTTAGAGGTGTGGTCTTTGCTCTTTTTAGCCTTGTGGATCAGACTGAGGCTGTCAGCACTCAACTTAATTGTGATCTTCACACCATTCAATACTGGGAAACTAAGGGTCCCACTAAGGAAAATTTCTCAAGTCCTTGTACCAATAAATCCTGAGCTACCAGTGATCTGCAATATATACAGAGGTGTCTTATTTATGGCAACGCACACTCTGCACATCTGTACTTCAAAATTGCAGTCGGGATCCTACAGTGGTGTAGAACCTCAATTTGCATACGTAGACAGCCTCCCACCCGAAATATCTGGCTGTGCTGTGGGGCCATTTACCGGTCCTGCCTGAAAATGGCATCAGGCAGGCCTTGGGGATCCAAGGGTGGTCAAGGATTCCCAACTCCCGATTTTCCTCTGCCGGCCACTCATTTTTCAAGCGACAAATAAGTTGGTGGGAGTTAAACACCCCCCGGGATCAGAAGGGGGAAACTCTGCTGGTCCCCAGCAACCACCTTCCACCTTGGTGAGTATCAACCACAAACAGATATATCTTAGGCCCACTGCTTGGGCCTCCCTCGAGAATTCTGCTTTAGTGGAGTTCATTTTTATCCCTCTTATTCTTTGCATCCATTACACACAGTCTGAGGTACTGATGTTCTCACCATCTCTTGGTACTATTTAAACTTCAAGGGTATTTGCTCAGTACTGTATTTGGGAGTGCTTAGAAAGGTTTTATTTGGCTGTGTATGGAGAGGTTTGAATTGGGAGAGGAGAAGGCTGTGGTATTTGCATGATCATGATTTAATTAATCATGTTAAAAGCAGAAACAACAAACTTCATTTAAATTTTCCCCCTCCACTTTTTGGTCGTCTGATGTATGAGGAGAGATTGGGTCGATTGGGCTTGTACTTGCTGGAGTTTAGAAGAATGAGAGGGGATCTCATTGAAACTTTAAAAATTCTAACAGGACTAGATGCAGGAAGAATGTTCCCGATGGCGGGGGAGTCCAGAACCAGGGGTCACAGTCTAAGGATAAGGGATAAGCCATTTTGGACAGAGATGAGGAGGAATTTCTTCACCCAGAAAGTGGTGAACCTGTGGAATTCTCTACCACAGAAGGCAGTAGAGGCCAATACATTAAATATATTCAAGAAGGAGTTGGATATATTTCTTAAGGCTAAAGGGATCAAGGGATATGGGGAGAAGGCAGGAACAGGGTACTGAATTTGGATGATCAGCCATGATCTCATTGAATGGCGGAGCAGGCTCGAGGGGCTGAATGGCCTACTCCTGCTCCTATCTTCTATGTTTCTATGTCTTCCTGTTGGGGTATTGTTCTGTCGGCAGGAATCGTGTCCTCATCCAGCATTTGCACTGGCATTTTCCCGAAGGAGGCACTGGATAGCGGCCAGGAATGGGAATACCAGTTGAATTTTTTCCTCTCCTTGTTTTACTAGCCCAGGGATTCTGAGGCCACTTGTCCTGACGCTAGCTGGGGCACACGGACTGAGCCTATAACCTGTCTGGTTCCATGCTGTACTGGAGCATGTACTTACTGAGGAATACTGCACCACAATTTCATTTTTATTTAGCATTATTATCACTGGAGGAAGCCAGTCAAGACAAATTAATGGCTTTTTAAGGCAGAACAGTTTAAATAATTGAATTTCAAGTTGCCATAACAACAGTGTACGGCTCTGGAGCTCAACCAAATTATTTGTTGTACTGTTTATTCTTGACGTTGCTGATTGTTTGATATTCTGTTGGTGCTGCTCATTCAGTAATGACAAACCGAATGCAGCTCCCTTTCTGTCATTAACATAACACATTTTCATTTATTTTCAGTCTCTGGGTGTAGCTGTGGAACTGTTCTTCCTAAGCTGAGGATAATTGCAGAACAAGGCTAAATGCCACACACAATTTTATCCTGCACCTGAGGTCACAGCTCTGAAATATGTTTGATTAAGAGTGCTCGTCTGGGCTGTCTGCCAGCACTTTGTGATCCTGTACTGCTACCCCATCCGGTTTAAATACTAGGGCACCTGCAAATTGAATGCCTCTTGAGATGGTCAAAGGATTGAAATTTGCTTTACTTTTTATTATACTTAGTATGGTGGTAGACAGTTATAAGAGGGAAGGCTATCCTGTGTCTGTTTTCCACGGTAGGTTGGTGACTGACTCAGTTGGTAAAGATGATATTTAAAGCTGAAGATCCCAGGCTTGATTCCTGATCTTTGCCGAAATGGCAGTATGGGACTACGGCTGGCTGGTAGGCTAGCAAGGGGAAGACCAGACAGGGATCTCATCCCCGCTAGGTATCCGATGAGTCATGATGGACAGTGTGCATTTGTGAAGTTGGGTGAGGACAGAATCAGCCCAACTGTGATTTTCCCTAGTGGGCTGCCAACACACATTACCTGGGTGCACGTGTGAAAAATGGCTACTTGGGCAACGTACCAGAGGGTGACTGGTGCCTGTGGAACTCTACAGGAAACAATGAGTTTAGGTAAAATTGGAAAAAAAAACACATAATTAGTGTCATCAATCCTGGTAAGTCACAAAGAATTGTAATATACACTAATTCTCATCACTCAAAGACGCAACTCTGAATATCCACCAGGAATGTCCATCAATTAAAATCAAAACCGTGGGATACGTGGAGCAGTAGCGCAGTTATACACGCAGCATGTGGGTCTGCTCCCATGGTTGATTTTGCTGTGCCATTAATAAAAGTTGCTGAGTGGAGGCTGGGCCCTGCCCACAAGGCAATATCGGAGGTGGAGTATCATTCCTCCTGACCTGCTGAAGAGTGAGAGTGGCCACAATCTGAACACATGCTTCTTTTCCTCTTGCAGTGCAGTGGGAGATGTAAAAGAGAATAATTGTAAAAATGGGAAAGGTGGAAAATCAATTTAAACATTCCATGCAGTTTTAAAATTTATCAAATAGATCAGAAATTTAGCCAGTAGCACAATTTCATTCCAAATCATCCGGCTTGAGCTGTACTTGTATTTCTGTTTTTGGCGTTACTCTCAGCATTCTCTTATCTGTCTGTTGTCCTTCCCACATTAAACAAGAATGCAAATGTTACATGGCAATGATGCACATTCTACCTGGAGATTTAACATAAAGGCTTGTTTGTAGAATAAGTAATTAAACAATTTTCTGATCAGAACCGGGTGGTGCAGAGCATGTTAGTACACTCCTTTAGGTCTGTTGGTGGCACTCTTGCCTCTGAATCAGGAGGTTTTTTGTTAAAGCCCCAATCGATACTAAAGGAGCGCTGCTTTGCCAGAGGTGCTATCTTTCGGAGGTGACATTAAACCAAGGCCTTGTAAATCTGCTCGGGTGGATGTAAAAGATTGAAGAAAAGGAAGGAAGCTTTCCGCGTATCCTGGGCCTCATTTACATTTCAACCAACACCACCAAAACAGATTCTCTGTTTATTTATCTCATTTCCTCTTAGTGGGATCTTGCTGTGTGCAATATTAGCTGCTGTGTGTGGTAAACCACTTTTGTCGTTCACTATCGTTACACTATAGTTATCACTGTTATATCGTTATCACTGTTCACACTGTTGTATCACTATACGAGGTCGCCTCTTGTCACGCTGTTATACCTGGGCTGAACACTGCTGACTCCGCCCATGGCTCCACCTACCTGCCCAGGTATAAAGGTGGTCGACTGGCTGGTATTCCTCCTTGTTGGATCCGATCACCCACGAGGGTGGGCTCTGTTATTTAGCCAATAAAAACCTATAGTTACTTTCTTAACTCGTCGCTTTTCATTGGATGAATTGATAGGCATATCAATTTTATTGGCTAAACTTTAAAATGTCGACACTTAAGCAGTCAAACGACCAGCCAAGCGACCAGCCAGACGCCCAGCTACAACAGCCACAGCAGCCGGCCTGGCTGCGAGCCCTCAGACCACCGTACCTGGACCTAAACCCACAGGCAGCAAACTCAGCCCTCGACTTCGAACACTGGCTGAGCTGCTTCGAAGCCTACCTGGGAGAATCCGGCGTGCCTCAGAAATCCATGCTAAGAGTTCTGAACGCCCAAGTGAGCCCTAAAGTATTCGCACTCATCCGGGACCTTAAAACATACGAGGACGCCATCAACCGGCTGAAAAGACAGTACCAAACCCCGGTAAATTCCATGTATGCCAGACACCTCCTAAGATCCCGCCCGCAACAGCCAGGATAGCCCGTGGAGGAATTTTTACGGGTGCTACAAGCACTCGGCAGAGACTGTAACTTTAAAGCGGTAACGGCGGCAGAAAATACTGAAGACAATGTCCGCGATGCCTTCGTGAAAGGCCTGCGGTCCGACTACTCACGGCAAAGACTACTGGAAGCAAGGGACCTCGACCTGGACAAAGCTGCAGCCCTCGCTCTCTCTCCAGAGGTGGCCCATCGGGACCTCGAGGCATACTCAAGGTACTGTAACTCGCGACCCTGGGACTTGGGACCGACCCCGACCGCGATACCCCCCGCAGCAACCCCCCTGGGACCTACCTCAGCGTCGGCATCCCGGACCCGATCGAGACCGCCACCCCCGGTACCGGCTCCGACATTGGACCCCCGCGATCGGGCCGCCGGCTTCTTCTTCTGCGGCCAGGCGAAACACCCGAGGTTGCGCTGCCCAGCCAGGAACTCTACCTGCTCAAACTGCATGAAGAAAGGCCACTTCGCTAAGGCCTGCAGAGGTGGATCATCAGAGGCCAGCAGTGCCTCATGCGAGCTGTGGGGGCGGCCATCTTCCTTCAAGGCAACAGAGGCCAGCATCCCCACATGTGAGTCATGGGGGCGGCCATCTTTGATACAGGCAACCGACACCAGCAGTGCCTCATGTGAGTTACGGGGGCAGCCATCTTCTCCGCCATTTTGTCCAACCTCGTGGGAGACGCCATTTTACCCACCACGCTCGACCGCCACCGTGCCTCTAGACCTGACTACCGCCTCACCCGCAGACTACAGCAACTCGCTCAGCTATACACTAGCCTCCGTCTCACTGGACCAAACCCGCCCGCATCACCTGTCCAAGTCAATGATGGACATCAGAGTAAACGGCCACGCCACGACCTGCCTGTTCGACAGCGGAAGCACGGAGAGTTTCATCCACCCAGACACGGTGAGCCACTACTCCCTCCCTGTCCTGCCAACGTGCAACCGGATCTCGATGGCATCGAGATCCCACGCCACAGACATCAGCGGCTACTGTGTTGTGACCCTATCGGTTAAGGGTACGGAGTATAAAAATTTTAAACTCCTCGTCCTCCCCCAGCTATGCGCCGCCGTCCTACTAGGGCTAGACTTCCAATCCCACCTCCAAAGCGTCACGCTAGCATACGGCGGATCCCTCCCCCCACTCACAGTCGACAACCAACAGATTTTAAACCGCCCACCGCGTAACACCTGCGGCCTATCCACCCTCAAGGTCCCGCCACCTTCCCTGTTCGCTAACCTCACCCCCGACTGCAAACCCGTCGCGACCAAGAGCAGGCGGTACAGCGCCGGGGACAGAGCTTTCATTAGCTCTGAGGTGCAGCGTCTCCTGAAGGAGGGCATCATCGAAGGGAGCACCAGCCCCTGGCGTGCCCAGGTCATGGTAGTTAAGACGGGCAATAAGAACCGCCTGGTCATCGACTACAGCCAGACCATAAACAGGTACACCCAGCTGGACGCATACCCCCTTCCCCGCATATCTGATATGGTCAATCAGATCGCACAATACCGAGTATTCTCTACCATCGACCTTAAGTCGGCCTACCACCAACTCCCTATCCGCCCTGAGGACCGCCAGTATACCGCCTTCGAGGCGAATGGCCGCCTCGACCACTTCCTTAGGGTTCCCTTCGGCGTCACCAACGGGGCTTCGGTCTTCCAAAGGGAGATGGACCGGATGGTTGACCAGAACGGGCTGCACGCCACGTTCCCCTACCTAGATAACGTCACCATCTGTGGCCGCGACCGGCAGGACCATGACGTTAACCTGGAGAGATTCCTCCGTACGGCCCAACGGCTGAACCTCACCTACAATAAGGAGAAATGTGTGTTTAACACCTCGCACCTTGCCATCCTCGGCTGTGTAGTAGAGAACGGAGTCATCGGCCCCGACCCCGAAAGAATGCGTCCCCTCATGGAGCTACCCCTCCCCCACTGTCCAAAGGCTCTGAAGAGAACCCTGGGGCTCTTCACCTACTATGCCCAATGGGTGCCCAATTATGCAGACAAAGCCAGACCCCTCATGAAGTCCACATCCTTCCCCCTTACGGAGGAAGCGTGCGCAGCCTTCTCCCTCATTAAGGGAGACATCGCCAAGGCCACAATGCACGCAGTGGACGAGTCCATCCCCTTCCAAGTGGAGAGCGATGCATCCGACTTCGCCCTAGCCGCTACCCTTAACCAGGAGGGGAGACCAGTGGCCTTCTTCTCAAGGACCCTACAGGGCCCTGAGATCCGACACTTGTCGGTCGAGAAGGAGGCCCAAGCGATTGTGGAGGCGGTACGACGCTGGAGGCATTACCTGGCAGGCAAACGATTTACCCTCCTCACCGACCAGCGTTCGGTCGCTTTTATGTTTAATAACAAGCTGAGGGGCAAAATCAAGAATGACAAGATATTGAGGTGGAGAATCGAACTATCCACCTATGATTATGATATCTTGTACCGGCCAGGTAAGCTGAACGATCCCCCTGATGCTCTGTCACGAATTACATGCGCCAGCGCGCAAAGTGATAGACTTCAGACCCTCCACAACGACCTCTGCCACCCCGGGGTCACCAGACTTTACCACTTCATTAAGGCCCGCAACCTGCCATACTCCATCGAGGAGGTCAGGACCATGACCAGGAACTGCCAGACCTGTGCCGAGTGCAAACCGCACTTCTTTAGGCCGGACAGAGCAAGCCTGATCAAGGCCACCCGCCCCTTCGAGCGCCTGAGCATCGACTTTAAGGGGCCCCTCCCGTCCTCTGACCGTAATGTGTACTTCCTCAACATCGTTGATGAGTACTCCCGTTTCCCCTTTGCCTTCCCCTGCCCAGACATGACCAGTACCACGGTCATTAAATGCCTGAACGACCTCTTCGCCTTGTTCGGGTTCCCAAACTATATACATAGTGACCGGGGCTCCTCCTTCATGAGCGAGGAACTCCGTCAGTTCCTACTAGCGAGAGGTATTGCTGCAAGCAGGACCACCAGCTACAACCCCCGAGGGAACGGCCAGGTGGAAAGAGAGAACGCGACGGTATGGAAGCCCGTCCTCTTAGCCTTAAAGTCTAAGGGCCTCCCAACCTCCCGCTGGCAGGAAGTCCTCCCGGCAGCGCTGCATTCCATCCGGTCACTACTCTGCACTGCCATTAACGCCACACCCCATGAACGAATGTTTGTTTTCCCCAGGAAGTCGACTACGGGAACCACACTACCAACCTGGCTGACCTCCCCGGGGCCCGTCCTGCTGCGAAAGCACGTGAGGGCCCATAAAACGGACCCCCTGGTCGAGAAGGTGAACCTCCTGCACGCCAACCCCCAGTACGCCTATGTGGCTTACCCAGACGGGCGGGAGGACACAGTCTCCTTACGGGACCTCGCACCCTCGGGCATTCCGGAGACACCACCTTTACCCCCCCCCACCCCCCCCCCAATTCCAGCTCAGGTAGACGGCACGCCGGAACCCCACGAGCCTTCGCCGACCACGCAGACACCAGCATCAACACCGGAGAATGCAACACCGTCGCTGCGACGATCAGAAAGGCTTACGAGGCCTCCGGACAGACTGACTTACCAGAACTGGTAGTACACTTCACCCCGCCGGACTCAAATCTAAACAAGGGGTGAATGTGGTAAACCACTTTTGTCGTTCACTATCGTTACACTATAGTTATCACTGTTATATCGTTATCACTGTTCACACTGTTGTATCACTATACGAGGTCGCCTCTTGTCACGCTGTTATACCTGGGCTGAACACTGCTGACTCCGCCCATGGCTCCACCTACCTGCCCAGGTATAAAGGTGGTCGACTGGCTGGTATTCCTCCTTGTTGGATCCGATCACCCACGAGGGTGGGCTCTGTTATTTAGCCAATAAAAACCTATAGTTACTTTCTTAACTCGTCGCTTTTCATTGGATGAATTGATAGGTATATCACTGTGCTTGCCTACAAAACAGTGACTGCACTATAAAAGTAATTCATTGGTTGGGAAGCACTTTGGGATGTCCCATGATTGCTAGGGCAGATCTCTACATAGTGAATTCCTGATCATGGTCGGGTTGTCTGATGGCGACCCTAAGTTTAGAAGGAGGGAGAGTAAATGGGAAAATGGCCTGTATTTTCCGATTGGAGGCTTGGAAAAAATCTATGCCCTTACCTGCTGGCTCTGGAGGTCTGGACAGTTCCGCTCCTAGGCCTCTCCTGGTGCGTGCGCGCAGAGGCCCAGGTATCCCAGGGACGCAGGCGGTTCGCAAGCATCCCTGGGATCACATGGGCCCTGGGGAACCAATGGAAGAAGGGAATCCCCCTTCACACTTTGACGGGTCTCTCTGCTTAGACCTGTCAAATGTATGATGCGGATCACTCAAAAAACACACTAAAACATTAAAAACATTTTTTTTAAATCACTTTTAAAATGAGTTAAAATTACATTTGTAGTGTCCGTGTGTAGATAAAGACACTGAAGACAGGAGTTGGTTCATAGGTATTTACTAAGCAAGTCTGGGGGGGTGTTTCTAAAGGATAGACACAATACACAGGCTTATATAGCCCAAGTGGCAATTACCGGCATTACGCACACCTGGGGCTCTTACAGGCACATACACCATAATTGCTCTTAAAGGCACATACACCACAACATTAAATTAAATATTTTAAACAAAAATTAAACTTTATGAAAAAAATAATTAAAGCTTTTTACGGGGCTAAAAATAAACTTCACTTTTTTAAAAGTATTTTAAAATTATAAATGAGTGAAATTTTTTTACTTAAACTCTTTTGCGTAAGATTTTAAAGGGATTTCAGCAGGCGGAGGTTCTGCAGAAAGCGGAACTCTCCACCCACAGAGGCCCTTCTCCAGGGCAGGCGGATGATCTGTCAAGAGGATTCTTGACATATTCGGAAGTGCCAGTTTTCAGCGCATGCACTGGGATCGGAAAATGCGGGCCATTGAATTGACCAGCCTGTCTGTCAGTAGATCAAGAGCTATAAAGGTGGACAACTGGGACCAAGTTTCTCCCCATTCTGGCAGTACACACAAAAGTACCCAAGAAAAAGTTATGAGTTGAAAACCTTACCTCAATATTGGCCCAGAAATTCGGGTCGGGGGCTTCCCTCGGGTGTAAGCCCCCGATCTGCACTTACCTAGCGCGCCGGCCGTTGAGCTGTGGGCTCCCGTGGAATTCCGATCCGGGGCCTGGTCCATCTGCCGGCGCGCAGTGCTTGCGTATCCCAGGGGCGCAGTTAGTTCGATACGTCCCCTGGGATCACGTGGGCCATGGGCAGCCAATCGGAGCAGGGAATGCTCCATTCATAAGTCTGACAGGAAGTTCTGTCAAGACTTATAAATACTACGGCCCCAAAATAGCACTAAACCTTCAAATTTTTTTTTTAAATCACATTTTTTAAAATAAACTATAAATTACATGAAATAACTATTTTAAACAATAATTTAAATTTTTGAAAAAAATAATTTTATATTCTAACGGGGCTAAAAATAAACTTACCTTGCTTTAAAGTAGTTAAAAATAATAAACCTGTGGAAAAAATGTTTTAATTTTCATTAATTCGCCACTAAATTCTGCAGGCTTACCCTCACGGAGAAACCTGTAAAAAAAAACGTAAGTTTGATGCGCACGCGCAGTCTCCCCCGCGCACGCGTTCGACCTCTGAACCTCTTCGTTCAGAGGAACGGAAGTGCCGGTTTCCTGCGCATGCGCAGTGCACGCAGGAAACCGTCACTTCCATCGGGCCTATGGGTGAGTACCCCGTGCGTACTCACCTGTGGAGACCCGAAGTTCTGGGCCATTGTGTTTAGCTGCTTTTATCATTAGGATGTAAATGGTACATGAAGTGGTCGTCATATTGGGTATTACTTTTCTCATTTGGACTGATTGGCATTCTTTGTATTGATACATGTGTGGCAGCTTCCTTCACTTTCCTTATTCGCTCTTGGAAAGCTGTCTCATTAGATATAAACCTTTCCCTCACCGGGTTTTGGTGGGACATGAAGATTGTTGTCAGTTAGGCAGCAAGTACCTAAGAGAAAGGTACTGAACTCCCCTGGGCAGGCTGGAGCTCGCTGCACTTTCTAAATCATTCAGAGAAGCGACTTATTCCTTAGCTAAATTATTAGCTGCATCGGTAATTGAATTTGACTGGAGTTTCCAGCCTTGCTAACGACAGCTTGGGAATTGTGTCTTTCTGATCTTCCATTGTGATGTTACACAGTCCCCAAGTTGCTAGTTTGCTTTATATTTGTTCAATAAATGTTCAAACTAATTTGGTATTTTAATTGCAAATTATTTTTGAATGTAAGTACCTGTTCAATGGATTTTGCTTTTGGGCAAAAGAGCTGAGTACAGAGCTTTGAGAATAGGAACATCCTAATGTTTTATTCAAGATAAGGACAGATGTGCGTCTCTAATTTTGAATTTAATATCCAATAATAACCCAATAATAATAGATAATCAAGGGGCTACAGGGAGGGAGGAACTTAAAACAGTCTCTGTCATTAGAGAAAAAGTACTAGGCAAACTAATGGGGCTAAAGGCTGACAAGTCCCCTGGACCTGATGGCCTACATCCTAGGGTCTTAAAAGAAGTGGCTGCAAAGATAGTGGATGCGTTGGTTGTAATCCACCAAAATTCCCTGCATTCTGGAGAGGTCCCAGTGGATTGGAAAGCCGCAAATATAATGCCACTATTCAAGAAAGGAGGGAGACAGAAAGCAGGAAACTATCGACCAGTTAGCCTAACATCTGTCATTGGGAAAATGCTGGAATCCACTATTAAGGAGGTAATAGCAGGACATTTAGAAAATCATAAGACAATCAAGCAGAGTCAACATGGTTTTATGAAAGGAAAATCTAGTTTGACAAATTTGCTAGAGTTCTTTGAGGATGCAACAAACAGGGTGGATAAAGGGGAGCCAGTAGACGTCGTGTATTTGGATTTTCAGAAGGCATTCGATAAGGTGCCACATAAAAGGTTACTGCACAAGTTAAGAGCGCATGGGGTGTGGGTAATATATTGGCATGGATAGGGGCTTGGCTAACTAACAGAAAACAGACAGTCGGGATAAATGGGTCATATTCCGGTTGGCAATCAGGAACTAGTGGGGTGCCACAGGGATCAGTGCTGGGGCCTCAACTATTTATAATCTATATTAATGACTTGGATGAAGGGACCGAATGTAATGTAGCCAAATTTGCTGATGATACAAAGATAGGTGGGTTAGCAAGTTGTGGATGTGGTGTATTTGGACTTTCAGAAGGCTTTCGATAAGGTCCCGCATAAGAATTAGCGTGTAAAGTTCAAGCACATGGGATTGGGGGCAAGGTATTGACTTGGATAGAGAACTGGTTGGCAGACAGAAAGCAAAGAGTTGGAATAAACGGGTCTTTTTCCGAGTGGCAGGCAGTGACTAGTGGGGTACCGTAGGGATCGGTCCTAGGACCCCAGCTATTCACAATGTTAATGATCTAGACGAGGGAACTAGATGTAATATCTCCAAGTTTGCAGATGACACAAAGCTGGGTGGGCGTGTGTGCTGTGAGGAGGATGCCGAGAAACTCCAGTATGATTTGGACAGGTTGGGTGATTCGGCAGAAGCATGGCAGATGCAATATAATGTGGATAAATGCGAGGTTATCCACTTTGGTGTCAAAAACAGGAAGGCAGATTATTATCTGAATGGCAATAGATTGGGAGAAGGGGAAGTGCAACGCGACCTGGGTGTTATTGTGCACCAGTCGCTGAAAGTAAGCATGCAGGTGCAGCAGGCGGTTAAGAAGGCAAATGGTATGTTGGCCTTCGTAGCGAGAGGGTTCGAGTACAGGAACAAGGATGTCTTGCTACAGTTGTACAGGGCCTTGGTGAGACCACATCTTGAGTATTGTGTGCAGTTTTGGTCGCCTTATCTGAGGAAGGATGTTCTTGCCATGGAGGGAGTGCAGCGAAGATTCACCAGGCTGATACCTGGGATGGCAGGAATGACGTATGAGGAGAGATTGGGTCGATTGGGCTTATACTCGCTGGAGTTTAGAAGAATGAGAGGGGATCTCATTGAAACTTATAAAATTCTAGCAGGACTAGACAGACTAGATGCAGGAAGGATGTTCCTGATGGCCGGGGCGTCCAGAACCAGGGGTCACAGTCTAAGGATGAGGGGTAAGCCATTTAGGACAGAGATGAGGAGGAATTTCTTTACCCAGAGAGTGGTGAACCTGTGGAATTCTCTACCACAGATGGCAGTAGCGGCCAATTCATTAAATATATTCAGGAAGGAGTTAGATATATTTCTTAAGGCTAAAGGGATCAAGGGATATGGGGAGAAGGCAGGTACGGGGTACTGAATTTGGATGATCAGCCATGATCTCATTGAATTGCGGAGCAGGCGAGGGGCCGAATGGCCTACTCCTGCTCCTATCTTCTATGTTTCTATGTGAGGAGGACACAAAGGCCTAGAAATTCAGTTGGGCGCGCCAGCCGTTAGCGCCTTAGGGGGAGTAGATCTCGAGCGCTAGGTGCTTATCGCCCGGGCGCAGCGCGATCTGCGCCTCTCCCCAACTTCAGGACACATTTAGCGCCGGCGCAAAGTCTTAGCGCGCGCCCTGCTGCGCGCGCAGATCATGACGTCATTTAATAGTGCAACGCCCTTTGTGCGCCCCAAACCGGAACTTCACTCGCGCCGGCCCATTGTGCGCCGGGCGTCCCGAGCGACTGTGAAGTGGAACGGTACACAGGCCAGCCGGGCCGGGGGGAGCGCTAATTAAAGGGCACTTACCCAGCAGTATAAAGGCCAGCCATTTTGCAGCATTCACTCTTGTGCAACGGTTTTTTGGACAGAGACCAAGGAGGAGAGTTTACTGGTTTGGACCAACACTTGGACAGGTATTTTTGGCTCAGGCCAGAGCTTACCAATTATCTTAGCCTTCATTCAGAGCTCAGTGTTTGCCAGCATATAATGGGGACTGCATTGGGTGGCAACGCTGAATTTCAGCCTTATGCCAGAAGGGCTTACAGACGCCGTGAGAGAGTGGCAGCCCTGGCTAGACGCAGAGGGGGCAACAGGCGTCGCCAACTGAGGCCTTACCCACGCAGGGTATACCGCCAGCAGACCTCCTATCTGACCATGTCTGCCGCGATGCGTGTTAGGAGGCTGCGATTCCGAAGGGAGGTGGCTACAGAGATCTGCCGGCTGCTTCAGAGAGATCTGCAGCCACAGCTGATGCGCAGGACGTCTCTGTCGGTGGCAGTGAAGGTGACGGTGGCTCTCAACTTCTATGCCTCCGGCTCCTTCCAATCCGCTACTGGGGACATCGCTAACATCTCCCAGTTCGCCGTGCATTGCTGCATCCGCCAGGTGACCGAAGCCCTTTTCAGAAGGAGACATCAATTCATCTCCTTCCCCATGACCCTGGACAAGCAGCAGCAGCGTGCAGTGGGGTTTGCAAGAATAGCGGGCTTCCCCATGGTGCAGGGCGCCATTGACTGCACGCATGTGGCTTTGCGGGCACCTCTTGAGCATGCCGAGGATTACCGCAACCGGAAGGGCTACCATTCCCTCAATGTACAGCTGGTGTGTGACCACAGGCAGCGCATCCTAGCTGTCAATGCCCGCTTTCCAGGCAGCAGCCACGATGCCTTTACCCTGCGACAGACAACTGTGGCTGACATGTTCCAGGCACAGCCTCCCCCAAGAGGATGGCTTATCGGGGACAAAGGCTATCCTTTGTGTACCTGGCTCATGACCCCGCTCCGCGCGCCCACGGCCCCTGCTGAAGAGGCATACAACGAGAGCCATCAAGCGACGAGGAACCTCATAGAACAAACAATCGGCGTGCTCAAGCAACGGTTCCGCTGTCTCGATCGCTCCGGGGGAGCCCTCCAGTATTCGCAGGATCGAGTCTCCCAATTCGTCGTCGTTTGCTGCATGCTGCACAACCTGGCTATCCGCAGGACTCAGGCACTGCCACCTCACGTTGGACCACCACCTCAGGAGGAGGAGCAGGAGGAGCATGAGGACGACGAGGACGAGGAGTACCAGCCCAGGAGGGACGCACAAGGTCCAAGGGCCGCCCGTCGGCGACTTATTGAACGTCACTTCTAGGCCCCCTGTCAGGGAATGGCTTGTGCCAATGATAGAACATGATTGCAGCCGCTCCGCAAGCCCTCAGCCGGTTAAGGCAACAAACACTTCAAAGATCAAACATGGACAATGTGAATAAATAAAAAGCTTTATTGTACAAACATGGACAATCTGAATAAATAAAAAGCTTTATTGTACAAACTCTGGGCCCTTCCCACATGAAAACCAAAAACAGAGGAAACCCCCAAAAAACACTCAAACACATTACTCGCTCCCACAACCTGGGGAGGATTAACAAAATAGGGCAACTAAAATGGCCGTCATTCTCGGCCTTCGTCCAAAACAAACATCACATCATCGGCCTTCAAAAAACAAACATCCAATTCTCGGCCTCAAGAAACAAACACAAATGGCCACACATTCGACTATTTGGCCCGCTAGGGCGATGCCTTGGCCATCTTTGGGTGGCCCCTGCCCGCCCTGCTGCTCCGCCTCAAAGTAAGGCCATTGGCTGCTGCAAGGCTGGGGGCAGGCTCCTGAGGGGCACATGTCGTGACGGCAGATGCCCTTGGGGGTCGGCCTAGTCGAGGTCTGGCCGTCGAGCGGCCGGCTGTTGCTTGCTGCAGCTGTGGCTGGCCAGCATCAGTCGCTGCAGCAGCTCCTGGCAGCTCCACTGGGGGAGTGGCAGTGGCGGCTGGAGGAATGGCGGCAAGCTGGCGGATGGCAGGCGCTCGCTGGTCGCCTGAGACACTGGCACTCGCCCGGGCCAGCACTGCAGCATGCGCACCAATCTGCCGAGGGACAGACCGATGTGCTGCTGCAGCGCGCCGGGTGCCCTGGCGATGCCTGGCTGACACAACGAGTGTGGCAGCAGTGAGTGCCCGTGTTGACCTGTTCACTGCCCGCAGCAGAGCAGCCAGTGACTGGACGGCACCACTAATCACCTGGCCAGTCGCTGAAAGATCTGCCCGGTATTCCGCCCGACTGGTGGCCTCTAAGGGCCCGAACTCGGCCACACTCCGAGAGAGGGAATCGATGGACTCAGGCAACCGTGCCACTGCCGCCATGAGCTCCGTGTGCCGGCGCTCCGAGTCCGCGGACAAGTCTTCGAGGCGTTCCATCTCCTCGGCGAAGAGCATCCCCTGACTGGAGGCCGGACTCTCCCTCTGGGGAGGAGGCCGCCGAGCTGGCCGACCCTTCCTGCGTTGCTGGAGGCCGCTGGGCCCAGCAATTGGACTCCCCTCCGACGCATCCCCCCTCTGGGGAGAAGGCCGCCGAGCTTCCACCCCCCTCCCGCCTTTCTGCAGCACGCAGGTCCCAGGAGCTCCCCTCCCCTTCGACACTTCCGCCACGCTGCCCTCCAGGGAAGACGTGTCCCCTACATTGGCCTGGGTGGCCGCGGCTGAGGGTTCCCCTGATGGGCCGCCTTCCTCTTGCTCCTCCTCCTGCTCCTCCTCGGAGGGTCTGTCACTGGCAAGTTGAGGGACCTCCTCTTGACCATCTGAAAGCAGGAAGGCACAAGAGTAGCTTTAGAGTGAGGAGAGGGCGTCAGTGCGGGATGCATGAGTGGTGGCATTCAGCGCATTGGTCGGACAGTGGCAAAGGATGTAGATCTGATGCGCAAGTGGGACGAGAGAGGTGCAAAAGGTGATGTCCTTACCATTGCTTCCCAGAACAGGGTCGGCATCTCCACATGCAACGGGCCCAATCACCCGGCGACCCATGAGGCGCTCCACGCGATGTTGCAGGTCGGTGAGTGGCTGGATATGGGGTCGTCCTCCCCCGGTCGCAGTCCGGCTCCTGCGATTATTCGCCAGCTTGGCCTGCAAGAGAAAGGACGGCCTCTAAGTACAGTGTGTCGCCGTGATCTTGTGTGCACTGCCTCCCATGGTGGAATAGCCTGGCCAGTGTGTTGCCATGATCTGCTGTGCACTGCCTCCCATGGTGGAATAGCTTGGCCAGTGTGTTCAGTGCAGAATGTGCAATTGATGTTCATGCCTGTCCCATCGCTGCTGGATGAAGGCTGGCCATTAGAGCTTTCAGGTCCCTTTGCCCATAATGTGAGGTGCACATGCAAGGATGAGGAGGTCATTGGAAAGGGTACTCACCCTGACAATGCGTGTGAGGTCATTTAACTTTTTGCGGCATTGGGCACCGCTCTTGGGGACCTCGCTGTTGGCTGACAGCTTGCTGGCGACATGCCTCCAGGCTCTCCTGTAGACGCGGACCGTCGCCTTCTTGCCATTGTGCGGGTACAAAACATGGCGCCCCTTCTCCACAGCAGCAAGCAGCACACTCAGATCACGCTCTGAGAAGCGCTGCGCACGTTCACGGGCCTTCTCCATGTCTTCAGGCGCTATTTGGGTCCAGCAGCAGTGTTCAGGCCTAGCTGGAGGGCTCCACTATCCAGGGCGTGGCAGCAGACACAGTCGACCCTTCCCCCTTAAGAGCTGGCCGGCGCCAGGGTGTCTGCTGTCAGTCACGAGATGGCCGCACCTGCGCTGCGCCCGGCCTCGGCGCTATCGATCACCACCTCCGGCTTAGCGCCCAAAGAGAGGCGTCCAGCAGCAGTTTTAGCGCTCGCCCGAACTAGTAGGGCGAAGCTAATGAATATCGGAGAAGTGGCATCGATTTGGCGGCGGATGCCCCACTTTAGCGGACGCCCCACTTTAGCGGACGCCCCACTTTAGCGCCCCAAAAGTGGCGTCAATGAATTTCTAGCCCAAAGAGTCTGCAAAGGGATATCGAGAGGCTCAGCGAGTGGGCAAACATGTGTCAGATGGAGTATAATGTGGGAAAATGTGAGGTTATCCACTTTGGAAGGAAGAATGGAAAAGCAGATTATTTAAATGGAATGAGAGTACAAAATGCTGCGGTACCGAGGGATCTGGGGGTCCGAGTACATGAAACACAGAAAGTTAGCATGCAGGTACAGCAAGTAATTAGGAAGGCCAATGGAATGTTGACCTTTATTGTAAGGGGTATGCAGTATAAAAGTGGGGAAGTTTTTATGCAACTTTACAGGGCGCTGGTGAGACTGCACCTGGAGTACTGCGTACAGTTTTGGTCTCCATACTTAAGGAAGGATATACTTGCATTGGAGGCAGTGCAGAGAAGGTTCACTCGGTTGATTCCTGGGATGAAGGGGTTGAAGTATGACGAAAGGTTGAGCAGGTTGGGCCTATACACATTGGGGTTTAGAAGAATGAGAGGTGATCTTATTGAAACATATAAGATTCTGAGGGGGCTTGACAGGGTAGATGCTGAGAGGATGTTTCCCCTAGTTGGGGAATCTAGAACTAGGGGGCATAGTTTCAGGATAAGTGGTCGCCCATTTAAAACGGAGATGAGGAGGAATTTCCTCTCTCAGAGGGTTGTGAATCTTTGGAATTCTCTTCCCCAGAGAGCGGTGGAGGCGGAGTCAGTGAATATATTCAAGGCGGAGATTGACAGACATTTGAACTACAGGGGAGTCAAGGGGTCTGGGGAGAGAGCGGGAAAGTGGTGTTGAGGTCAAGATTGGATCAGCCATGATCTTATTGAATGGCGGAGCAGGGTCGAGGGGCCAATTGGCCTCCTCCTGCTCCTGTTTCTTATGTTCTTAAGCCAACACAGGTAGAATTTGAAAATACCATTAGGCATGAAGCAGTACAAAGGTAAAATAATCCCCAATACTGTCAGAATTGTCTCCACAAAACATTTGGTGAAATTTATTACTTTATTTAGCAGCAACTATAGGTATTTCCATTGAAACTTTGGAAAATATTCGCTCAGTGAAACTCCAGAAAATCAAACTAATGCCGGTAATGTGGTTGGGAGTCTAACTTGTGCCACATGCCTAACAACAGAGTAACTGCAATCGCATCCTCACTTACAATTACAGGTACTTATCAGCTACCATCATCCTGAGTCTCCAAATTTTCTCAGTATTATACAGAGGAACATCGGAACAGGAGGAGGCCATTGAGCCCATCGAGCTGTTCCGCCGTTCAATAAGATCATGGCTGATCTGTGACCGAACTCCATATACCCGACTTTGGCCCAAAAATCTAACGATCACAGATTTAAGATTAACAATTAATCTAGTATCAATTGCCGTTTGCAGAAGCGAGCTCCAAACTTTTACCACCCTTTGTGTGTAGAAGTGTTTCCTAATTTCACTCCTGAAAGGTCTGGCTCTAATTTTTAGACTCTGTTCCCTTGTCCTAGACTCCCCAAACAGCAGAAATAGTTTCTCTCTCTACCCTATCAGTTCCCCTTAATATCTTGAAAACTACGATCAGATCAACCCTTATCCCTCTAAATTCCAGGGAATACTAAATTTTACTGACGGGATGAATTTTTCCTTCAGTTCAGGTTATTTTCATATGGTTTAGATATAAAATGGAGTAACTGAACTGAAAGGAGTGTAGAAACTGAGGCTGTTTCTTCCGTCAATAATGTATGTGTTTGGTGTGTTAGTCCAAGAAAAAGTGTTGTGTACAAAATGTCTTGCAGCCTAACAGCATTTTTTTTATAGTGCATGGTGATTTAGATTAAAGCTGACACAAATTGTGCAATATTGCAAATTGCACTAAAGTATTAACAGCCTTTCATTCTGCTAGCAGTGGGCTTTGCTACAGCGCTACCGTACACTCAGTGAAGAATGACTTAATCCATGATTTATCAAGTGAACAAACAGTAAATAAAAGATCTACCCCATACCATCACTGCAAAATATGTTTACAGATTCAGTACTCGCGTTGTCGAAGTATTTGCTTCAGATTGCTGTATATCAATCGCTGTGCTTAAAGAAAATGGCCACTGCCCATAAAATGCAATGATTAGGGAAAAGATTTTCAAGGCGACACTGTTGACTTGTGCAGTATCTGCAGGTAAAAGGGGTCACAGTCTCAGAATAAGGGGTTGGCCATTTAGGATTGAGATGAGGAGAAATTTCTTCACTCAGAGGGTGGTGAATCTTTGGGATTCTCTACCCCAGAGGGCTGTGGAGGCTCAGTCGTTGAGTATATTCAAGACAGAGATCGATAGATTTTTGAATATTAAGCGAATCAAGGGATATGGGATAGTGCAGGAAAGTGGAGTTGAGGTCGAAGATCAGCCATGATCTTATTGAATGGCGGAGCAGGCTCGAGGGGCCAAAAGGCCGACTCCTGCTCCTGTTTCTTATGTTTTAAAGATGTAATCTGTTTGGGATCAGTGGTCCTCAACCCTATCAGCGTTTTGGTCAGATTATCAGAGCGGTTTGTTGGATGGCTTGTAAAAAACTTTCTATACGGCCTTCAGTGGTGGTTTATAGCTTCTGAAGAAAACTGAGGAGAAGGGAAATTTATTTTGTTTGTCACAATACCTTAAGGGGGAAAAATTCGGTTGGTTAGCGCCTCTGGCATGGCGATTTTAGTGCCGCTCGCAAAATTGACCTGTCGTTTTGCAGCAGCGCTACACACTACCGCCACAATCTCCTTTGCTCGCAGATCGTGACGTCAGTCAAGCGGGCAATGCCCTGGTAGTGCCCCAGACCAGATATTGAGTCGCGCACCCTGCCTTATCTCCTGCCGCTAGGAACAACAGGTAGAGGGGAACGTTTTCAAGTCAGAAAGGGGCTGGGGGAGCGCTATTTAAAGGCGGGCGCTTCCTACCTTTTCTTATTGGCAACAATTTTGGTTTTAACGCTGTCCTAAGGAGTTTTGGCCCTCAGCACCACTTTTGTTGTTCCTAAGCGCCGAGCCCTTTCCGTGGGCCTATCCATTAGTGCTTCCAACACAATTGCTTTTGAGGTCTCTCCAGGCCGAAATTCAAGGCTGCAATGAGTAGGGTGTGGCTGGCCAACAAGATGGTCCCTCCCCTTTAAGAACTGGACGGTGCCAGTCTGTCTGGCTTCCATGGTAATTGGCATCGCCTGAGCTTCGGTAGCGTTCTGAGGTAGCGCCTCGCTCCCTGACGTTTGCGCCTTGAGAGGTGTGTAGCGCCCGATTTACTGCTCAAATCACCTCCAGGGGCGATAGAGGCGAATTTTGCAGTCGGAGGCGATAATTAGCACCGGGCGCTAAACTTTGCGCCAGGCCGATATTAGCGTCCCAAAATGGGCAATACCGAATTTTTCCCCCTAAATGTTATAAAGGAGTACGTAGGACTATCCAGACACACACTGGTATCTCATGGTTGTCCCTTTTTAATATGTTGTATGTTGTAAAGCAGTTTATTAAAGGCACCCTGCGCTGAGTGTGTATATTTTGTATGGGTCTGCCCTGTACTGTGACATCATAAAGTCTGGTGACAACATGAATTTATGGCCTTTGATATCGCTGGAGTGACTGGACGACCGCTAGAAGTCCTGAGCAAAATATCTGTTGCCAGGCTGCCAGCAGCCAGCCATTTTGATGCACTTTCGACCATGCTGTGATAAACCACCTTGGTTCTTTTGAGGACATGGCATCCGAAGTGCTCTTTGGAAAGCCCCCAATATGTAGAGTATCTGCACTTCTATAAATCCTTTGATAAAACTCCTAAATGAAAGGCTATTATACAAGCTTAAGGCAGTTGTTATCTTAGAGAAAATGTAAATGATCTGATTTCTGAAACTAAATGGGAGCAGAAGGTAAGGAAAGCTCTCCTGGTCTTTGGGCCTTTCCATGGTCTCCTTTTCCATTCTTGAGTGGCACCATGCTACTCTGATTCTCCAAGGCAGCGTTTGGGTGGGTGGCTGATATGCCCTTGCAGGTACCGCGGAGATGACCCTGGGATTTGAGACAGAGTCTGGGCCTGTCCTCTTAGGTTGACTTCAGCTCTACTCTGTCACTCTTCTGCTGGAACAGTGGCCCGACTGACATTTTGAGGCTATAGGTCTCAGCCACGGCTCAGTGGTAGCAGTCTTGCCCCTGAGTCAGAAGATTATGGATTCAAGTCCCACTCCAGAGACTTGAGCATATAATCCTGCTAACATTTCAGTGCATTACCACCACCACCTTCAGTTAGGGATGGGCAATAAATGCTGACCTCGCCAGTGACGTCCACATCCCAAGAATGAATAAAAAACAACTGTAAAACATCCCCAGGCATTTTTCAAAGTCGAGCAGGGGAGTTCTCCCCAGTGTCCTGGCCAATACTTATCCCTCTCCCAACATCACTGAAACAGATTATCTGGTGATATATTTCATTGCTGTGGGCCCTTGCTGAGCACAAATTGGCTGCTGCATTTCCCAACATTACTACAGTGACCACACTTCAAAAGTACTTCATTGACTGTAAAGCGCTTTGCGACGTCCTGAGGTGGTGAAGGGGGTTCTATAATTGCAAGTCATTTCCTTTCCTTTCATAGTGTCAGACAAGTGAATTATGCTGAAGGATTAGAAAATCTTGGATTTCTCGGCCTTGAAAGGAGGCAAATGAGAGGTAAACTTCAAAAGATATATAAGACACTATTTTAAGCTAAGCTACAAGTGTAGGGCAAGGAGAGTTGGGTACAAACTAGTAAACACAAGTTCAGATCTGATGTCAGAAAACAATTCTTAATACCAGGTGTCCTGGCCAATATTTATCCCTCAACCAACTTAACAAAAAGAGATGATCCGGTCATTATCACATTGCTGTTTGTGGGATCTCGCTGTGTACAAGTTGGCCGCTGCGTTTCCTACATTACAACAGTGACTACACTTCAAAAGTACTTCATTGGCTGTAAAGCGCTTTGTGACGTCTGGTGGTCGTGAAAGGCGCTGGAGAAATGCAAGTCTTCATTCAAGAGTGATTCATACCTGGAAATGGTATTTTTGAGTATAGTAGTGGAGGCGGGATGAGCTAGATGGGCTGAATGGCCTCCCTCTTCTGTACCTAGTGATTTTTGTGGAAATGATGTTCAGCTCTGGCTTTTTTTTCATGGAATTGTCGCAAATGAGGAACAGATGGCGAGGTGGGGAGAAGTGTTCACAGTAACATTGGCAACACCCGCTTGCACCGCAAACACAAAATAATTCACATTCTAAATGAATATTCTGATTTAATTATTTCACTTAAATTACTTCCCTTTTTGCACTGTTTGACCAAGGTATAATACCAGGGTGAGATAAATGCGGAATTAAGAAACAAATGTGCACTTTTCACACCGTATTGATCTCAGAAACATCCCCAAGTGCTCACATATGAAGTTACGTAAACACGGCAACCATTTCACAGAGGTAGTCTCTTGCTGATGGCAGCTAAAACCCCGTAGATTGTTTTAGGATTGGAACGAGGTGCAGGTAATGGGAAAGAATGAGTTAAAATAGCAGGTGGCAGGTGTGCTGAGCCCTGATTTCAACATAATGATATGCAAGAAGGCGGGAGAACATTTTAAGATATATTTGAAGCTTGAGGAACAAGAATATGCTAAATAATGTGATATAAACCGAATCCATGAAGGCCATGGGATGCAATTCACATCCCACACATGACACTAGTCTTAAATTATTCATTACTTTGGCGCTCGTGAATTATCAGGTCAGCACAGTCCTGGGATATAAATCTCATCCCATCGGCCTTTCTCATGTAACCTCGATATAACAAGAGGAAAATCAGAGATAACAGTAAGCACAAAGATACCTCTGTTTATAGCTGGGCTCGTTTATGTGACAACCCAATAGAATCCAGTTCCTTTTGATCAGGTTTAGAATTTATTGCTTTACATTTTCTGTAATGACTATTCACAGGCACTGATTCCACAAAGCAGAGGGAATCCTCAAAAATCAGCCGTGTGGATACTTCTCTATCGAGATTCCGTCTCCAGTGAGAGAACCTGCGTGTTTCATTCAGCTCTTTCAATGGAAATTAAAATGAGGTAGTTTCTATAACGGGCAGTGGATCCGCAATGCCAGGCTTAGACACAAGTTAAAAATCTAGCCCATTGTATCTATTCCATTTTAAAAATTAAAAATAACTCATTGGAGACAAATATAGAGTCGTGAAATGTCTAGTCCATTAAAGTGCAAAATACTTGGGTTGCTCAGAGAATTTGAGACCAAGAGTCAGCTAGTCCCACATAATAAAATCAGAAGTGCTTTCTTAGGCTAGATGTGAAACAGACAGCAATCATGAACATCAGCAGTAAGGTGACCCTATAACTGCAATACCAGAGTGTTTAAGTCCGAGTTAGGAGATCTAAGTTCAGATTCCAGTGTAAACTAACATTAGCACTGTGGGCGGGGGTGGGGGTGGAGGCTGTGATACCACCTCTAGAGCTTCTAGTAGTGCTTGAATTGGCAATGATATTGACCAGATTTTTATGATATTGTAGGAACGTGGGTTCCTAACTAAAAGACTGAGTTCTACTCAGGCGATCAAACAAAATGAACTTTAATGAAACTCTGTACAGTTAAACTGCATAAATAAAGATACAGACTCAGACTGTAGCTAACATGTTGTTAAAGGAATTATGTACAAGCGATCTGAGTCCTTTGGTGGCTCCGCCACAATATTATACTTGTATTCTGTATCCTCTCCTCTGATAATGTTAGATAAAATCTTGACCCCCACTTACATTTGGGTTTCAATACATAAGATGGATGACCTTTCGAAGGTTTAATCATTGTCCAGGCCTCGTGTTCCAGCATTTATCTAAACCTTAACCATCAAGCACTCCAGAAAGTGTGATGCCTGTTTCTTTTTTTTGAGAATTGGGAGAGGGTGAGGGGAGGAGCAGGGATTGTTTTTGTATTTTTTCTTTTTTAGATCGTAGTCCTCGGCCAATACCTGGGTTCCAAGAGATTCACAACAGCAGCCAGGGGTGACACATCCTCCAATTCCGTGTTCTTCTCCAAGGCAAAGAGCACTCCCCCTAATGGAATGACCACTTAATGTTGTGAAAAATCACAGAAGGAAATGTAGATCCTAGCGCCCAGTGGCACAGTGAGCCACCCTGAAATAGCAGGTCCCCTAAAAAGATCTACTGACTGTTGGTTCTATCCCAGCAGTAAAGCATGGTATCGACCTAATCTGAGTCAATATCGACTGTGCAAAAATAAAGGAAGCTTTGGACTAATTGCTTTTCTGACCAGTTTATGGCGGTGGAATAAAACCAGTGCTGTTAAGCATTTAGACTTTGTTTCATTGTTTCTTCCTGAACGTCTGTCACACTTGCCTGATTACCTGTAAATAATGTTTCCTATATACCTGTCCAGGAGCGAGATCAGTCAATATTTGTGCAACCGAGGAACATACTGTTGCCGCCTAGCAACATTCAAATACATAACCTTTGAACTGAAGATTTCTGCCTGGTTTTCTCCAGTAATACTGACCTACAGGAGTCTCGATACTAAAATGTTGGACATTATAAAATGAGTTTACTAAAAGAATGACATCAGACAACCTTTGGGAAAATTTGTGAAACTTTACAACTGCTTTTTAAAACCAAAAGGAGCAAAATACTATTACAATAAGAACTGTTTCTGGTGAAATAAATAAGACAAATAGGACGTCTGAAGTTAAATAAACCTACATAAAGTACATAGCAAAGTTACAACTAATTCAGAATTTACTGTCAGTTTGGTGATAATTAAAAATTAGATGCTATGTCCCAGGATCTAAACTTGTCTAGAAAGTTTTCCATAGTTATTTGCTTCAAATGTGGAATCAAATTTCAAGCATTTGCTATTAAATTATAAAAAATCCCAGAAGGCAATGAACTGGAAACTGATGGAAATAAATGAGTCACTTTGTAAACTTTGAAACTAATTGAAAAGGTTCGTGGTACAGATGAGAAAATATCACCAATTTTATACATGAATAAATTCGATCACAATAATCTAACGCCATAGAAATCATTTCCATTTACTTACTTCAAAAGTATATAGAGAAAATAGATTAATTGACAATGGCATTTAGAAAAGTACAAGAATTTTAGTGTGAGGAAGTGAGCTCACTGTAACCTTAAATAAAGCACTGGTCAGAGAGCAAGCCCACCTGTCATTTTAAATAAAGCACTTGTCGTAACTCTACTGATGACTCGATGGTAAATGCGCTGTGGTGAGTTAACTGACCTCAGTCCCCCAACAACAACAACTACTTGCATTTATATAACACTTGGCGAGCAATAGACAGAGGAGATTGTGGCAGAGGGGGTAAATAAGGCACAGTTCCCACCCGTGATTGATATCAAGTGATACAGCTGTGTGTCTGTGTCTGTGTGAGTGTATCATTGGGTGAACCGGGCGCGGGTAGCGAACGGCGCTACAGCGGCGTTCGCTACCAAATATCGCGATCGGGGTGCTAATGGGGCGCTGCGCACACTGATGACATCATCGGTGGCGGCGCAGCGCAACAGGCTAACGCCACCATTAGCGCCCCCGCTGAATATCGTGGGAGGCGCGGCCAGTGGCGCTACAGCCACTGACTGCCCTCTTTAGGCGCTAATAGGTGGCGCTACATACCCAATTTCTCCCCCTTTGTGTCTTAATGCGAGGAGCATTCGTAATAAGGTGGATGAATTAGCTGCGCAAATAGATGTAAACGGATATGATATAATTGGGATTACAGCGACATGGCTCCAGGGTGACCAAGGTTGGGAATTCAACATCCAGGGTATTCAATATTCAGGAAAGACTGTCAAAAAGGAAAAGGAGGTGGGGTAGCATTGCTGGTTAAAGAGGAGACTAACACAATAGTAAGGAAGGATATTAGCTCTGTTGATGTGGAATTTGTATGGGTAGAGCTGAGAAATACCAAGGGGCAGAAAACGTTAGTGGGAGTTATATACAGACCCCCAAACAGTAATGCTGAGGTTGGGGATGGCATTAAATGGGAAATTAGAGACGCGTGCAATAAGGGCACCACAGTTATCATGGGTGACTTTAACCTACATATAGATTGGGCTAACCAAATTAGTAACAATACTGTGGAGGAGGAATTCCTAGAGTGTATATGGGATGGTTTCCTGGACCAATATGTCGAGGAACCAACTAGAGATCAGGCCATCTTAGGCTGAGTATTAGGTAATGAGAGGATTAATTAGCAATCTTGTTGTGCGAGGCCCCTTGGGTCGGAGCGATCATAATATGATAGAATTCTTCATTAAGATGGAGAGTGAAGTAGTTGACTCAGAGACTAGGGTCCAGAATTTAAATAATGGAAACTACGATGGTATGAGGCGCGAGTTGGCTAGGATGGATTAGGGAACGTTACTTAAAGGGTTGATGGTGGATAGGCAATGGCAAACATTTAAAGAGTGCATGGATGAACTACAGAATTTGTTCATCCCTGTTTGGCATAAAAATAAAACAAAAAAGGTGACTCAACCGTGGCTAACAAGGGAAATTAGGGATAACATAAGATCCAAGGAGAGGACATATAAATTGGCCAGAAAAAGCAGCAAACTTGAGGAATGGGAGCAGTTTAGGATTCAGCAAAGGAGGACAAAGGGATTAATTAAGAGGTGGAAAATAGAGTATGAGAGTAAGCCTGTAGCGAACATAAAAACTGATTGTAAAAGCTTCTATAGATATGTGAAGAGAAAAAGATTGGTGAAGTCAAACGTAGGTCCCTTGCAGTCAGAATCAGGGGATTAGAAACATAGAAACATAGAAGATAGGAGCAGGAGTAGGCCATTCGGCCCCTCGAGCCTGCTCTGCCAATCAATGCGATCATGGCTGATCATCCAAATTCAGTACCCTGTCCCTGCTTTCTCTCCATATCCCTTGATTCCCTTTAACCTTAAGAAATATATCCAACTCCTTCTTGAATATATTTAATGAATTGGCCTCTACTGCCTCCTGTGGTAGAGAATTCCACAGATTCACCACTCTCTGGGTGAAGAAATTCCTCCTAATTTCTGTCCTAAATGGCTTACCCCTTATCCTTAGACTGTGACCCTGGTTCTAGATTCCCCGACTCCTATCTTCTATGTTTCTATGTACCTTTGTTTAAAAAGAGAGAAAGATTTGTTAAGGGAAGGTCGTGCCTGACTAACTAAATTGAATTTTTTGAGGAGGTAACAAGGAGGGTCGGTGAGGGTAGTGCGTTTGATGTAGTGTATATGGATTTTAGCAAGGCTTTTGATAAGGTCCCACACTGGCCACGAAAGTAAAAGCCCATGGGATCCAGAGCAAAGTGTCAGGTTGGATCCAAAATTGGCTCAGAGGCAGGAAGCAGAGGGTAATGGTTGATGGGTGTTTGTGTGACTGGAAGGCTGTTTCCAGTGGGGTTCTGCAGGGCTCAGTACTGGGTCCCTTGCTTTATGTGGTATATATCAATAATTTAGACTTAAATGTAGGGGGCATGATAAAGAAGTTTGCAGATGATACTAAAATCGTCTGTGTGGTTGATGATGATGAAGAAAGTTGCAGACTGCAGGAAGATATCAATGAACTGTTCAGGTGGGCAGAATAGTGGCAAATGGAATTCAATCCAGAGAAGTGTGAGGTAATGCATTTGGGGATGGCTAACAAGGCAAGGGAATACACATTAAATGGTAGGACACTGAAGTGTAGAGGAACAAAGGGACCTTGGCGTGCATGTCGACAGATCCCTGAAGGTAGCACGCCAGGTAGATAAGGTGGTTAAGAAAGCATACGGAATGCTTGCCTTTATTAGCCGAGGCATAGAATACAAGAGCAGGGAGGTTATGCTTAAACTGTATCAATCACTAGTTAGGCCACAGCTAGAGTACTGCATGCAGTTCTGGTCACCACATTACAGGAAGGATGTGATCGCACTAGAGCGGTTACAGAGGAGATTTACGAGGATGTTGCCTTGACTGGAGAATTTTAGCTATGAGGAAAAATTGGATAGGCTGGGGTTGTTTTCTTTGGAACAGAGGAGGCTGAGGTGAGACCTAACTGAGGTGTATAAAATTATGAGGGGCCGAGATAGAGTGGATAGGAAGGACCTATTTCCCTTAGCAGAGGGGCCAACAATCAGGGGGCACAGATTTAAAGTAATTGGTCGGCGGTTTAGAGGAGACTTGAGGGGAAACTTTTTCACCCAGAGGGTAGTGAGGGTCTGGAACTCGCTGCCTGAAAGGGTGGTAGAGGCAGAGACCCTCACCACATTTAAAAAGTGCTTGGATGTGCACTTGAATTGCTGTAACCTGCGGGGCTTTGGACCAAGAGCTGGAAAGTGGGATTAGGCTGGAGAGCTCTTTGTCGGCCGGCGCGGACACAATGGGCCGAAATGGCCTCCTTCTGTGCTGTAAATTTCTCTGATTCTCTGATTCTAGCTGCATGTGGATCAGGGTACAGCATGTGTGCCACTTGCCATGGGAAAGATGAATTAAGAAATCTTTGGCTAGGAGGGTATTAAAGTGGAGGAAGGAATTTTAGGATTGTGAATGTAAGTAATGATGTGAATGGGGACCTAGCTGAGTCCCTCCTTAACCAAAGATTATTGTGAAGGGTTAGCTGTGGAAATGTTGCTTTAAGAAGGTCAGACTGTGTCATTGCTCAGGGTGGGTAAGGGATAAAAAGGGGAGAGGTGTGCAGTCTGTCCTGCTGAGGATATGCTCTACAGTTCTGCGGGTGAGAGAGTTGGCAGCCAGTTTGAGTGCCACCTCCCTCAAGTGGCATGATTGATGATGTTGGCTGACTTGCTGGCACCCACTCCCAGGGGTCTGTTTGCCTTGCGTTCGGAGCCCTGCAGGAGCGCTCAGCGATCTGACTAAGTGAAGTTGTGCATTCTTCTCCTCCGGCTTGGCGCCTTGTCCTGCTGCCCTGTGGGCACAGATGGCATAATTCTGTTCAAGTGTAATAAAAAATATTGGTAAGACATGCAGTGACATAATTTGAGTGAGAAAGGAGAGCCCGACGCTGTTCCTGTCCAGTGTGCTGCTGAAGAACAGGGGCGAAACAGAAGTGTTCTGCTGTTTCACTTGCTTCAACCAGTTTTTGCACTAATGGGTTTGCAAATAAGCAGACCCAGGAAACCCTGGAGGCCACTGGAGTGTAAATCACATCGAGGAAATTCCAAGTCTGCATCCTCGGGACAAGAGGGGAGAGAATTGTCTTCATAACTTCTCAACATTTTGGTCTTAGAAGTTGTTCTTGGAGTTTAATGATATCCATTATCTCTTATGGGAATTTAAAAAAAAGTCAGATTCTAATGTTTTTAAAACCATTGAAGATATACAAATATTAAACTTTTCACTGGTGAGATTTAGCATTGAAAATTGTAGATCATAAGCAATGGTAATGTAGAATTCATAACCACCCAGAATTAGTTTCCTCTCATGAAACTGGTGAGAGAATAGGGAAGGACAGAGCACAATCTGATCGAATCTCGAACGCCATTGATATAATACAAGTAATGAGATGGCAGTCCACTAGGGGGATCCAGAGCTTTCATGTTGCAGCGTACTTATCTATCACCCTTTAATGGGGACACTTATTTAAAGAGAACATCCAGAAAGGCACACAGTAAGAGTTGATGCATGCCATGATACATGACCATAAAAGGAGCAATCAACGCCAGAGAATATTTTGGTCACTTCTGAACAGTTGTTATTAAGCTTATTGTAGTTTCTGTGTATTGTGTTGGGTAACACTTGAGCCCTGAATTTGTGAGACTGACAAACATAGGGTTGTGTGAGCCAATGGTGAAAGCTAGTCTACCCTAGCAGTTCAGGGCAGGCCTCCCCACATTTTGTAATGGAAGTCCCTCTTTATTGGAATGTGCTGCTAGCACAATCCTCCAATCCCTCCAGTAAATGCACTGTTATAAACGGCATGGTGGGAGTCACCAGCTCATTGTACCTGGTTGCAAGTGAAGAAATTTGCTGGTATGAGAAGAAAGGCAAAGGTAAGCGTGGTCCTCATTCTTGTACACGTTTCTGATGGGCCCCACTTGGTGAGTCCCAAACCCTGTGCAAGTACTATTTCAATAGCTGCAAAGTGCAGTAAAAGGAAGAAAATTGCACCCAAGGTCCTGCGATTCATTATGGGTGAAGCTTGTGCTGTGTGGAGCCTTGCCTGAAGACATGAAATTCACAGAGGGACCTCTGGTTATTTAAATATTGAAATGAAGACTTGTATGCTGGTAGCACAACCTCGGTTTTTGCTGATCCATTGGAAAATCGAGGGCTCTGAGTCCCTTGCACAAGATTCGCAAAGTCAGAATATTTCCTGTGATGGAATGCTGATGAGTGATCAGGATTTATTACTTTTCTCAATACTTTGTCTTTATTGTCTCTTAATACTGGACAATCTCTTAGAAAACTTGGCATAACCTTGAGATGCCCAAAACCATACCTACCAGGCCTCCGGATGGTATCTCATTCATTTTACTCTCCATTCATTCCATCCTCATCTTTTCCACTGAAGCCCACACTTCTCGTTTCTGACTCTACCCCCCTCAGAATTCCATCCAACACCGTTTGCTACAACTTCTGATCCAAAGAGGGACCTCGACTATGTTCATTCCGATGCTCCTGTTGCTTGCCTCAGCTCCTCTGAATCACCTGACTTCAATCTCCTATGGATAAAAATATAAATAATACAATTTTAAAGGTGGCGCAGGAACAGAGAGACTGGGGGTGTATGTACACAAATCTTTGAAGGTGGCAGGTCAAGTTGAGAAGGCTTGTCGTGGCGGGCGATGTCGGTGGCGGCTCCCGACCCTGCTGCTGTCTCCATCCCGGCCACTTTCCCACCCAACCCGCCACGAACCGCGCCCGCTGACCCCCCTGCAAAATCCAGCCCCAAATTTCTGATCATAAAAGCAAACCAGTCATTTCCTGTGAGTGCAAGAATCGAGTATACTCTCTGACTATCACTATAGCGCTACCATGGAAATGCCAATGGATTCTGTGCAAGCTTTCCTTTGTGTTGATGCAAAACATTTTACTTGTAATTTTATTCCATTCTGACATATTAAATATCTTCATGAAAGTCGAGTGTGCTGTGGATAAGCTGCTAGCTTTTACTACATTTTCCATTCAAGTGAACATGGACAATGCTGCAGTTTAACTGTATTTTGGATGTTAAATGTTTCTGTGGGTGGAACACTGTAATTATTTTACTTGTTCCAGGTCAGTCAGGCTATCTGTCTCTCTGAGAACATCTTCTGTAGACTGGTCACAACACCATTGAATGTCAAACCATAGCAGGACACAATTCTATTCATGTGTAGGAGGGTGGGGGGAACTGATAAAAATGCTTTGATTTTGTTATTCAGCCCACGCTTCACTGTTTTGCTGGATTTCCCTCCCTCTCCATAACTTACTTAAATAATGCTTTACTACCAACAGTGGAATATAACACTAGTCAGGCACAGACACGATGGGCCGAATGGCCGCCTTCTGTGCTGTAAATTTCTATGTTTCTATGTTGATGTGACGATTTCCTGTTAGCAGCAAGCTCATGGAGTAAAATCTGCTGGGAGTTAAAATCGACCCCAACGTCTCCCTTCAGCCAGTGGTGGTAGAAGGAAGATTTGGAGCTGTGAAGATAGAGGGCTTTCAGGACCTGTGCTAAACGAAAGAAGGGCAGGATGCATTGAGATGCACATAGCAATCACCTTCTTCTTGGTGAGAAGCATTGTCATCTGGTACCTTACTTTGCCACTTCTGACCATCAGTGAAGGTCTCCCAACAGTCCAGCCATGTATGCTGCTTGCTGTAGCCCGAGTTTAGTTATTTTGCTATCTGCTGTCATGCTTTGTGTCCAGCTGTTTTCGGGACTTGTTTTGCCAGAGGCAGAGTACGGCATTGGTTCCACCTCTCCACAGCCTGGGGCGGACATCTGTACTCTGCTCATGCAGAATCCTTTCCTTCCTCCCCTTGTTCCTGACATCCTCTCTTGCCACAGGAGCAGATAACCAATATCAAGGGATGGAATTTTCAAACCAGCGAAGGGACTTACCTATCAGGAATATTTAAAGGATTTTTAGCAAAACCTGCAGGCAGCTGGCCTTGCCAGCGACACCCACATCCCGTGAACAAATAATAAAAAAGCTTCAATTTTAAACTTTAAAACAGGAACAGTGAAAACACTCACTGACCGTCCAGGAATCTCAGGGCCAGTCAATGGTTCTGCAGCAGCTTTTCCAGTTTGGTTTCCTGATGCTCCATGCACCTGGGCCTTTAAGGCTCGAGGTGTTCTTGAACGTAATGTTGCCTGAGCTCTCTCTAGCACCTATCTGCCTCCATGTGCACACAAAATCTCTCCTCTCTAGTATAATGAAGGCTCTAGTATAATCCAGGGGCTAACGATCTGCCCCCAGTCAGCGCCGCCCAAAAAATAATTCAGCCACTGCACTGAGAGGACTTATGACATGCTGGAAGCTAAAAGACTGGCATCGTCAGTTCACAAGAACCATTCATTATGCTTTGAAATGCTTGTTATTTAAGTCATGGTGTGGAGATGCCGGAGTTGGACTGGGGTGGACAAATGTAAGAAGTCACACGACACCAGGTCCAACAGCTATAACCTGGCGTTGTGTGACTTCTTACATTTGTTATTTAAGTGTCAGCTGTGGTTCAGTGGGTAGAAAGTTGTAGGTCCCACTCCAGAGACTTGAGCACATAAATCTAGGCTGACACTCCAGTGCAGTGCTGAGGGAGTGCTGCACAGTTGGAGGTGCTGTCTTTCGGATGAGACGTTAAACCAAGGTCCTGTCTGCTCTCTCAGGTGGACGTAAAAGATCCCAAGGCACTATTTTGAAAAAGAGCAGGGGAGTTATCCCCGGTGTCCTGGCCAACATTTATCCCTCAATCAACATAACAAAAACAGATTATCTGGTCATTATCACATTGCTGTTATTGGGAGCTATCTGTGCGCAAGTTGGCTGCCACGTTTCCCACATGGCAACAGTGACTACATTCCAAAAGTATTAATTGGCTGTAAAGTGCTTTGAGACGTCCGGTGGTTGTGAAAGGCGCTATATAAATGCAAGTCTTTCTGTCTATTTTGATTGTACCTGAAGGAAAAAAATTTGCAGGGCTATGGGGAAAGGGCAGGGGAGTGAAACTAGCTGAAGTGCTCTTGCAGAAACATAGAGGATAGGAGCAGGAGTAGGCCATTCGGCCCCTCGAGCCTGTTCCGCCATTTAATGAGATCATGGCTGATCATCCAAATTCAGTACCCTGTCCCTGCTTTCTCCCCATATCCCTTGATCCCTTTAGCCTTAAGAAATATATCTAACTCCTTCTTGAATATATTTAATTAATTGGCCTCAACTGCCTTTTGTGTTAGAGAATTCCACAGGTTCACCACTCTCTGGGTGAAGAAATTCCTCCTCATCTCAGTCCTAAATGGCTTACCCCATAACTTTAGACTGTGACCCCTGGTTTTGGACTCCCCTGCCATCGGGAACATCCTTCCTGCATCTAGTCTGTTTTGTCCTGTTAGAATTTTATAAGTTTCAATGAGATCCTCTCTCATTCTTCTAAACTCTAGTGAATATAAGCCTAATCGACCCAATCTCTCCTCGTACATCATTCCTGCCATCCCAGGTATCAGTCTGGTGAATCTTCGCTGCACTCCCTCCATGGCAAGAACATCCTTCCTCAGATAAGGCGACCAAAACTGCACACAATACTCAAGGTGTGGCCTCACCAAGGCCCTGTACAACTGCAGCAAGACATCCTTGCTCCTGTACTCGAACCCTCTCGCTACGAAGGCCAACATACCATTTGCCTTCTTAACCACCTGCTGCACCTGCATGCTTACCTTCAGCGACTGGCTGCCTGGGCGCTTCCGACCAGAAGCGAGAGCCCCTTGGGGCTCGCCTCTCCGCCTCACCGGGTAAGTGAAAAAACGATAAGAGTAGTGGTATTTCACCGGCGGCCGAGGCCTCCCACTTATTCTACACCTTTCATGTCTCTTGAGCTGGCACGGGCTCGATGGGCCGAATGGCCTCCTTCTGTGCTGTAACCATTCTATTATTCTATGAAAGCTACAATGTGTATTTCATGCATTTGGTTGGCCAATAATTGCTCAACCTAAATATTAATACAGCATGTAACAGTCACTGAAGAGCTATAATTATGACAGTAAGTAACCCTTTGGAAAGGGCCATTATTGGATTCTGCTGGTGAATGTCAAGCATGACTGGAAACTATTGGGCCATCTAATAATGGAAGGATGGTGTTTGGAAATAATAGTCATCTGATCATTTGCCAGAAATGAAATTGTGCTCCCTTATCTCAGCTGCCTTTGATTTGAAGCTGTGGTAGGCTTCTGTGAAACAGTATTATGGTTTGTACTTGCATTTGAGATGGCATTTAATTATAATTCCATGGATTAGTGAATGATATACACAGCAAAAGCTTTTTAAACAGCAACATGATAATGATGCAGTAGATTGAGGTAAATTGTTGGGGCAATGAAGAAGAATAACTATGACCTAACCCGTCAGCTGCAAAGCCTGATACTGACATTTCCATTACCAACACTGGCCCTCAGTTTGATGAGGGAAAAACCTATTACAAATTGTACAGTAAGTTTGAGTCCTGTACCAGGCACTGACATAAATTCAAATTAACAAAGTTTAGTAAAGTCTATTGTCTCTCCAGTTTTTTTCATTCTCCTTATGGTTGCACAGGTCACACCAGTTCTTCAGTAGCTCACCAACAAACGGATTCTTCACGGATGTGCCTAAGTCAAGATTAATGGAACACTCTTTTATCATGTAAAGGAGAGAGCATCACAGTCATGGGGTCGCTGGGCTTGTAATCAAGAGGGGGAATCTTGGCCAGTTTTCTTTTACATTGTCTGGGAATGCTAACCTGTTTCAGTGCTCAACTACCTGATACTAGTTGACTCAGGACAAGCCAGGATGCTCAGTACCACACCCACCACACTGCGCATCAGGGAACAGTTGTTCTGATGAAAATTAAAACCAACTTTCACTGAATATTCTTCATGTTGTTCTTGTCATTTGTACATTGTGTATTGGATTGGACTGAATCGTAGAAAGATAGCAGACATCATCGTCAGCACCCAGTACTATCTGCATACTTCCACTACTAACTCCATCCCCTTCCCCAGCTGTGTGAACTCCGCATTCTGCCTAGCGAAACCCCTTTGCTTCTCCAGCACCCTCTACTCCTGATTAAAACCTGCCTCTTTGACCAAGTTTTGCTCACCCTCCTACTTGGCTCGGTATCCATTTCTTTGATTACTTTTCTGTGAAGGGCTTTGGGATCTTTTTCTATGTTAAAGATTTTATAAGTGCAAGATGTCGTTTATCTTTTGTTCTAGAGACAAGGGTAAAATATTCATCCTTTAACTATCTATGTTCGCATTACTAGGCTTACTGGGTTGTTGAATTATTAAGGATTACAACTTTGTATGTCCTCTGAACAGTTGATAGTGAAATTTATTTTGTTTTAAATATTTTATTACTCTAGGCAGATAAAGGAGTAAATTTCTCCACCCTGCTGCTGTCTTCAGTGGTGAGGGTGTCCTGCTGTATTAACAATCCGAGCTTCCATATGGCCAGTGCTATTCTCAGAATGCCAAAACTGCTTCGAATCAGCACTCCATTTTCTATCAGATGGTATCGCTGAGTGTGAACAGATAGCAGGCTCTGAGGTGCCATCCTTTCTAAGAACGGGCCCGGCTGGATTAGACCTGTGGTGTTTGTTTATCAAAAACAGATTACTCCCTAAAATATCCTCCAGATTACTCTTTCCAAACTGTAGAATGACACCACACCAGTTTCAACACCTGTAGGATTTATTTTTGCTAATATAATTTATTTTAAACCAGTTGGGCTAATAAGGGAGAGAGAGAGAGAGATAATCCCATGGTGGGGTTGCATATAGGGACAAATATTAAACAAAGTATATCATTTTGGTACGAAAAATAGAAAAGCAGAATATTTTTTAAATGGTGAGAGATTGGGAAATGTTGGTGTTCAGAGGGACCTGGGTTTCCTTGTACAGTACATGAATCACCGAAAGTTAACATGCAGGTACAGCAAGCAATTAGGAAAGCAAATGGTATGTTGGCCTTTATTACAAGAGGATTTGAGTATAAGAGTAAAGAGCCTAGAAATTCGGTGGTGGCCCAAACGGGGCGCCAAGCTCGCCTGGGCACCGGAATTACCACTGCGATCGCAGCGGTTGCGCCCGCCGGAAATTCAGTTTGAGCGCCCCAAGAGGGACTCGGGGCGCTGCTCGAGGCGCCCCGCGTCCCTCTTGGGGTGCTCAAACTGAATATCGCAGCACAACGTGCCACAGCGCCACACGCTGCGGCACGGCGCGCTGCGGTACTGCAGGCCTTCCTCCCCTTCTTAAGGGGGAGGGGCCTGCACGAGCGCGATGACCGATCGCGAGTGCCGGCAAAAGAGCCCGGCACCGAGGAGAAGTGCCGAGCTCTCGGGACACAGCCGGCACTGCCCGGGGGGGATCAGGAGGCCGGGGACGGAGGTGCTGGCAGGTGGCCACCGAAAAAAATGGCCGCCCCGCACCTCCACCTTAATTTGCGCCACTACCGCCACAGATAGGCCCCGTGAACCGAGCGCGATTTGCGACCGGCGTTACAGAGGCGGGCGCGACCAAATATCGCGATCGGGGCGGTAGCGGGGCGCTGCGCACACCGATGACATCATCGGTGGTGGCGCAGCGCTACAGGCTAACGCCGCCATTAGCGCCCCGCTAAATATCGCGGGAGGCGTGGCCAGTGGCGCTAAAGCCACTGAGTGCCCTCTTTAAGCGTTAACTGGTGGCGCAGCCCACCGAATTTCTAGGCCAAGATGTCTTATTGCAATTATATAGGGCCCTGGTGAGACCACACCTGGAGTATGGTGTACAGTTTTGGTCTCCTTACCTAAGGAAGGATATACTTGCCATAGAGGGAGTGCAACAAAGGTTCACCGGACTGGTTCCTGGGATGGGGGGATTGTCCTATGAGGAGAGATTGAGTAGACTAGGCCTATATTCTCTACAGTTTAGAAGAATGAGAGGTGATCTCATTGAAACATACAAAATTCTTACAGGACTTGACAGGGTAGATGCAGGGAGGATGTTTCCCCTGGCTGGGGAGCCTAGAACCAGGGGTCACAGTCTCAGGATAAGGGGTCGGCCATTTAGGACTGAGATGAGCAGTTTCTTCACTCAGAGGGTGGTGAATCTTTGGAATTCTCTACCCCAGAGGGCTGTGGAGGCTCAGTCATTGAGTATATTCAAAACAGAGATCGATAGATTTTTGGATATTAAGGGAATCAAGGGATATTACATTACACATTACAACAGTGACTCCACTTCAAAAAGTACTTCATTGTCTGTAAAGCGCTTTGAGACGTCTGGTGGCTGTGAAAGGCGCTATAGAAATGCAAGTCTTTCTTTTATATGGGGATAGTGCAGGAAAGTGGGGATGAGGTGGAAGATCAGCCATGATCTTATTGAATGGCGGAGCAGGCTCGAAGGGCCAAATGGCCGACTCCTGCTCCTATTTCTTAAGTTCTTATGGTGGCACGTTTTAGACGATGGTTACAATATGGTTAGGGCTGAATTTGGGGCAATGGAAAGAATAAGCAGGAAAACGGACTTCAGTAGCTGACACAAAAGCAAAATACTGCGAATGCTGGAAATCTGAAATAAAAACAGAAAATGCTGGAAATATTCAGCAGGTCAGGCAGCATCTGCGGAGAGAGAAACAGAGTTAACATTTCAGGTCATCAAAACCCTTTCTGATTTAAATACAAGGAACAGAGTTCTGACGAAAGGTCATCGACCTGAAACGTTAACTCTGTTTCTCTCTCCACAGATGCTGCCTGACCTGCTGAGTATTTCCAGCATTTTCTGTTTTTATTTCAGTAGCTGACAGTTAAATTGAGTGTGGAGGAGGGAACTGACTTCATAGACAACTGGGGAATGTTTTCAGGTAGCATGAACCTATACAGGAAGAATGGTTTACATACACCCAGGTGTTGCACTAAATCTGTGGGCACAAAACATAAGTATGGACATTGAGATTCATTTAAACTAAATTTGGAGGGAGTAAGATATCCAATCATAAGAAAGGATTAATTAGCAATCTTGTTGTTCGAGGCCCCTTGGGTCGGAGCGATCATAATATGATCGAATTCTTCATTAAGATGGAGAATGAAGTAGTTGACTCAGAGACAAGGGTCCTCAATTTAAATAAAGGAAACTACGATGGTCTGAGGAGCGAGTTGGGTAGGATTGATTGGGGAATGGCACTCAAAGGGTTGACAGTGGATAGGCAATGGCAAACATTCAAAGACCGAATGGATGAGCTACAGAATTTGTTCATCCCAGTTTGGCATAAAAATAAAACAAAAAAGGTGACTCAACCGTGGCTAACAAGGGAAATTAGGCATAGCATACGATCCAAGGAGAGGACATATAAATTGGCTAGAAAAAGCAATAATCCTGAGGATTGGGAGCAGTTTAGGAGTCAACAAAGGAGGACAAAGGGATTAATTAAGAAAGGGAAAATAGAATATGAGAGTAAGCTAGCAAGGAACATAAAAACTGACTGTAAAACCTTTTATAGATATGTGAAGAGAAAAAGATTGGTGAAGTCAAGCGTAGGTCCCTTACAGCCAGAATCAGGGGAATTTATAATGGGAAACAAGGAAATGGCAGACCAACTAAATACATACTTTGGTTCTGTCTTCACAAAGGAGGACAAAAATAACCTCCCAGAGATGTCGGGGAACATAGGGTCTGATGAAAGGGAGGAACTGAAAGAAATCAGTATTTGTCGGGAAATGGTGTTAGGAAATTGATGGGACTGAAGGCCGATAAATCCCCAGGGCCTGATGGTCTACATCCCAGGGTACTTAAGGAAGTGGCCCTAGAGATAGTAGATGCATTGCTGGTCATCTTCCAGAACTCGATAGACTCTGGAACGGTACCCATGGATTGGAGGGTAGCTAATGTTACCCCACTATTCAAAAAAGGTGGTAGAGAAAAAGCGGGGAATTATAGACCGGTAAGCCTGACATCGGTAGTGGGGAAAATGCTGGAGTCCATTATAAAAGATGTAATAGCAGAGCACTTGGAAAGCAGTGACAGGATCGGACAAAGTCAACATGGATTTACAAAAGGTAAATCATGCTTGACTAATCTACTGGAATTTTTTGAGGATGTAACTGGTAAAATAGATAAGGGAGAACCAGTGGATGTGGTGTATTTGGACTTTCGGAAGGCTTTCGATAAGGCCCCACATAAGAGATTAGCGTGCAAAATTAAGGCACATGGGATTGGGGGCAAGGTATTGACTTGGATAGAGAACTGGTTGGCGGACAGAAAGCAAAGAGTTGGAATAAACGGGTTGTTTTCCGAGTGGCAGGCAGTGACTAGTGGGGTACCGCAAGGATCGGTCCTAGGACCCCAGCTGTTCACAATATATGTTAATGATCTGGATGAGGGAATTGGATGTAATATCACCAAATTTGCAGACGACACAAAGCTGGGTGGGAGGGTAAGCTGTGAGGAGGATGTTGTGAAACTCCAGTACGATTTGGACAGGTTGGGTGATTGGGCAGAAACATGGCAAATGCACTATAATGTGGATAAATGTGAGGTTATCCACTTTGGTGGCAAAAACAGGAAGGCAGATTATTATTTGAATGGCAATAGATTGGGAGAAGGGGAAGTGCAAAGAGACCTGGGTGTTATTGTGCACCAGTCGCTGAAGGTAAGCATGCAGGTGCAGCAGGCGGTTAAGAAGGCAAATGGTATGTTGGCCTTCGTAGCAAGAGGGTTCGAGTACAGGAACAAGGATGTCTTGCTACAGTTGTACAGGGCCTTGGTGAGACCGCACCTTGAGTATTGTGTGCAGTTTTGGTCGCCTTACCTGAGGAAGGACGTTCTTGCCATGGAAGGAGTGCAGCGAAGATTCACCAGGCTGATACCTGGGATGGCAGGAATGACGTATGAGGAGAGATTGTGTCGATTGGGCTTACACTCACTGGAGTTTAGAAGATTGAGAGGGGATCTCATTGAAACCTATAAAATTCTGTCAGGTCTGGACAGACTAGATGCAGAAAGGATGTTTATGATGGCCGGGGAGTCCAGAACCAGGGGTCATAGTCTAAGGATAAGGGGTAAGCCATTTAGGACTGAAATGAGGAGGAACTTCTTCACCCAGAGAGTGGTTAACCTGTGGAATTCTCTGCCACAGAGGGCGGTGGAGGCTAGTTCATTAAATATATTCAAGAAAGAGTTGGATATATTTCTTGAGGCTAAAGGGATCAAGGGATATGGGGAGAAGGCAGGGACAGGGTACTGAATTTGGATGATCAGCCATGATCTCATTAAATGGCGGAGCAGGTTCGAAGGGCCGAATGGCCTACTCCTGCTCCTATCTGCTATGTTTCTATGAAATAGGAGCAGTAGTTGGCCATTCGGCCCCTCGTGCCTGCTCCACCATTCATTAAGATCATGGCTGATCTTCGACCTCAACTCCACTTTCCTGCCCGATCCCCATATCCCTTGATTCCCCTAGTGTCCAAAAATCTATCAATCTCTGTCTTGAATACACTCAACAACTGAGTATCCACATCCCTCTGGGGTAGAGAATTCCAAAGAATCACCACCCTTTGAGTGAAGAAATTTCTCCTCCTCAATCCTAAATGGCCATCCCTGTATCCTGAGACTGGGCCTCCTTCCAGCACCCACTCTGTCAAGCCCTTTAAGAACATAGGAACACTACAGGAGGAGGCCATTCAGCCCCTTGAGCCTGCTCTGCCATTCAATGAGATCATGTGACCTAACTCCATATACCTGCCTTTGGCCCGTATCCCTTAATACCTTTGGTTAGCAAAAAATTATCAATCTCCGATTTAACATTAACAATTGATCCAGCATCAGTTGTTGTTGGCAGAAGAGAGTTCTAAACTTCTACCACCCTTTGTGTGTAGAAGTGTTTCCTAATTTCACTCCTGAAAGGTCTGGCTCTAATTTTTAGACTCTGCCCCCTAGTCCTCGAATCCCCAACCAGCGGGAATAGTTTCTCTCTCTCTACCCTATCTGTTCCCCTTAATAGCTTAAAAACTTCGATCAAATCACCCCTTAACCTTCTAAATTCTAGGGAATACTAGCCTAATTTGTGTAATCTCTCCTCGTAACTTAACCCTTCAATTCCGGGTATCATTCTGGTAAACCTACGCTACACTCCCTCCAAGGCCAATATATCCTTCCTAAGGTGTGGTGCCCAGAACTGCTCACAGTGCTCCAGGTGTGGTCTAACCAGGGTTTTGTACAGCTGCAGCATAACTTCTACCCCCTTGTATTCTAGTCCTCTAGATATAAAGGCCAGCATCCCATTAGCCTTTTTGATTATTTGCTGTACCTGCTCATGACATTTTAATGATCTATGTACCTGGACCCCCAAGCCTCTTTGGACATCCACTGTTTTTGCTTTTCACCATTTAGAAAATATCCTGTTCTATCCTTTTTAGGTCAAAAGTGGATGATCACACATTTGCCTATATTGAAATACATTTGCCACAGTTTTACCCATTCACTTAATCTATCAATATCTCTTTGTAATTTTATGCTTTCATCTACACTGCCTACAATGCTGCCTATCATATGTGGGACTTTATCAAATGCCTTCTGAAGGCCTATAAAGAATTTTATATGTTTCAATGAGATCACTCTCATTCTTCTAAATTCTAGGGAATTTAGACCTAGTCTACTCAATCTCTCCTCATAGGGCAATCCCCTCATCCCAGGAATCAGTCGAGTGAACCTTCGTTGCACTCCTATAGCAAGTATAGCCTTCCTTAGGTAAGGAGACCAAAACTGTACACAATACTCCAGGTGTGGTCTCACCAGGGCCCTATATAATTGTAGTAAGACTTCTTTACTCTTATACTCCAATCCCTTTGTAATAAAGGACAACATACTATTTGCTTTCCTAATTGCTTGCTGTACCTGCAACGTTAACTTTCAGTGATTCGTGTACAAGGACACCCAGGTCCCTCTGAATACCAACATTTCCCAATCTCTCACCATTTAAAAAATGCTCTGCTTTTCTATTTTTCCTACCAAAGTGGATAATTTCACAGTTCTCCACATTATATGCCATCTGCCATGTTCTTTCCCACTCACTTAACCTGTCTATATCCCTTTGCAGCCTCTCTGCGTCCTCCTCACAGCTTACTTTCCCACCTAACTTTTATCGTCTGCAATCTTGGGATATATTACATTCAGCCCCCTCATCTAAGTCATTAATATAGATTACAAATAGCTGAGGCCCAAGCACTGATCCTTGCGTTACTGTGTTGCCAGTTATGCAATGAATAGGATTTACAGTATGACCATTTTAACACCTATCTGGTTAACTTACATTAGCAGTGAGCTCTGGTTGGACCTTCATACAGTATTTTAATCATATGACTGTGGAGAGTCAAAACTCAAACTATTTACCATTGAAATATAATAAAATGTTAATCCAGCTGGGGGAGGGGGGTTAAGCACATTCCAGACTTCCTTTATCCATTGATGACTTTTAACTCAATTATTTTGCTTGGCTTCTGACATTTATGTAGGCTCGAAGGAGTTTACTCTAGTTATATTTTCAAAAGGCATTTCAGAAAGCTTTTAAATTAAGACTTACAAAATGAATGGCAAATGAATAACTGAATTTAAAACTGGCTTGTCAATGGGAGGTGATGATAAATGGGGAAAAGCTCTCTCTGGGTGATAACGTGCAGTTCTGTGTGCCCTGTTTCGTGTTCCTTGCTGTTGAGGTTCAGGAATAGTATAGAGGACTTCGCAATACTGTAAATGTTGGTGGTACCAGCAAGCTATCTGCCTAGATAACAATTATGAGAAAGAAGAATAGCGTTCAAAGAAATCTGGACCAGTTAACCAGACAGGACAAGGAGTAAATTCCATGACTAGATTCAACATAGTCTGTGGAATGAGCAAGCTGGGTGACCATCACTCGTGACATGCTTCTTTGTACTCTTATTGTGAAACACCCTTCAAAAGACATTTGATAAAGCAGACACAGGGCCAGCTTTCAGCAGCACAGATATCTAAAATATTGTATAAATCTTGTGAATGTACTTCCCTTTGAAAGGCGGTTATAGTAACTAGAGGTCTGCTCTTGTGCTCAACATGTGGACCAAGTGTGAATAAACCCCATGGAGTATTCCTGGCTGCAGAGGCTCCCACTGTAACAGGATAATGTTTATGCAAGCATGACTTTCTTGACCTAATCACATTCATTCCAATATATCTGTTATTACATGCAAAGATGAATCTGGAAAGAAGACCATGGTTGTCTGTAAGCTTTTAATCTCCATATTACAGAAATCGGTTTAGAGCCTGCCTGCTTTTAGAACAAATCATTGTCTTTGCCTGTGGAGTGTGCGCTGAGAATTTAATAAACAGTTCCAATTCCAGAATGAAATTAGTGCCAACCTGAATTACTGCATATGAGGATTACACAGTAAACAGGCGTGAACAACAATAGATTTGTTCAGTAATTCATTCAGACACCTGCCAACTATTCAATTTGCGTTTCGGTTTGCTTCCATTAAATCTGTGTCTGTTTTTATGAAAAAAGTATAATTCATTTGCCTAAACCTAACTTCTGTTTGGGCCAAGCTTAAACATTTACCCTTGAAGAATGAACTAGCACTTCTCAAGTATTCAAGTATGTGGAACATTTTCACCGGCTTTTTTTTCTGGGCGTTCCCATGTCAATACCTTTTTGCATTTATTAATAAGCTTGAGCATAATATAAATTTACTGCAATATGCTAATAGCAGCATTTAACAGTGGGTCACTAGTGTAGAGAATGTTGCTGTTTAAAGTAATAAAGGGATATTTTATTGCAATGAATTACTGACTGAGGTTTAACACTCAATGAATTCATAGAGATTACAGTGACAATTATTAATCCTTCTTTACAGCTGTACTGCAGAAGGCACAATAGTCACTGATCTCTGGCACAACCCATTATTTGCTCAAACAATTGAAACATGTCGCCCTTAGCTTCCACACATGTATTGTAAATATTGATGCATAGACAAATTGATTTCAAGCCTGCAATCTCATTTTGGGTTCAGTATATTATTTGTGAACAGCTTGAGTTTTGCTAATGGTTTGTAGAGTTGCGATATATCAAACTTTGATATATTGAGTATCTCAGTATATCACAGTTTTGCCACGGTCTTGTCCCTAGAGGGAACTTGCAAGTAAATCTTGATTTAGCAAAGCAATTTTGGTCTGGTCCCACTTTGCTGGGCTTTCCATTGGTGAACTTATATTCCTGCATTTTCTACAGGTACAGTGTAGCTCGATATTGAATAGCACATTAGTATGTCCTGAACGAACATCAGTGTTTGGTAACTTCTCACTGTAACTCAAGGTCTCCTCATTTTCCCTTTCTGACTCCAGTCATGGCGAGTTAGTCTCTTCTCAGCATTGCTCCTCATTGGCAGGTTTAGGATATTATCCACTGGGAATAGACATTCCCTATGGCACTGGTCACCTTAAATTCACACAGACAAACCGGAATAGTGCTTGCTGTTCCCTCTGCCAGTCTTGCAGTATCTATTTTGCACGCTAATTGGGTGCCAGAGAACGTAGACAGTCAGACTTGTGTTGGCATCACAGTATTACTGTAGCAGGCTACCATCATATTGATGTTGGTTCAGGTTTAGATATACAGACATTGTACTGTATATGTAGCAAATGTACACAGGCTGAAAGCATGGGAGACTGCTGCTGGAGTCCAGGAGAGCGGAACTGAGCCACGAGCAGGAATATCAAAGTTTTCATACTTTAAAGGTTGCGCTGGTCTCTTTGGACTTTGAGACTACTGTAATGTCACATCAAGAGACGACAACTGAACATTGTTAACTTTTCGGTATCGATTATGTCATATGTTGGCCATAAACTTTGTCATCATGGCAGATTATTTTTGATAACCTTGCAATGATAATATGATTAAGACCAACTTTGTCTTGTGAAGATTATGATACATACACATATCATTTGCAGGGAACAATACTGAAAGAGATCCAGAGAGAAAAAGATTTTGATGTTATTGTGCACAGTTCACTGAAGGTTCATGACCAACATAGAGAATCTGTAGCTGAAGCTATTGAGGAATTGCGTTGTATTAATAGAACCATACAGTATAAATCAAAGGACTCCATTTTGTCACTGTACAGGCGTTGGTCAGACTGCCCAGTTTTGGTACCCCCACATAGTGGGTGATATAGTGGCCTTGGAGAAGGTCCAGAGGAGAGCTACAAGAATGATTCCCAGCTTAAAGAAGCTCGGCTACTCTGAAAGGCTCAAGGATCTTGGTCTACTTACTTTAGAGCAGCGTGGACTTAGAGGTGACCTGATTGAGGTCTATAAAATCATTAAAGGGTTGGATAGTGTCCCTATTGAGAGATTATTCCTGTGTAACAGATTGGGGAGGACCAGGAAACACGAGTTTAAACTGTGTAAGAGTAGGAATAGACTGATTGTTGAGCGGTTCTTCATTTCCCAGAGAGCAGTAAGCCTCTGGAATGTGTTGCCGGCTGGTACGGTGGGTGCTGTCTCTCGCTCTACACGTTCAAGAGGGAGCTGGGCAGAGATTGCATCATATAGAAGGTAAGTGTCTTCAGCACAGAGCTGGGAGAATGCAAACGGAGTGGATCGCAGGCAGAGTAGAGGAATTTGGTGAGCGCAGGAATACAGAGGAGAAATTCACTGGTAGGCATAAGGTAAGTTAGGTAAATAATCATCAGATTGGAATTTGTCTTTGTCTTGTAACATAAAAGGAACTGCGTGGTCAGTGGCAGTTAGCAGCTATCAGCTGTAAGTGGTTGCTTGAGTAGGTGGTAAAAGCTGTGAGCTAGAAGCTGATTAAGCAGTTGTAGATTGTTTGACCCTCAAAAGGTTTATATTAGGCACCAGTTTGCAAAAGCACAGAGCTTGAGCAGAGAGACTGGAGACAGAGCTGGGAGAATGCAGAGTGCAGGAATTTGGTGAGCACAGGAATCGGTGGAGAGGAGGAAGGCGGGTGGGACTTGTTAAGTCCGTGAATGATTGAGACACGGACTAGCAGGAGTGAACACAAAGAGATCTTTACTGGTGGAAGTCCACAACGAAACTAGCAAACAGAGGCTCTCTAGCACCTTTTATACAGGGGTGGTCACTGCCGGTACTGCAGTCTGAGACCAGTTATTCTCTTAAAGGTACATACACAACAATTCCTCCCCTTTTAGATAAACAGTACATAACATTCATTTAACAACTAAAGGATAACGAATTACAATCACAATTACAGTTGCTAGATACATTGGTTAAGTTTAAGCAATTATAAGTTCAGTCTTTGAGGAGGCTTCCTGATTCTGTCTGGATAACGCCTCTTTGGGGTATCAGGTTCTTCTGGCAATGTTGAGTCGGGATCAATGTCGTTGTTTGGTTCATCTGCTTCCAATATTACCGGCTCTGCGGTAGCTTGCAATTGGAACGTCGATTTCATTACCAGGTGTATCAGATCGTGGTGTGGAGTTGACGTTTTCCAGTGACTCTAGAATCTGGTCAGCATGGCGTCTTACAATGCTCTCCCCAACGTCCACGGTATACATGAGAGGTCCTTGTCGTGTACAAATCGTTCCTGGCTGCCATTTCTCAGTGCGGTAGTCCCGGGCCCAAACTGGTTGACCTATCTTAAAACTCCTGGTCGGCCTTTCATTCATATTCTGAAACTGCCTGTTCTCCACATCTCTTCGGACGCTTGGCTTAACCAAATCCAAGCGGCATCGTAGTCTTCGATTGAAGAACATCATGGCTGGAGTTTGGTTGGTAACCGCATGTGTCGCATTCCGGTAGGCAAACAAGAAGTTGTCCACCTTGTGTTGTAGGGGTATATCTTTATTACACATTGCCTTGATAGCCTTCTTGAATGTTTGGACAAACCTATCGGCCAATCCATTAGTGGCTGGATGATATGGGGCAGATGTGTAATGCTTAACACCATTGTTCTTTAAGAACCTCCGGAACTCTTCAGACACAAACTGTGGTCCATTGTCAGAGCAAATCTGTTCAGGCAGCCCATTCCTGGCGAATATGGTTCGTAAAACTGTGATAGTTTTTTCCGCGGTGGTTGACATTTTTATTACCTCTGGCCACTTTGAATGTGCATCCACCGCAATTAAAAACATCGAGTCCATGAAGGGACCAGCAAAATCAATGTGCACCCTTTGCCATGGAGATGAGGGCCACTCCCATGGATGCAGAGGAGCTTGTGGTGGGGCGTTTTGGACCTTCTGGCATCCTGCACAGCTCTTGGTCATCTCTTCGATTTCTCTATCGATTCCCGGCCACCACGCAAACGCTCTGGCTAAGCTCTTCATTTTTACCCCACCCAGATGACCCTCATGAAGCTCATTGAGCACTCTATCCGTCAACTTAGGTGGAATTACTACTCTGGATCCACACATCAAGGTTCCTCTGCACACTGACAGCTGTTCTCTTCTCGGCGAGAATGCTGGCAGCAGTGGTTCGCCATGTGCTGGCCATCCCTTCACCGTTAAATCATAGACCCGTGATAGTGTCGGGTCATTCCGTGTTTCCTTTTCTATGTTTGCATTCGTCACAGGGAGACATTCGACTATGGTCGAGTGGAATAACTCCATTGGATCCACTGCAAGGTCTTCTTCTTCCACCGTCGGCAACGGTAGACGTGACAATCCATCAGCATTTCCATGCTGTTTAGTTCCTTTGTACTCGATGTCATATTGGTGTGCCCCTAGGAAAAGGGACCATCTCTGCAGCCATTGTGCTGTCATTATCGGTACGCCCTTCTGAGGGTTGAAAATGGAGACAAGAGGTTGATGATCGGTTAGTAGAGTAAATTTTTGACCGTGCAGATAGTGATTGAACTTCTTCACCCCCCATACTAGGCTGAGGGCCTCTCTGTCAATCTGGGCGTAGTTACGCTCAGCAGAAGTTAACGAGCGTGACGCAAAAGCTATCGGCCTCTCCAAACCATCAAGGAATTTATGTGACAGTACCGCCCCAATGCCGTAGGGAGACGCATCACACGCCAGCCTGATTGGGAGTGCTGGGTTGTAGTGAGCCAATACTTCCTTTGAAGTGATTAAGTCCTTACTCTTCTGAAAAGCACGTTTACAATCATCGCTCCATTTCCATGCTACCCCCGTTCGTAGCAGGGCGTTCAGCGGGTGCAGCATTGTCGACAAATTTGGCAAAAACTTATGATAGTAATTCACCAACCCGAGGAATGACCTCAGTTGCGACACATTTTCAGGCGCTGGGGCCTTAACAACCGCTTCAATTTTGTCAGGGGTCTTATGTAACCTCTCTTCATCAATCACGTGGCCACAATACGATATCTGTTTCTTAAAAAATGCGCACTTGGGGCGGTTGGCTCGCAGCCCATGTTCCCGTAGTCTAGTGAGCACCTGTTCTAGGTTGTTAAGGTGTTCACTGTCATCTTCACCTGTTACAAGGATGTCGTCCAAGTAACACTGAGTCCCCGGAATCCCTTGCAGGACTTGTTCCATCGCTCTTTGCCATATCGCCGGAGCCGATGCTACTCCGAATACCAATCGATGATACTGGTAAAGACCTTTGTGAGTGTTTATCGTGAGATACTTCCTAGAGGACTCTTCAACCTCCATCTGCAAATATGCTTGTGCTAGGTCAATTTTTGTAAAACGCTTCCCTCCAGACAGCGAGGCGAAGATGTCTTCTATCCTTGGAAGAGGATATTGTACTGTGTGAAGGACAGGGTTCACCGTCACCTTGAAATCCCCACAGATGCGAATCTTCCTTGGCTCTTCGGACTTATTGCTTAACGTTTTCTTCATGATAGGAACGATGGGTGTCGCCCACTCGCTCCAGTCGACCTTAGACAACACGCCCGCCTTCTCCAGATTCTCCAGCTCTGCCTCGACAGCTGGGCGAATTGCATATGGTACCGGTCTCGCTTTGAAAAACTTGGGAACTGCATTCTCTTCTATTTTTAACGAGGCGGTTACGCCTTTAAGCGTGCCCAGTTCTTGTTGAAATACCTCTTTGGCGTTAGCTAAGATTGTTGACAATCGTCCAGGAGTGATGTCTTCATCTTTTTTACCGTCCACCGTCATTGCATGAATGGAATGTCAATCTAAGTTTATCTTCCTGATCCATTCCCGTCCCAATAACGGTGGTCCACCATTTGGCAGTATGTAGAGATACAATTTCCGTATTTTCTTGCCATTGTATTCGACAGGCACCCTTATTTTTCCTCTGGGGTATACTTTTTGCCCCGTATACGTCATCAAGATGATGGATGTCTCTCTCAAGGGTATGTGTGAAAATAGCCGCTCGCAGTCTCGTCGATTCATGACGGTTAGCGCTGATCCTGTATCCAATTCCATTTTAACTTGGGACCCTGCTATCGTGAGAGTGACCCAAATGGTTCGGTGATCCTCTTTTGCCATTACATTGTGAAGTTTGAGACAGCTTAGTCTCCTGTTTCCGGATTCACTATCGCTCATCTGGTCTTTGGAACTACTGTCCATCATCTTTTGTACTTTCTTGTATGGTTCCTTAGTAGCCTTTTTGTTGTCGCTGGTCTTCTTCCCAGACCTACAAACTCGTGCAATGTGTCCAATCTTCCCGCATTGTCTGCATATTTTGTCTTTGGACCAGCAGTCCTTCTGGTCATGGTTAGTTCTGCCGCAGCGATAACATTTTGCAAATCCCCGTGTCATTTCGTGGGTGCCGTATTCCTGTGGTTTTGGTTGAATTTCTGCAGCTCCCCTGACTGCTGCTTCATACGATACTGCCACGCTGAAAGCCTTATCTAGCGTCAGCTCTTTTTCTGCGAGTAACTTCTTCTGTGTTCCTTCACTCAGGAGTCCACAGACAAATTTGTCCCGTAGGGTATCTGCCAGTCCTGCTCCGAACTGGCAGTGCTTTGATAGCTTGCGTAGTTCCGTAAGATACTCAGCATTGCTCTCATCTTTGTGCTGAGTTCTCCTGTGGAATTTAAATCTTTCTGCTATCAACAGCGGTGCAGGGTTTGAGTGCTCCTGTAGAACAGGAACAATTTAGTTAAAACTCTTCGCCTTCGGTTTGGCTGGAGTAATCAGATCCCGCAATAGGCCGTACGTTCTAGCGCCCATTAAGTTCAGCAATATTGATGCCTTTTTCCCCTCCGCTATTTCATTTGCCTCGAAATATACCTCGACTCTTTCCACATACGTGGTCCAGTCCTCTAATGTATTATCAAAAGCAGTGATACAGCCTGACTTAGGCATCTTGCAAATCTAAAATGGCGCCTCCCGCGCTTTGCCTTCTTCCCCGATTTAACAAAATGGCGCCTCCCGCGCGTTGTCTTCTTCTCCGATTTAACAAAATGGCGCCTCCCGCGCTTTGTCTTCTTCCCCGCTGTTGTTAGCGCTGCTTTCCACGGTTTCTTGCGCGTATTCGTTTTCTTTTAGTATTTTCCCGTCGTGGAGCGGACCCTCTGGGACACTTCCCTCCCTCTTCTTAGGTCCGAACGCTGCCCGGCTTCGAAACACCGGCCGCGCCCTGTGTGCTCCACCCCCCTCTCTCTCTCTCTTTGCTTCCCGACTCGCTGCCCGGCCCCGTTGAAAGGCCACCCGATCAAGCTTCAGCCCGCCGCAGCCCAGGAAGGATCAGAGCACTACCTGCCACCAGCCCGATTAGCTGGGAAACCACGGACCGAGGAACCCAGCCTGGCTCTGGAAAGTCGCTCCTGCAAAGCCTTGAACCCGATGATTGACGGTCGACGCCCGTTTCTCGGGTTTCAATGGACTCTTTTTTTTTTCTGGCTCTGACCTTCAACAACGTCGTCGGAGCTGCTGCCGAGTTGCAGGTAAGTACGTTTCTTACTCGTCGCCAGTGTTAAGTCCGTGAATGATTGAGACACGGACTAGCAGGAGTGAACACAAAGAGATCTTTACTGGTGGAAGTCCACAACGAAACTAACAAACAGAGGCTCTCTAGCACCTTTTATACAGGGGTGGTCACTGCCGGTACTGCAGTCTGAGACCAGTTATTCTCTTAAAGGTACATACACAACAGGACTTCCAACTGAAAAGGAGGAGTGGAGCCACAGAACCCAAGGTCTCTAAGCTAATAGGACTGAGAGCGGACTTGCGGAAGCGCAAGAGGAGCGGCTGGAGATAAAGGTAGGCCCGAGAGCCCGGAGGGAGCGCAAGTGTCGGAGTAAGATAAGTGATGTCAGCACAAGGGAAGGAGCTGATTGGTGAGTAGCTGGTGACTTTTTTTAAGTCTTAAGTTTATTTCTGTTAAGTTACTTAATAGTCTATTAAGTAGAGGCATGGCAGGGCACCTCAGTCCTGTGGAATGCACATCTTGTGCCATGTGGGAACTCCAGGATTTTTCCCATGTCCTGGACAGCCATGTGTGCAGGAAGTGTCGTCAGCTGGAGGAGCTCAAGCTCCAGGTTTCGGAGCTTGAGCAGCAGCTGGCGTCACTGCGGTGCATCTATGAGGCTGAGAGTTACATGGATAGCACATTTCAGGAGGAGGTCACCCCGCAGCGTAAGAGTGTGCAGGCAGAGAGTGAATGAGTGACTGCAGACAGACAAGGAGGACCAGGCAGGTAGTGCAGGAGTCTCCTGCATCTCGCTCTCCAACCAGTAAATACTGGTGAGGGCAATGGTTCCTCTGGGGCGTACAGCCAAAGCCAAGTCCACGGCACCACGGGTGGCTCAGCTGTCCAGGGGAGGAGGAGGAAGATCGGGAAAGTGATAGGCAATCGATAGTTAGGGGAACAGACAGGCAGGAGTGCCAAGAACCAGAGGACACAGATTTAAGGTGATTGGCAGAAGAACCAAAGGCGACATGAGGAAAAACTTTTTACGCAGCGAGTTGTTAAGATCTGGAATGCACTGCCTGAAAGGGTGGTGGAGGCAATCACTCAATCACGGCTTTCAAAAGAGAATTGGATAAGTACCTGAAGGAAAGAAATTAATGGTGGGAAACATGGAGATGGCAAAAACACTGAACAATTGTATCAGTCTTTACAGTAGAGGACACTAAGAATATCCCAACACTGGACAAACAGGGGGCTCTAGGGGGGGAGGAACTAAATATGATTAAAATCACTAAGGAAGTGGCACTTGGTAAAATAATGGGACTCAAGGTGGATAAATCCCCTGGACCTGATGGCTTGCATCCTAGGGTCTTGAGGGAAGTGGCGGTAGGGATTGTGGATGCATTGGTAATAATTTTCCAAAACTCACTGGACTCAGCAAAGGTCCCGGCAGATTGGAAAACTGCTAATGTAACACCCTTATTTAAAAAGGGTAGTAGGCAGAAGGCTGGAAACTATAGACCTGTTAGCCTAACATCTGTGGTTAGTAAAATGTTAGAGTCCATTATTAAGGAGACAGTAACGAGACATTTGGATAAACATAATTTAATAGGACAAACTCAGCATGGTTTCATGAAAGGGAAGTCATGTTTGACAAATTTGCTTGAGTTTTTTGAGGAAGTAACATACAGGGTGGATAAAGGGGAACCAGTGGACATAGTGTATTTAGACTTCCAAAAGGCATTTGACAAGGTGCCACACAAAAGATTATTGCTCAAGATAAAAAGTCACGGGATTGGGGGTAATATTCTGGCGTGGGTGGAGGATTGGCTCTCTAACAGAAAGTAGAGTGTTGGGATAAATGGTTCGTTCTCAGATTGGCAACCAGTAACTAGTGGTGTTCCGCAGGGGTCAGTGCTGGGTCCCCAACTCTTTACAATCTATATTAACGATTTGGAGGAGGGGACTGAGTGTAACATATCAAAGTTTGCAGGTGATACAAAGATGGGACGGAAAGTAGTGAGTGAGGAGGACATAAAAACCTGCAAAGGGACATAGACAGGCTAAGTAAGTGGGCAGAGATTTGGCAGATGGAATACAATACTGGAAAGTGTGAGGTTATGCACTTTGGCAGGAAAAATCATAGAGCAAGTTATTATCTTAATGGCAAGAAACTGGAAAGTACTGTAGTACAAAGGGATCTGGGGGTCCTGGTGCAAGAAACTCAAAAAGTTAGTATGCAGGTGCAGCAAGTGACCAAGAAGGCCAATGGAATGTTGGCTTTTATTGCTAGGGGGATAGAATATAAAAACAGGGAGGTATTGCTGCAGTTGTACAAGGTATTGGTGAGACTGCACCTGGAATACTGCATACAGTTTTGGTGTCCATACTTAAGAAAAGACATACTTGCTCTCGAGTCAGTACAAAGAAGGTTCACTCGGTTAATCCCGGGGATGAGGGGATGGTCATATGAGGAGAGGTTGAGTAGATTGGGACTCTACTCATTGGAGTTCAGAAGAATGAGAGGCGATCTTATTGAAACATATAAGATTGTGAAGGGGCTTGATCGGGTGGATGCGGTGAGGATGTTCCCAATGAAGGGTGAAACTAGAACTAGGGGGCATAATCTTAAAATAAGGGGCTGCTCTTTCAAAACTGAGATGAGGAGAAACTTCTTCACTCAGAGGGTGGTGGGTTTGTGGAATTTGCTGCCCCAGAAGGCTGTGGAAGCTACATCATTAAATAAATTTAAAACAGAAATAGATAGTTTCCTAGAAGTAAAGGGAATTAAGGGTTACGGGGAGCGGGCAGGAAATTGGACATGAGTCTAGGTTCGGAATGGTCATGGCCCTGTGGGTAGTGGAGTGGGCCCAGGGGCCGTGTAGCCTGGTTCTGCTCCTACTGTGTTCTAATTCTGTGTTAGATTTCAGGAGATGGTTTTATTCCTGTTCCTGGCTGGGGTGGAGATCGCCTTTACAGAAGGTAAGTACTGTAGAAAATATAGGGACAGAGTGATCTCCTGGAAGAATTTCGATCGCCTAGATGGGTCGGAGAGGAATTTCCCAGATTTTTTTCTCCCAAATTGGCCATTGGGTCTTTATCTGGTTTTTCACCTCTCCCGGGAGATCACATGGGTTCGGGTGGATGCAGAGTGATAGAAGATTTGAGGTTAGGATCAGATCAGCCATGATCTTATTGAATGGTGGAGCAGGCTCGAGGGGCCGATTGGCCTACTCCTGCTCCTATTTCTTATGTTCTTATGTTCTAATTTGCAGGCTACAGGGAAAGGGTGGGGGAGTGGGACTAGCTGAAGTGCTCTTACACAGAGCCGGCATGGGCTCGATGGACCGAATGGCCTCCTTCTGTGCTGTAACCATTCTATGATTCTATAGACAACTCTTGGTCCGTGTGATCTCCTAGACTGGTTTCGATCGCCTGAGGGGGTCAGAGAGGAATGTTAGTGTTTTCTCCCTTATTGGCCCTGTTTTTTTGCCTCTTCCAGGCGATTAAATGGCTGCATGGGTGGCTCTGAGTTGTGGAGGGTGGGGGAGAAGTGTTTAGCCACGATGGTCCAGCCATCGTGGTGCGGAGCAGGTTTGATGGGCCAGCTGTTCTTTCTCTGCCCATCAATTGCATATGATCGTCAATAGTCTGCTTTCTTTACAATCACTGTCCACACTGAGCCATCACTGGTGCAGAACTGGCTCCAATACTCAATAGTACCTCCATCTAAAGCTCTATATATAAATACATTCCAAATGGTGCAATAACCTAATCTTGAGTTCAAGCAATAGTTTTCATTCCTGAAGTTTGTCGGTGCTGATTGAGCACACTAACCTCTTCTCTGGAAAACACAAGACTAAGAGGAGACCTGATGGAGGTCTTTAAGGTTATGAAGGGGTTCAATAGGGCCGATGTGGGTGAATCTAGAACCAGAGGGCATAAATATAAGATAGCTACCGACAGATCAAATAAATAATTGCTTTACACAGAATGCTGAGACTGTAGACTTCACTGCCACAGTGTTTGAAGCAGGTAGAGTTGACAAAGGTTTGATGCTTAGATACGAGAGAAAGGAATAGAGGGTTATGGGGGTAGGGAAGGAAGAGGTAATTCGAAGTGGGAGGAGGCTCATGTGGAGCATAAACACTGGCATAGACCAGCTGAGCTGAATGGCCTGTTCCTGAGCTGCTGAAGGCAGGCACCTGTTTCTCCTGCTGCCAACAGCAATCTCTAGGATAAAACTGGTGGCCTCTGGAGAACTGAAGGCAGTGGTGATACTCATCTTACCATGAGTCTCCAGTCACCTCGTAATGGTATTTATTTTGGGAGTTAGTGGGAGCAGCACCAACCATAGAGAGCGCCCCAAAGCAGCAGGTATCTATTTGAATGCCACTTGCTCAGCTTTCGATTTAGTGTCTGCCTATAGACGAATCCATCAATTGGATTGGTACCTTCCCTCCCCTGAACCTATTATTCCGCATTTATTGATTAATATGTTATTCTTTGGGAAAACATTGCACTGGCTTGTGTTCTGAAGATTGTCTCTCTCCTATCTGCTACCCAGCAATTATTCTAATTAAAGAATTACTATTGTTGTATCAGTGGAATCATTTTCCTAACTAGTTATTAAGTAAATATGTTGCTTGCATTATTTGAATTAAGGATGTGTGGATTAGGCAGGTTTCCTCTAATTAGTCATTACCTGAGGGAGGAGTTGCTTTGAATTAGCTATTTAAAATGTCATATTTATCTCATTGAAACATAAGATTCTGAGGGGCATTGACGGGGCAGATGTTGAGAGGCTGTTCCCCAGGGCTGGAGAGTCTACAACTCGGGGACATAATCTCAGGATAAGGGGTCGGCCTTTTAAGACTGAGATGAGGAGGAATTTCTTCACTCAGAGGGTGGTGAATCTTTGGAATTCTCTACCCCAGAGGGCTGTGGAGGCTGAGTCATTGAGTATATTCAAGGCTGAGGTCGATAGATTTTTGGACTCTATGGGAATCATGGGATATGGAGATCGGGTGGGAAAGTGGAGTTGAGGTCGAAGATCAGCCATAAACTTATTGAATGGCAGAGCAGGTTCGAGGGGCCGTATGGCGGAGCAGGCTCGAGGGGCCGTATGGCAGAGCAGGTTCGAGGGGCCGTATGGCGGAGCAGGCTCGAGGGGCCGTATGGCAGAGCAGGTTCGAGGGGCCGTATGGCGGAGCAGGCTCGAGGGGCCGTATGGCTGACTCCTGCTCCTATTTCTTATTGAACTTTGCCCCTCATTAAATCATTTCAGTTAATAAGAATAAAGCAGAATGGTGAGAAATTGCCCGCTGACAAGTGATGAGATTCAAAGTTAAAGATTATCAAATGTATTCTTGCGCCAAATAATTTACAGTGAATTTCTGGGAAATTCTGTGAGCTCACTATCATTTTTAAATTGCTGATGTAGAGAGAGTGATCCTATCGTTTTAGCCCAGGGTTCCTGCAATGTGGCATCGTAGACAAACAAACCAATTAGTGTAAGAAGTAAAACAAGAGCCGAATGCTGTTAATATTCTGTGGAACAGGAATTGTTTCAGCTTCACAAAGAAAGTTTGGCACATTCTAATACTATAAACATGTTACTGCACAAAATGCGACTGACTCCAAGATGTCCCCCTGCATGTCGGGATGTGCCCTATGACATAAACAAAGAGGCTGGCCTTGATTTTCAATGTCACTCGGGGGTGCAGTGTGAATATAGGACGACCCTCAGCTATTGGGCCAACTGCACACCTCAGCTACAGCTTCTTCGGTACACCGGAACTCTTTCAGAGGCTGCTATTCTACTATGTGAGGTAGGTGACTGTGACTGAAGACTCACTACAGGCAATAGGGCCCCACCGTTGCACTCTGAACTCCCTGGCTCTCGTCTACTCGACCTGTTGCCGTACAGCAAGACATACGGCAGCGGCCACTGAATACATGTTCTTGATTCTGAATTTCTGAACGGTGCCTTTTTGGTGAAGTGGGGGGTAAATTATTTAATATTTTTCTTGCCTTTCCTTCTAATTCTCACCATTTTATGTAGCATACTCAAGTGACTGACCAGCAGCCTGCTCTAGACCTCGGCCAATGTCGGTGTGTAAATGGTCACTAGGACTCGCACAAAGGATTACTCTCCTTAACTGTGGGGAAGCACCTCGCGCTCTTTCTGTACTTCCTTTTGCTGGTGTGGCTAGGGCGCGCATTGTGTGGGAGATCGCTCTTTCCTACTACTAGACGACGGGCTGTAGTTGAGCTGTGATGACGGGGTTTTGCCAGTTTTTTCTTCAAAAGACAACCTTGCTTGAAATCAGGAACTCAAAATACACTGGAAAGTAGGAGAATAACCCATGGCCTAGGAGCTTCCACAGTGTCTGAAACCTTTTATGGCATGTATGTTGATTGAATCCAAGCAATTGTGGATTGACTCACACCACTACATTCCATGTCCCACACAGTAATGTCACGCTGTTGAGTTGGCACTGCATCATTGAGGGAATATTTCAATTACAGAAATAATATTCTTTTAAGAAAAACATTTGATCAGTAGAGTCTCAAAAACACTTCTATCTGGCTTAGGTCTCTCAGTTCCTGATTCAGCTGGACTTGCCGCTGCTTTGAACACTTGTCGTTTTCTTAACGGATAATGATTTTCAGTGGGAATATGATTATATTTGCATTTCTTTGGCCTACGCAACATCAGATGAGTTAACTTTGCCTTTTAAGAATTCTTATTAACACATCTTAGTTTATTTGAAGAAAGGAAAAAAAAGACTTGCATTTATATAGCTCCTTTCACGACCACTGGACGTCTCGGTGCTTTACAGCCAATGAGATACTTTTTGAAATGTAGTCACTGTTGTAATGTGGGAAACGCAGCAACTAATTTGCACACAGCAAGCTCCCACATACAGCAATGTGACAATGACCAGATAATCTGTTTTTTAGTGATGTTGACTGAGGCATAACTATTGGCCAGGACACCGGGGATAACTCTCCTGCTCTTCTTCGAAGTAGTGCCATGGGATCCTTTACATGCCATTACATCCACCTGAGAGGGCAGATGGGGCCTTAGTTTAACGTTTCATCTGAAAGACGACACCTCTGACAGTGCAGCTGGAGTGTCAGACTAGTTGTTTGCATTCAAGTCTGAAATGAAGTTTTTGGTGTATGAATGCATTTGTGGGTTTTTTCATGATTGTTATTGATAGCCAGGCTGTATCAAGAGTCATCAATGTAATACAACAGTCTGCACACGGAATAAATTCAGGGGAGCGCCAGTAATGTCAGGGTTACTCTAAAATGCCTTTATCCTTGGCCTTAGGATTTCTCCACAAATAGAGGCAATTCTCCCGTATTCATTTAAAGAAAATTTGGATAAGAATATAATTCAAGTTTGTGAAGGAGTGGAATTGATAAAGTGAGAATGCAGAGAGAGCATTTCTTGTAAAATCAGGGTAGGAGAAACAGAGGACACAAATCTAAACAAAGACACTTCAACTACATTTAGCAAAAGGAATAACTTCTTTTGCAGTGCATATCTGTTGTGTCGAAGAATTGGATCAATTGCTGATTCAGCAAAGAATAGAGCAAAATCTGGATTTGCGGCAGAGCTTAGTTATCCCACAGCCAGTGGCAGCACTTTGTTTAGGGTTAGTTTAAAAGCTATTTTTTTCAGTTTTAGCCTCCACTAATTAATTATCAAAAGTTGGACATTATTCAGTGGTACTCTAAAGGCCAATTACAAACATTTCAACAGGAGAACATTAATGGGACAGCAATGCAGCACTTCAGAGTGCCTCAGATACAAGTTGCTTCTCCTGTGTACTGAGTTTCCAGTCTCAGTCACACTGCTGTAGTGAGGCACCAAAGAAATGCCCGACGTCTCCCCATGGGGAAGGGAACGTTAACCTTTCTGGCACAGCAATCACGTGGAATATGGTTGGACACGCCGTAAAGGGACAGAATTAAAGGGCAATTAGGAAATGTGCTCTATTGGGATGCTCATCATCCTGACAGTCAAAGGACAAACAATCGGCAGCTTCTTGATTAGCTTCTTGACATTCTCTGTTCTCTCTATTGTATTTGAAAACTGCAGAGAAACGTCGTGTCAGGCAGTTAATGTTCAGATCTTGGGAAGGGCCACAGCATTAAATGTAAACAGAATAAAAATGTAAAGTGGGAGTACAATACTTTGCAGTTTTGCAACACTACAATAATTCAAGCAATGCTCTGTGATGCACAGATTTCTCGCATCTATTTATTCAGCAAAGGAAAGTAATGCACATGCACACAGACTAAATATTCATGTTTTGAAAAAAAAATTCTAATGATAAGCCGCATGGTTTGAAGGGAGTGCTGACTATTCAGGATTGTGAAGGATTTACAGTTTAGACCTCAGTTATAGCAAATATAAACTTGTCAAATTTAATCTACTTGCGTGTTAATTTATTCAGTTAGAGATTTTACATATTTTCAGAGTTTCATAATGACACAAACTTGTGTAGTGTTATAATCAGTTCTTTAAATGCTTCCTTTCAAGTGACATTATGAACGTGTCAGAAAGATTTCCCATGTCTGATATTTGTAGAGAAATTGTAAAAGCATTCAAAAAGAACATGTTTCCTATTCACTGGACACATCGACCAGAGGAAATCATCCTGTTCTCTTGACCATGTTACTAGCACATCGTGACCAAAGGAAATCATCTCCCATTACTACAAGATGCTTCCTCTGTTTGCTGTTAAGAACATAAATGAGTCATTTTGCAATGGGATGAAGATTGGAATATTCTCTTCATTCCGTGAGTGAAATGGGATGAATTTCTCAGATGTGACTGCGTTATGAGTCTTGTAAAATAAAAAGTTGTTATTCCTTGCCCATCAAGTATTATGCTGTATATATGTGTGTTGCTTGATTTTTTTAAAAATTCTGTTCCTTATGTAATGAATTGCACTGTTGAAAATGATTTTACTTACGGCAAACTGGTTGGACTATAAATATGATGCCCTTCTAGATGTCATGGTGAATCAGTTGTTCATCATCTACTGGTGTGTGACAGACTCGAGACGTGGATAAAGCAGCCTGAATCGTTTGTATCAAGGGAATTGTACTTCATGATGTGTTTGGGTGCAAGTTATAATCTGTGTTTTTGATATTTCTATAGGCACAAGACTATATGAAACACAATGTTAACATACAGATACAGCAAGCAATTAGGAAGGCAAATGGCAGGTTGGCCTTTATTGCTGGGGGTTGGAGTTCAAGAGTAAGGAAGTCTTGCTGCAATTATACAGGGCCTCGGTGAGACCACACCTGGAGTACTGGGCACAGTTTTGGTCTCCTTACTAAGAAAGGATATACTTGCCTTAGAGGGAGTGCAATGAAGGTTTATTAGATTGATTCCTGGGCTGAGAGGGCTGTCCTATGAGGAGAGATTGTGTAGATTGGGCCGATACTCTCTGGAGTTTAGAAGAATGAGAGGTGATCTCATTGAAACATACAAGATTCTGAGGGGGATTGACAGGGTAGATGCAGGGAGGATGTTTCCCCTGGCTGGAGAGTCTAGAACTAGGGGGCATAGTCTCAGGATAAGGGGTCGGCCATTTAGGACTGAGATGAGGAGAAATTTCCTCACTCAGAGGGTTGTGAATCTTTGTAATTCTCTACTTCAAAAGGCTGTGGATGCTCAGTCGTTGAGTATATTCAAGGCTGAGATCGATAGATTTTTGGACTCTAAGGAAATCGAGGGATATGGGGGTCAGGTGAGAAAGTGAAGTTGAGGTCGATGATCAGCCATGATCATATTGAATGGTGGAGTCGGCTCGAGGGGGCGTATGGCCGACTCCTGCTCCTAATCCTTATGATCTAAAACTAGTATCAGATGCACAAGGTTGCTTAATGGGTAAGGTGTGCACAGGCTGGAGTTTGACTTCGTTGCTGGCATTCAAAAAGGGAAAATTGGCCAAAATTGAAGATTATCAGACTGGAATCACAGTTTGTTGAATTATGAGGAAATATGAATGTTGTGTGAGGAGTAATATCCAGATTAGTGATGGGGGTACAGGTAATATAGTGGTACAGGAGTAACTGTGAGTTGCACACCAGTGCCATCATCATGTGTGAGAGCAAACTATCAGTGATCGAGGCTTGTCGTTCTCCTGCCATTTCCAGCAACCTCAACTTGTAATAAAAGAAGCCATCAAATTGCCAACAGTAAATTAGCACTGCAGTAATCTCAACTCATGAGGCTATTAGACAGTTGACGTTTAATTAGATTTTTTAAACCACATTTCCCTATTCATGCAGCGTTGTCATGATTTAATTTCTTTTAAAAAGAACCATAAAACTCATATAATATTTGGCCTTGTGGGATAAAGGCACTGGGGAACATTTCACTTGTGAAAAAGTAATAACGATAAATATGTTCAAAACTGTACAAATCCGTGGGCACAACACCTGGAATGCTAATTCAAGCTGTCATTTCTGTGTAAACCAATGGGTAATTCACCCATGCAGTCAGGCTTTCGTACACCACTTATGAAAATGCAAGGATGGTGTACTGGGATCTTTATTGCTGCAAAGATTGGGAGTTTTGAAGGAACTCTCACCCAATAGATGATGACAATGCCAGTTTCAATATTTGACGAACAGAACTTGCATCATATGAACACTTCAGAGATGAGGGTAAATATATTACATGACAAATATTTATGTTGGCTTATTGTACAAGTACAGTTAGCTACCATTACCACAATTCTGCTTTATACTCCATGTGCAATGGTGGACTGGTACCAGTGGTGTGCGTTAGCAGCAGAGTTCTATCACCCGCTCCACACCGGCTACTTGGGTGAAGTAGAGCCTTGCACTTGTGTACGGAAATTCACAGGCAGAGATCTAGTCATAAGCATCCAAATCCTGGTGAAAGTTTTAATATGAGCCAGGAGTTGACTCCCCTGTCAGCTCTTTACTCACCTTATGGTCCAGATTAAAGGGGAACTTTTCAAACTTTATTGATCCTGCACCCAGTACAAAAGTGAAAAAGGACGTTGTCCAAGAGGTGGTCTTGCGTATCTCTGATAAAATTCCATTGAATCCACTGCCTTAAACTACAGTTGTACCACAGAATCTATCAGTAAATCACAAAAGCTGTGTCAAATTCCGCTTCTGTAACACCTTGTCATGTCTCTATCTTACAAGTTTCCCGTCAGTGACAGTTGGCACTGGTGATATCATTAGTAGCAGCAATATTTTCTAGTATTGCCAAGTTTTAATTTTTCTCAACCTTTGAGTGCTACTGATAGGATACTACTCCTCATCATTAGATAAGAGATTAAGCCCATTCACTGATTCCCAGCATCACGGACATTAGCCGCATGGTGGATAGCTGCATACTGCTTTTCAGTCACTGAGGGGAGAATAGTGATATTACCAACTGTAGTAAATCTATTATCACCTGCACAGGGAGAAACAAGCCTTTAGTTTATTGAGTTCACACGTCAGAAAATGTCTTTGTGTCCTTGTAAAGATACTTAGAGCAGGATTGAGTGCTGGCCTGCTGAAGCTGGAAGAGCTAACCATTGGTGATGCTGATGTCCGGCTGAGAGCAGCTGTTGCTGTGGTTACCGATGGCTGTGGTGTGCATGTGTTAATTTAGTCACTTGTTGATTTTTGTATTAATATAGGCCCTTCCTTTGACTCCTCCTCCCTATGGAAAAAACTCTTCAGCAATCTTCATGGAAACTCTCGTTAATCAAGCTGCTTTTCAAATAACAATCTGATTTTTGTACCAAGATTGCGTCAGTCCTCAGTTTGTCTATTGGTACCGATGCAATATATAAAAATGAAGTGGTGGAATGAATCACTACACCCACCTCCTGAGGCTAAAGCTCAAATGTCGCTTATGCGTACAGTTATTAACAGTGCGCGCAATAGTCAGTAAATAGTGTCCCAGTGCAGCTGTACTGTGAAGCTGTAAAACATGAGTCAACACAGCAGTAAGTATGGGCTGACAGTCACAATCTAATGCAGCGGGTTTAGTTGCAGACACATCCCGAGGGACACAACTTTGAGTGTGTAGTGCAACAATTTTCAGCTAGCTCAGATAGAGCTGTACACAGCTGTGGATTTTCATCATTAGAAAATGATTTGACTTCAGCTGTTCATACAGAAGTACTTCTGGATGCATTTAGGACATTGCAATATTCGGCTGCTGCCCTGTCCAATAACGGATGTATTCTCCATTATACAGCTTCCTTTTCTGATAAGTTGGTTTGCTCTGCCAATAGACTGCTTTTGCCATTGTCTTCCAATGTTATGTAATATTTCCAATATATGAGGTATAATGAATGCATGTGTGCAGTAAAAGAATCTGAATCAGTCAGTAAAATAAAACTGTCTCTTTAGACCAACCAAGTCCCCTCGTGCTTAGGCCAGCATGCCTCTTGTCATTGTTTCTGGAGATTCAGTTCACAACATATGGGAGCAGTTTGGGTGGGTGGTGGGTTGTGGGTGTAGAGGTGGTGGCGGTGGGGGGCTGTGTGTGGGTGGGTGCCGGTGGATGGGGAGGTGGTGATGGGTGGGTGTGTCCGTTCCATATTTCATCAGAACCATAACTATAAGGCGCCTGCCAATCTGCTCCTGGTACTTCACTTAACAGCTTAACGGATGTAAAAGAACTGTACAGCCTCACAAATTTGAGAATGTGATGAAAATCCATACACATTTGCGAGATCCAACAATATGTACCTGTACCTGCACATTGGAGTGGAGTTTCTGCTTTGGGCACAATCGGGAAATTGCGTTCGTTAGGTTACACTTCAAGTTTCCATTAAAAAATTATTTTTGTAATCACAAACGTTAAACCTTCCCTGAACCAGTGCAATTGGGCAGCGTCATAGAACGTAATCGTTTTTTATCTTTTCTTTCCATGAAAAAATATCCATCGATGTATTTACGAGTGGTAGCCTGGTCCAGATTTATTAATGCTGCTGAAAATGGGTTTATCACAAAAAACAAGCATTTTTAACAAGTGTCCAGTCCTCCACCTGTGAGTAACCTGATTTAAAATCACTGAAAATGACTTTAAAAAACAAAACTGAACCATTTACTATTTTTATTGGTGCAAAAGCAAAATACTGCAGATGCTGGAAAACTGAAATGAAAACAGAAAATGTTGAGAACACTCAGCAGGTCAGGCAGCATCTGGGGGAGAGAAACAGAGTTAACGTTTCAGCTCGATGACCTTTTGACAGAACTGGAAAAAGTTAGAGATGTACAGTAACAGGTTTTTAAGCAAGTGCAGGGGCAGGGCAAGGGGGGAGGGGAGAGGGGAGGAGTCACAGAGTCAGAGGGCTAGATTTTGCCAATGGGGAGCTTTTGGAGGCGGGACTTCCACTTGTCAGGTTTCAGCCCCGCCTCCATCGACTTCTGGCCAACCCACGCTATTTTCCCTTGATTGACCTGGTTAAGCCCACCCAGCGGGTTTAGCAAGCCAATTAAGGGAAAACCGGTTACAGAGAAAGAAGTTTTGACAGATGAATTGTCATTGTTTGACAGCTCTGAGAAGCTGTCTAACACGGACATTCTCTGTTGTTTAATGAGTCCTTGTATTCAAGACTCATTAAACCTCTTTTGTGAGCAGAAATTAGACGGTTGTTGCATCGGAGAATGCAGTAGCCATCTGTCATCTCTGCCGGTGAGATGCAAGACTCTCCGCATCCCCAACTGTTGAAGCCTGCAGGAAGAAACAAAGGTAAGTAAACATTTTCTATCTCTTTCCACTCACCTCACATACATACCTCTCCACACTTGCACCCATCACTTACCTCCACAGCGCACTTTTGCACCCCGCCGACCCACTGCTCACCTTGGTGACCCTGGCGGGGTTTCCCAATGTCGGGAAGCCCGCGCCTCTGGTGGAAAAATGGGGATAATCCTCTTAACAGGCAGTTAACAGGCAGTTCATAGAAACATAGAAACATAGAGATAGGAACAGGAGTAGGCCATTCGGCCCTTCGAGCCTGCTCCGCCATTCAATGAGATCATGGCTGATCTTCGTCTGAGATCATAGCTGATCTTACCAGTTCAGTACCCCGTCCCCGCCTTTTCTCCGTAACCCTTAATCCCCTTAGCCTTCAGAAATATATCCAATTCTCTCTTGAAAATATTTATTGAATTAGCCTTCACAGCCCTCTGTGGCAGGGAATTCCACAGGCTCACCACTCTTTGAGTGAAGAAATTCTTCCTCATCTCTGTTTTAAATGATTTGCCCGCTATTTTTAGACTGTGGCCCCTGGTTCTGTGCTCCCCTGCCATTGGAAACATTCTCTCTGAATTCAACCTGTCCAGGCCTGCCATAATTTTATATGTTTCGATGAGATCCCCTCTCAATCTTCTAAACTCCAGTGAGTACAAGCCCAAACTATTCAATCTCTCCTCGTAGGTCATTCCCGCCATTCCAGGTATCAGCCTGGTGAATCGCCGCTGCACTCTTTCCATGGCAAGAACATCCTTCCGCAGATGGGGCGACCAAAACTGTACACAATACTCCAGATGTGGTCTCACCAGCACCTTGTACAGCTGTAGTAAGGTATCCCTATTCCTATACTCGAACCCCCTTGATATGAAGGCCAACATACCATTTGCCTTCTTAATCGCCTGTTGCACCTGCATGCTCTCCTTCAGTGACTGGTGCACAAGAACACCCAGGTCCCTCTGCACTTCCCCATCTCCCAATCTATTGCCATTTAGATAATAATCCACCCTCCTGTTTTTACCCCCAAAGTGGATAACCTCGCATTTATCCACATTATAGTGCATCTGCCACGTATCCGCCCAGTCCCCCAACCTGTCCAAATCGCACTGTAGCCTCCTGACATCCTCATCAGAGCCCACCCCTCCTCCTAGTTTAGTGTCGTCAGCGAATTTGGAAATATTGCATCCAATTCCCTGATCCAGATCATTTATATATATTGTGAACAGCTGGGGTCCCAGGACAGATCCTTGCGGCACCCCGCTGGTCACTGCCTGCCACTCCGAAAACGAGCCGTTTATTCCAACTCTCTGTTTTCTATCCGCCAGCCAGTTCTCTATCCACGTTAATACTTTGCCCCCAATCCCATGAGCCTTAATTTTGCATGATAATCTTTTGTGTGGAACCTTATCGAAGGCTTTCTGGAAGTCAAGGTACACCACATCCACTGGCTCTCCCCCATCTATTTTACCAGTTACTTCCTCAAAAAATTCCAGCAGATTAGTCAAACACGATTTACCCTTTGTAAATCCATGTTGACTCTGTCCGATCCTTTCCCCATTTGTCAAGTGCTCCGCTATTTTATCCTTAATAATGGACTCTAGCATTTTGCCCACAACCGATGTAAGGCTTACTGGTCTATAATTCCCTGCTTTCTCTCTACCCCCCTTTTTAAATATTGGGGTAACATTAGCTACCCTCCAATCCACGGGTACTGTTCCCGAGTCAATGGAGTTCCGGAAGATGATCCTTAGAGCATCTGCTATCTCCAGGGCCACCTCCTTAAGTACCCTAGGATGTAGTTTATCAGGCCCCGGGGATTTGTCGGCCTTCAGTCCCCTCAACTTACCCAACACCATATCCCTAGAGATACTAATTTCTGTCAGCTCCTCCCTCTCATTAGTCCCTATGTTTGCCGATATTCCTGGGAGGTTATTTGTGTCCTCCTTTGTGAATACAGAACCAAAGTATGAGTTTAATTGGTCTGCCATTTCCTTATTCTCCATTATATATTCTCCCGAATCGGACTGCAAGGGACCGACTTGGGATTTTACCAGTCTTTTCCTCCTGATATACCGATAAAAGCTTTTGCAGTCTGTCTTTATGTTTGCTGCAAGTTTACTTTCGTATTCTATTTTCCCCTTCCTGATTAATCCCTTTGTCCTCTTTTGCTGTATCCTGTACTGCCCCCAATCTTCCGGTCTGGTGCTTTTTTTTGCCAGTTGATATGCCCTTTTTTTTGATTTTATGCTGTCCCTAATTTCCCTCGTTATCCACGGTTGAGTCACCTTTTTAGGTTTATTTTTATGCCAAACCGGTATAAACATGTTCTGGAATTCTTCCATTCTATCTTTGAATGCTTGCCATTGTCTATCCACTGTCAATCCCCCCAGAAACACCACCCAATCAATCTTACCCAATTCCCGTCTCATACCCTCGTAATTCCCTTTATTTAAGTTCTGGACCTTAGTCTCTGATTCAATTTCCTCACTCTCCATCTCGACTGAGAGCTCGATCATATTATGATCGCTCTGACCCAAGGGGCCTCGTACAAGAAGATTGCTGATAAGTCCCTTCTCATTGCACAATACCCAGTCTAAAATGGCCTGATCTCGAGTCGGCTCCTCGACATATTGGTCCAGATAACCGTCCCGAAAACATTCCAGGAATTCCTCCTCCTCAGAATTTTTACTAATTTGGGTAGTCCAATCAATATGTAAATTAAAGTCACCCATGATGACAGCTGTGCTCTTATCGCACGCTTCTCTAATTTCCCTTTTTATGCCTTCCCTCACCTCCATATTACTATTTGGAGGCCTATATATCACACCCACTAACGTTTTCCTCCCCTTGCTATTTCTCATTTCTACCCATACAGATTCCGTTTCATCCGAGTTAATATCCTTCCTTTCCATTGCATTAATCCCCTCCTTTACCAGCAATGCTACCCCACCTCCCCTACCTTTTTGCCGATCCTTCCTAAATATTGTATATCCCTGGATGTTAAGTTCCCAGCCTTGCCCACCCTGCAGCCACGTTTCTGTAATCCCAATCAAATCATACTTGTTTACCTCTATTTCCACAACTAATTCATCCACCTTGTTCCTAATGCTTCTAGCATTAAGATACAAAGCCTTCAGGCTTGCTTTTTTCACACTCTCATTGTGAATTAGTTTGGCCCTTTGTGTTTCTCTCCTTTGCTTATTGCTTCTCACCTTTCTACCATCTATTTCTAACTTCATATGACTTCCCTCTTTTCCACTACCTAGGTTCCCATCCTCCAGCCAAATTAGTTTAAATCCTCCCGAACCGCCCTAGAAAATATTACCCCGAGGACATCGGCTCCCTCACAGTTCAGGTGTAGACCGTCCCCTTGGTACAGGTCACTCCTCCCCAAGAACTGGTTCCAATGCCTCAAGAATTTAAATCCCTCTCCCTTGCACCACTGCTCAAGCCACGTATTTAGCTTATCTATCTTACTCTCTCTAAACTTATTAGCTCGTGGCACTGGTAGCAATCCAGAGACTACTACCTTTGAGGTCCTACTTTTCAATTTAGCTCCTAACTCCCTAAATTCAGCTTGTAGGACCTCCTCCCTCTTTTTACCTACATCGTTGGTACCTACATGTACCACGACAACTGGCTGATCCCCCTCCCCCTTCAGAATGCTCTGCACCCGCTCCGAGACATCCTTGACCCTTGCACCAGGGAGGCAACATACCATCTTGGAGTCTCGGTCTCGGCCACAGAAACTCCTATCTATCCCCCTTACAATTGAATCCCCTATCACTATAGCCCTATCCCTCTTTTTCCCGCCCTTCTGTGCAGCAGAGCCAGTCATGGTGCCCTGAACCTGGCTGCTGGTGCCTTCCCCTGATAAGTCATCTCCCCCAACAGTACCCAAAACGGTAAACCTGTTTTGGAGGGAGATAACCGCAGGTGACTCCTGCACTACCTTCCTGCCTTTACCCTGCCTTTTGGTCACCCATTTACTGTCTGAGCTAGCCTTTACCTGCGGTGTGACCAACTCACTGAATGTGCTATCCACAACATCCTCAGCATCGCGTATGCTCCAGAGTGAGTCCATTCGCAGCTCCAGCGCCGCCATGCGGTCTGCTAGGAGCTGCAGCTGGACACACTTCCTGCACACATAGTTGTCAGGGACAGTGTCCCTGATTTCCCACATGGCACAGGAGAAGCATGACACGGGTCCGAGCTGCCCTTCCATGACTTAACCCTTACAATACCCTTTTATTTACTACGATTTAGCTTAATTATTGAATTCTACTTAGAATAAGTTTGTGAAAGTACTCACCAACCAGTCACCTACCTGTTTTCTGGTGTTGTATTTTCACTGCCGCCTCCTGTCCTGGAACCTTTTCCACCTAGGTTAGGCTCCTGAAATAAAATAAATTGAACCTACCTTTTCAACTTCCCCTAACCCCTAAAAGGTTAGAGGAGGTGGAAGGGTGGGAGACACTACACTGTAGTGTTTCGGATTTAGCAACAGCTCCACCTATATAAGAGTTACTGGCCTCCTGCTCTCCCAACTGCACCAGCTGTGAAAGAAAAAGCCCGCGAAAGGTGAGCTTTTAAACTCACCAGTTACTGGCCTCCTGCTCTCCCGACTGCCCCAGCTGTGGTCTCGGGCCTCGCCTCTCTCCGGTTTTTATACCGGGCTCCGACTCACTGCTCCCGACTGGTCTCGGGCCTCGCTGGTCGCCGGGTTTTCTCCCGAGCTCCTCCTCGCTGCTCCCGCTGGTCCCGACTCCGCCTCCACCCGCTGCCGATGCCGCACTGGGGCCTACCTGAGCCTCTGGGGCCTCTTGTAGTCGCTCTGCCGCTCAGCTCTGCCTCCACCCGCTGCCGATGCCGCACTGGGGCCTACCTGAGCCTCTGGGGCCTCTTGTAGTCGCTCTGCCGCTCAGCTCCGCCTCCACCCGCTGCCGATGCCGCACTGGGGCCTACCTGAGCCTCTGGGGCCTCTTGTAGTCGCTCTGCCGCTCAGCTCCGCCTCCACCCGCTGCCGATGCCGCACTGGGGCCTACCTGAGCCTCTGGGGCCTCTTGTAGTCGCTCTGCCGCTCAGCTCCGCCTCCACCCGCGTTCAGTGGCTGTAACCCCCTTCCCGCCTCCAGGAGACGAGACTTGGCGCGGGTCGGCTACCCGCCTCCTGGCAAGGTGGCACGGAGGCGGGTTGAGGGTGGGATGGGTACCCGCCCCTAGATTCTGCCATTTTCCCGGCAGTCCCGCCTCCCCAGGGCTGGCAAAATCCAGCCCATAGAGTCATAATGGCACAGAAGGAGGCCATTTGGCCCATCGAGTCCGTGCCGGCTCTCTGTAGAGCAATCCAGTCAGTCCCATTCCTCCGCGCTATCCCAGTAGCCCTGCGAGTTTACTTCCCTGAACTGCCTATCCACTCTCCTCTTGAAAACATTGAGCATTTCTGCTTCCACCACTTCCTTCGGCAGCGAGTTCCAGGTCCTCACCACTCGCTGCGTAATAAAGTTTCTCCTCACGTCCCCCCTGTATCTCTTGCCCAAAACCTTACCTCTGTGTCCCCTAGTCCTTGTACCATCCATTAGTGGGAACAGCCTTGCCCCATCTAGCCTATCCAAACCTGTCATAATCTTGTACACCTCTATCAAATCACCCCTCAACCTTCTTTGCTCTAATGAAAACAAATCCAGCTTCTCCAACCTGTCCTTGTAGCTAAGATCCCCCATCCCCGGAACCATTCTGGTAAATTTCCTCTGCACCCTCCCAAGGGCCTTCACATCCTTCCTAAAGTGTGGTGGCCAGAACTGGACACAATACTCCAGTTGTGGCCTAACCAGTACTTTATAAAGGTTCAGCATAACTTCTCTACTTTTGTACTTAATACCTCTATTTATGAAGCCCAAGATCCCACATGCTTTGCTAACCGCTCTCTCAGTATGTCCTGCCACCCTCAGGGACCTATGCACATTAACTCCCAGGTCCCTCTGTCCCTGCACTAGGTCAGAACAAAGTCTGTGATAGGATGGAAGGCTGGAGAGATTAAAAGACAAAAGGGATGATGGTGCAAGGCAAAAAGAAATGGTAATGGGATGCACAACAGTTAGTTTGTTAGTAAATTAAATATTTTTTGATACGTAATTTTTTTTAAAACAAGCCGACTAGTGCCTGTGCACCTAAGAAAATGAGCACAAGAGCCTTCCTGAACCCGTGCAAACACGCACGTTTGACCTGGGGGCGTGGCCAATTTTGTGGGCTGGGACCTAACTGGCGAATTGAATCTTAAACCAGGGCAAAAGAAAACACTAACGTAAGTAGTTTTGGGTATAACTCATTTAAAATTCCCCGAACTTTTGCGTTGGTTCTGCCGATTCCGCCCAGATTGCGCCGATAGCATGGACGTATATGAGCGAAACTCTACCCCATTAAGTTTGTCTAGAGCAATCTATCCATTGTACCAACCACTTATAACACCTCCCTCCATAACATGCGTTGCGTATAGGCCAAGGGTAATGCAATGAATAGACCAAACTGCTGATGCAATTTTCCCACTGGACAGGTGGACAAGGGCCAAAAATGTCCATGGAATTAATACAGTGATGTGGAGGGAACTTGACATCTTATGGGAAATAAGGGCATGGGGAAGAATTGGCCACAGTAGCAGATTGGCATCTCCTCTTAATGAGGACTCATGGGCCTAGGAATTGGGTTGGGGCGCCAAAGTGGCGCTAAAGTCACCTGAGCGCAGGATTTAGCGCAGCGTTCGAGGCTTTAGTGATCGTCAGATATTCAGTTTCATTGCCGCTAGAGGGAGACGGGGCGAGGATCGAGGCGCTCCGCGTCCTTCTTAGGGCGCTGAAACTGAATATCGCAGCGCAACGTGCCGCAGCGCCACACGCTGCGGCATGGCACGCTGCGGTACTGCAGGCCTTCCTCCCATTGTTAAGGGGGAGGGGCCTGCAACAGTGTGATCCCCGCTCGCGAGTGCCGGCAAACGAGCCCGGCACCAAGGAGAAGTGCTGGGCTCTCGGGAAACAGCCGGCAATGCCGCGGGGGGGGTCCAGGAGGCCGGGGACGGAGGTGCTGGCAGGCAGCCGCCGAAAAAGGTGGCCGCCCCGCACCTCCACCTTAACTTGCGCCGCTGCTGGCACAGCAAGGCCCAGTGAACCGGGCGCGGGTAGCGAACGGCGCAACTGCGCCGGGCACCGTTCGCTACCAAATATCGTGAATGGGGCGCGAATGGGGCGCTGCGCATACTGATGACGTCATCGGTGGTGGCGCAGCGCAAATGGCTAACGCCACCATTAGCGCCCCTGCTGAATATCGCGGGAGGCGCAGCCAGTGGCGCTACAGCCACTGACTGCCTCTTTAGGCGCTAACAGGTGGCGCTACTCACCCAATTTTTCCCCCATTGAGTCAAAGCGCGTGTGGGCAAATCTGCATTGTACCATTTTGTGGCAAAACTCATTGAAGCATCTTTTCAGGCCATTGATAATTTTTTTATTCGTTCCTGGGATTTGGTTGTCACTGGCAAGGCCAGCATTTATTGCCCATCTCCAATTGCCCTTGAGAAGGTGGTGGTGAGCCACCTTCTTGAACCGCTGCAGTCTGTGTGGTGAAGGTGCTCCCACAGTGCTGTTAGGTAGGGAGTTCCAGGATATTGACCCAGCAACGATGAAGGAACGGCGATATACGTCTAAGTCAGGATGGTGTGTGACTTGGAGGTGGTGGTGTTCCCAAGCGCCTGCTGCCCTTGTCCTTCTAGCTGGTAGAGGTCGCGGGTTTGGGAGGTGCTGTCGAAGAAGCTTTGGCGAGTTGTTGCAGTGCATCTTGTAGATGGTACACACTGCAGCCACGGTACGCCGGTGGTGGAGGGAGTGAATGTTTAAGGTGGTGGATGGGGTGCCAATCAAGCGGGCTGCTTTGTCCTGGATGATGTCGAGCTGCTTGTGTGTTGGACCTGCACTCATCCAGGCAAGTGGAGAGTATTCCATCACACTCCTGACTTGTGCCGAGTAGATGGTGGAAAGGCTTTGGGGAGTCAGGGGTTGAGACACTCGCTGCAGAATACCCAGCCTCTGACCTGCTCTTGCAGCCACAGTATTCATGTGGCTGGTTCAGTTAAGTTTCTGGTCAATGGTGATCCCCAGGATGTTGATGGTGGGGGATTCGGTGATGGTAATGCTGTTGAATGTCAAGGGGCGGTGGTTAGACTCTTGCTTGTTGGAGTTGATCATTGCCTGGCACTTGTGTGGCACGAATGTTACTTGCCACTTATCAGCCCGAATGCCGTCCAGGTCTTGCTGCATGCAGGCCTGGACTATTTCATTATCTGAGGAGTTGCGTTTCGAACTGAACACTGTGCAATCATCAGTGGACATCCCCACTTCTAACCTTAAGATGGAGGGAAGGCCATTGATGAAGCAGCTGAAGATGGTTGGCCGAGGACACTGCCCTGAGGAACTCCTGCAGCCATGTCCTGGGGCTGTGATGCTTGACCTTCAACCACTGCAACCATCTTCCTTTGTGCTAGGTATGACTCAAGCCACTGGAGAGTTTACCCCTCGATTTCCATTGACTTCAGTTTTACTAGGGCTCCTTGATGCCACACTCGGTCAAATGCTGCCTTGATGTCAAGGGCAGTCACTCTCACCTTACTTCACCTCACCTCTGAAATTCAGCTTTTTTGTCCATGGTTAGACCAAGGCTGCAATGAGGTCTGGAGCCGAGTGGTCTGAGCGGAACCCAAACTGGGCATCAGTTATTGGTGAGTAAGTGCTGCTTGATAGCATTGTCGATGACACCTTCCATCACTTTGCTGATGATTGAGAGTAGACTGATGGGGCGGTAATTGGCCGGATTGGATTTGTCCTGCTTTTTTTGGACAGGACATACCTGGGCAGTTTTCCACATTGTCGGATAGATGCCAGTGTTGTAGTTGTACTGGAACAGCTTGGCTAGAGGCGCGGCTACTTCTGGAGCACAAGTCTTCAGCACGATAGCCGGGATGTTGTCGGGGCCCACAGCCTTTGCTATATCCAATGCGCTCAGCCGTTTCTTGATATCACGTGGAGTGAATCAAAATGGTTGAAAACTGGCTTCTGTGATGGTGGGGACCTCAGGAGTAGATCGATATGGATCATCCACTCGGCACTTCTGGGTGAAGATGTTTTCAAAAGCTTCAGCCTTGTCTTTTGCACTCACGTGCTGGACTCCAGCATTATTGAGGATGGGGATACTCATGGAGCCTCCTCCTCCTGTTAGTTGTTTAATGGTCCACCACCATTCATGACTGGGTGTAGCAGGACTGCAGAGCTTTGATCTGATCCGTTGATTGTGGGATCGCTTAGCCCTGCCTATAGCATGCTGCTTCTTCTTTTTAGCATGCATGTAGTCCTGTTGACACCTCATTTTTAGGTATGCCTGGTGCTGCTCCTGGCATGTTCTTCTACACTCATTGTTGAACCTGGGTTGGTCCCCTGGCTTGGTGGTAATGGTAGAGTGAGGGATATGCCAGGCCATGAGGTTACAGATTGTGGTGGAATATAATTCTGCTACTGCAGTTGGCCCACAGCGCCTCATGGATGCCCAGTTTTGAGCTGCTAGATCTGTTCTGAATCTATCCCATTTAGCACGGTGGTAGTGCCACACAACACAATTATGGCTACTGATACCAACCTACAACCACTATTTTTTGAGCATTACTTTAAAAAGAAAAGTAATATTGTCACCCCAGTGCTTTGGTGCTAAAAGCACCATCTGGTGTAGAACTGAGCTTGATATGCTGGGAGGGTTGAGGTTCTAGATTTTATCCCTGGTCTGTGATGGAATGGTAGTCGGCGTGCTGCAATTGGTCCCAGTGCCTCTGAGCAAGGGAGGGGGAAATAGCTATTGATCCATTCCCCATTGCTATTCAGTAACCCTCGCTAGAAAGTGTGTATGTGTAGATGTTGGGTGATGACTCTGGTTGCCAACTCTCCGAGATAGACCCGGAGTCTCCCAGAATGGGGCATGGATCTCACAGGTACTGCTGCCCGCAACCCGGGACATCTTCGGGCTTCAAATTTCCTGCCATTGTAGCGTTTCCCCTCTTCCCCCAGCCCAGTGGCGTCACTCCTCCGCCACCACAGAGACTCAGGACCAGCTGGCATGGCAGGAACAATCGTGATGTACTACCTGACACACTGGACCCACTCCAATTTGCCTACCGCCCAAACAGATCTAGGGATGATGCCATCGCCACTGTACTGCACACTGCCTTATCACACCTGGATAAGAGGAACACCTATGTGAGAATGTTGTTCATTGATTATAGTTCAGCATTCAATACCATTATCCCCTCCAAGCTTGTCAACAAGCTCAGTGAGCTAAGACTTAACACCTCCCTATGCAACTGGATCCTGGGCTTCCTGACGGGAAGACCCCAGGTGGTGAAAATAGGCAGAAACACCTCCTCCACACTGATCCTGAACACGGGAGCTCCCCAGGGTTGTGTGCTCAGCCCCCTTCTGTACTCCCTGTTTACTCACGATTGCGTGACCACGCACAACTCCAACTCCATCATCAAGTTTGCTGATGACACTACCGTTGTAGGCCTGATCACAGATGGCGATGAGACAGGCTACAGGGAGGAGGTAAGAGCCCTAGGAGAATGGTGCAAGTACAACAACCTCTCCCTCAACATCAGCAAAACAAAGGAGATGATCGTGGACTACAGGAAGCAGCAGGGGGAGGGACACACCCCAATCTACATCGAAGGGGCTGAGGTGGAGAGGGTTAGCAGCTTCAAATTCCTGGGTGTATTCATTACGGAGGACTTAACATGGTCTCATCACATCGACGTAACCAAGAAGGCATGCCAACGCCTGTTCTTCCTCAGGAGACTGAAGCAATTTGGAATGGCCCCCCAGATCCTCACCAACTTCTACCGGTGCACCATCGAGAGTATCCTGTCCGGCTGCATCACTACCTTGTATGGCAACTGCACCGCCACAGACCGCAAGGCTCTACAGATGGTAGTGAAAGCTGCACAACACACTATAGGAATTAAACTACCTGCTGTGCAGGATATCTACCCCAAGAGGTGCCGGGGGAAGGCCCTGAGAATCATTAAAGACGCGAGTCACCCCAGCCACAACCTCTTCGCCCTGCTCCCGTCCGGTAAGAGATACCGAAGCATACGGTCTCGTACCAACAGGTTTCGAAACAGCTTCTACCCCCAGGCCATAAGACTCATGAATGATTAATTTATTATTATTTATTACTGTTGTTTTATTTATTATTACTGTCTTTCTATTAGTATTTCTATTAGTATTTTTATCATTGTTATGCCATATTTATTCCAATGTTGGGAGGGCTCGTAAAAATCAACATTTCATTGTGCAGTACACACGTCTGCTGCATATATGACAAATAAAATTGAATTGAATTGAATTGAATTGAATAGGGGGTGGGGTTGCTCGAGAGACAGCAGTCGGTGATGACAGGATTTTAGGGTTTTATTCAGCTATTATGCTTCCCAGGACCAGGTACCTGCCAACATTGTATGAAGTCACACAGGGAGAATGGCCACTTGGACGGGGAACTGGAGGCATGGCCGCTGCCTCTGGGACTGTGTCCCAGCGAGAATCAGTGTCTTTGGAAGAGGAGGTTCAAAGAAAAGAAATAACAACAGAAAGTGCTGGAACCACTCAGCGGGTCAGGCAGCAACCGTGGAGAGAGAAACAGAGTTAACATTTCAGGTCTGTGACCCTTCGTCAGAACTGGAGTGTTTCCAGCATTTTCTGTTGTTATTTCAGATTTCCAGCATCCGCAGTATTTTGCTATTGTATCAGACAAAAGAAAACTGGATAGAAGAAAAAACAGAGTAATTTTTGATCCGCAGTACAGTGTTGAGCCCGCGCTGGGGCCTCCAGGTGCAGCTCTGTCAGATTTAGGTATTCGATGTAAATCAGCAACATCAGTCACTGCAGCTCCAGATTGGGCTAGCCTGAGCAGTCTGTTCTCTTCAGTGCTTGTGCTGTGTCTCGCCCTGCACGGATTTGCTATTTTTAGCACAGCTGCTGAGAAAGCTATGATAGAACTGGTGCTGGATCTCTACTGATAGGAATGATAATGAACTGCACTAAAACAGGTGGTGTTAAGTCAATTTTAGTAAAGGTTTCAATCTGGTAAATCTGCCGAAGGTAACACTGGCGCAAGTCTCTGGCCTGTGTCACACACTTGTCGTGTGGGTATTATAAGGGATTTAAAGCATTTGTTACGGGAGCAATCAACAGAAAAAAACTGCAATTGTGAGAAATCTGGAATCGAACATGCTGGAAATACACAGCAGGTTCATCAGCTTTTGGAAAAAATCCTGGCATTCTGATGCAGCATTTTCTGTTTTTATTCTCACAAGCTGTCTCATGTTCTTTACCCAGATGCTGACAGCCATGCTGTATACTTACAATATTTTCTATTTTGAATTACTTATATACTGGAGACTTGCTGATTATACAGCTACCGTACTGAACCTGAGGTGATAAACAAATAAGCATTGACTCATTTATAAGTGTCGGTCATCATCAGAAAGAAATCGCTAGGTTAGAATTCCCATTGTAAACCTTCCAAGTTCTGATGTACAGGCACAGCATTAACCCATCCTCTTTGCTCATTTTCTCCACCATATTTTGTCATGCTCCTTGATTTGAAGCCGTGTCCCTGGGAATGGCTTCTCCCTTACTTGCTGATGTTATTGAACTTCCTTTTCAGCCCTTGGTAATTTTGCAACCACAGAACAGTTGGAATCAGTCTAGTTTTGATATTTTACTTAAGATGCAATAATAATGGATAAAAATCTGCCAAAAATAGATGGGCCGGCAAAACAAATTGGATCGAGGGCAGTAACACTAAACAGAAATCAGTGTGGACTGTTAGGGATCAAACCCTTGTGGAAAGTTTGGGGTGGATTGTATGGCTGGAGGCAGTTACAGAGATAAGGAGAGGCGAGGCCATGGATGGATTTGAACACCAAGATGAGAATTTTACATTTGAGGCAGTGAGGGACCAGGAGCCAATGAAGGTCAGCAAGGGCAGGGGTGCTGGGCAAATGGGACTTGGTGCAGGGAATGAGGGAATGTTCTCAATGAACTGAAACTTACTGTGAGTAGAATGTGTTACTTCTAAAGTTGTACATTTTTCCCTTTTTTTTGCAAATGGATTGTTTTGATATTCTGCAGGATGTAGTTGTTAAATAAATCCTGCTTTTGTAAACGGATAGACGGAGTCAGTGAAAACACTTTGCAGCAAAAGAGATTATGGGAGACTCCCCCAGTAGCTCAAACTTCAACCAATGAGCAACTGAGCTATGCAGAATAGAAAGATCCCAGATCTGAGCCCTGGCCTAAGTGTAGAGGAATTACGATTGACTTTGGTCCCCCAGGTAAAGAAGGAAAACATTTCCAGCAATTCCTGCTGCAAGTGAATGCGTGTTTGTGTCAAGCAAGAAAACAACAGAGCATTGTGCATATGCTTAGTGATTCATGCAGGCTGTGGCCAGAAACTCGTCGGTCTGGATTTTCTCAGCCCCGAGGAGGCGGGTATGGAGGTGAGATTGCCGGGAAAGTTGCAGACTTTGGGGGCGGATGGCAAACCCGCCCCTAACCCGCCTCCGTGCCCTCTTGCCAGGAGGCGGGAAGCTGCCCGGCCCCGGGTCCCGTCTCCTTGGAGGCGGGAAGGGAGTAAAGCCTATTAACAGGTAGTTAACAGGCAGAAAATAGGATTATCCCCATTTTTCGGGCTGAAGTGCGGGCTTCCCGACCTGGGGAACCCTGCCGGGGTGTAGGAGGCGAGTAGGAGGTCTGCGGGGGTCGGAGGGGTCTGAAAGTGTGATGTAGAGGTGAGTGATGGGTGCAAGTGTGGAGTGGTAAGTATGTGAGGTGAGTGTAAAGTGTTAGAAAATGTTAACTTATCTTTGTTTCCACCTACAGCCTTCAACCGCTGTGGAGCTGGTGCCCCGACATCTCCATTGTAGAGATCACAGACTGGCTGTTGGATCCACTGACTGAACAGCCAGCTGATTTCTGCAAAGTAGAATGGTTTGATGAGTCCTGAACACAAGGGGGGAGAAATTGGGTGGAGCCGCAAACGGGGCGCCAAGCTCGCCTGGGCGCCAGATTTAGCGCTGCGATCGGAGCAGCAGCGATCGCCAGAAATTCAGCTTGAGCGCCCCAAGAGGGACACAGGGCGAGGCTCGAGACGCTCCGCGTCCCTATTAGGGAGCTGAAACTGAATATCGCAGCGCAACGTGTCGCAGCGCCACACGCTGCTGCACGGCGCGCTGCGGTACTGCAGGCCTTCCTCCCATTCTTAAGGGGAAGGGGCCTGCACCAGCGCGATGAGCGATCGCGAGTGCCGGCAAAAGAGCCCGGCACCGAGGAGAAGTGCCGGGCTCTCGGAATACAGCCGGCAATGCCGCGGGGGGAGAACAGGAGGCCGGGGACGGAGGTGCTGGCAGGCGGCCGCCGGAAAAAACGGCCGCCCCTCACCTCCACCTTAATTTGCGCCACTGCCGCCACAGGTAGGCCCCGTGAACCGGGCGCGATTAGCGAGCGGCGCTACAGAGGCGGTCGCTGCCAAATATCGCGATCGGGGCGGTAGCGGGGCGCTGCGCACACTGATGACGTCATCGGTGGCGGCGCAGCGCAACAGGCTAACGCTGCCATTAGCGCCCCAGCTAAGTATCGCGGGAGGCGTGGCCAGTGCCGCTAAAGCCACTGAGTGCCCTCTTTAGGCGCTAACTGGTGGCGCAGCCCACCGAATTTCTCCCCCAAGGACTCATCAAACTACAGAATGTCAGTGTTTGACAGCCTCACAGAGCTGTCAAACGATGACATTTCTTCTTTCAAAAGTTCTTGACAGATTGCACGTCATACGTTGACATGCTCTGTCACTGACTTCCCCCTAATTGGCCTTCTGAGCCCGCTGGGCGGGCTTAACAAGGTCAATCAGGGGAAAGTCCCGCTGGTTGGCCACAAGCTGATGGAGGCGGGATTGAAAGCCGGCGAGCAGCAGTCCCGCCTCAAAAGCTTCCCATTGAGAAAATCCAGCCCATTGCCTCTGAAATCACCGCCACTAGTTGCTCCTATTGGATGCTGCTGCCACTTCAGGGATGGAATTCTGCTGTGGACAGAAGTTCCTGATCTTTCAAACTATCACAATTATTCCCACTCCCCTCAGAGCAGCAGCATTAGATAGGGGTCAGGAGCAACGCTAAGAGACAGAACTGGGAGCGACGCTGATTTTTGTCCACAGTGTGGACAAGCAAACACTGACCTCAAAACACGGACTGTGTCATATACGGGCAATGGCATGTATGTATCTCTCTCTTCGCTCTAGGAGTCGGTGTGCTTGGTTTCTCAGCCTAGCTCCTTGCTAGTCATTCACATTATCCACATAAATCCCCAGGGCCTGATAATCTACATCCCAGGGTACTTAAGGAAGTGGCCCTAGAAATAGTAGATGCATTGCTGGTCATCTTCCAGAACTCGATAGACTCTGGAACGGTACCCATGGATTAGCGGGTAGCTAATGTTACCCCACTATTCAAAAAAGGTGGTAGAGAAAAGGTGGGGAATTATAGACCGGTAAGCTTGACATCGGTAGTGGGGAAAATGCTAGAGTCCATTATAGAAGATGTAATAGCAGAGCACTTGGAAAGCAGTGACTGGATCGGACAAAGTCAACATGGATTTACAAAAGGTAAATCATGCTTGACTAATCTACTGGAATTTTTTGAGGATGTAACTGGTAAAATAGATAAGGGAGAACCAGTGGATGTGGTGTATTTGGACTTTCAGAAGGCTTTCGATAAGGTCCCGCATAAGAGATTAGCGTGCAAAATTAAGGCACATGGGATTGGGGGCAAGGTATTGACTTGGATAGAGAACTGGTTGGCGGACAGAAAGCAAAGAGTTGGAATAAACGGGTCGTTTTCCGAGTGGCAGGCAGTGACTAGTGGGGTACCGCAAGGATCGGTCCTAGGACCCCAGCTGTTCACAATATATATTAATGATCTGGACGAGGGAATTGGATGTAATATCTCCAAATTTGCAGACGACACAAAGCTGGGTGGGAGGGTATGCTGTGAGGAGGATGTCGTGAAACTCTAGCATGATTTGGACAGGTTGGGTGATTGGGCAGAAACATGGCAAATGCACTATAATGTGGATAAATGTGAGGTTATCCACTTTGGTGGCAAAAACAGGAAGGCAGATTATTATTTGAATGGTAATAGATTGGGAGAAGGGGAAGTGCAAAGAGACCTGGGTGTTCTTGCACACCAGTCGCTGAAGGTAAGCATGCAGGTGCAGCAGGCGGTTAAGAAGGCAAATGGTATGTTGGCCTTCGTAGCAAGAGGGTTCGAGTACAAGAACAAGGATGTCTTGCTGCAGTTGTACAGGGCCTTGGTGAGACCACACCTTGAGTATTGTGTGCAGTTTTGGTCGCCTTACCTGAGGAAGGACGTTCTTGCCATGGAAGGAGTGCAGCGAAGATTCACCAGGCTGATACCTGGGATGGCAGGAATGACATATGAGGAGAGATTGTGTCGATTGGGCTTATACTCACTGGAGTTTAGAAGATTGAGAGGGGATCTCATCGAAACCTATAAAATTCTGTCAGGCCTGGACAGACTAGATGCAGGAAGGATGTTTCTGATGGCCGGGGAGTCCAGAACCAGGGGTCATAGTCTAACGATAAGGGGCAAGCCATTTAGGACTGAAATGAGGAGGAATTTCTTCACCCAGAGAGTGGTGAACCTGTGGAATTCTCTGCCACAGAGGGCGGTGGAGGCCAGTTCATTAAGTATATTCAAGAAAGAGTTGGATATATTTCTTAAGGCTAAAGGGATCAAGGGGTATGGGGAGAAGGCAGGGACAGGGTACTGAATTTGGATGATCAGCCATGATCTCATTGAATGGCGGAGCAGGCTCGAAGGGCCGAATGGCCTACTCCTGCTCCTATCTTCTATGTATCTATGTATCTTCCCTGCACAATGTCCAGGACTAGAAAGAGTCAGGAAGAAGAGAGCTGGGTTGCAAAATGAGTTTGCAATTACACTTGGGCTGTTGCCATCTGGCCGCGCTGTAAATGTCAATCATATTCTGCCAAAGCTGTGAAATGCCAAATCAGTTTACCGTTCTTGGACATGATGGAGTCATCCAGGGTGAATCTCCAATTGATTACAGTGCCCTGTTATGGGGTTAAAGGTGAATTCTTTACCTCTTTACCTTACAGGTCAATTTCCATGGGGGTTCTTCCCTTGTCTGGTTTAACTTTGGCGGAAACCCCGGAAAACTGTTTAATGCGTTTACGTTGCTTTTCCTGGGCTTCGTGGCTCTGCCACCAACAGAGGGTGAGCAGGAGAACCTTGCTGAAATACATCCGCCCATCCCATAGTATTTCTTCATTACTCAGTGGGCTGTTGAATCGCATCCCAGGGATTCAATTTGAAATATTTTCGGTGGCACAGCCAGCAAGCTAGAAATGTCCTGACTCAACATTTCAAACTCTGACCCACCATCTTGTCTTGTCTGGTAGGATTTAGAAATTTGCAGCAATTCAGTGGAACACATCCCTGCTGCTTGCTGCATTCATTTTGTTCAGCTGTGTCTGGCGGGGGGGGCGACAGGCAGGCAATGTGAAGTAGTACCACATGGAGCTGAATTAGCAACACCAGCTTGTGTAGATTAAGAGGGCCAGCGACTTGATTCCACTAAAATAAATCTGTAAAATTAGGATGTGTTCTGTTTACCAAGAGGTCCCTCATCACACCAAGTTATTGTGCCTAATTTCCCAGCATGCATCAGGTAATGTTCAGTACTGATGGGATATTGTTCATTTAACTCGAGCAGTTTCTGGAATAACCTTGAAAAACAAAGGGCGAATTTCAAAATCTTTACCAAAGCAAAATGTCAAAGTTTTATTTTAACAGAGAAGCTGGCTGTGTGCGTGTGTGTGTATATACGTACGCGGGGAGATAGAGAGAAACATTCTTCATTTAGCGTTACTTCCATTTTCAACAGAAACTTCAGTTGAACTCCACTTGTGTTTTGTTGACAGAATTGATTAATGCTAGTTACTTACCTTTGCGCCACAGAAATTTTAATTTCTAACACCTATGAGACAGAAAGAAAGACACACCAACAGAAAATTTCTTCCCTCAATCTAATTCGATTTCTTTAAAAATAAATTGATAGGAAGGGAGTGTGAGAGAGAAACTGGTCAAGGTTAAGCCAGTCATTGGCCTCTTGCCACCTATCCTTGATGTGAGTCAAGGGGGAGTGGATGGAGGTTACGAGTGCATTGAATGCCAGCAGACTAAGGGGCAGGGGAGGATATATGGGTGGAATGAGTAGTTCAAAGGGCTAAAGATGGGAGTCAGGGCGGTAGGAAGGTGAAGAGGTAGAGGATGTGATGGGAGCAAAAGGTTACAGGAAAATATGCATGATTGGAGAAGAGGAGCCACATTTTACCCGCTGCCCCCACTCGGATACAATCTACAGTTGTTGGGTTCTTCTCTCCTACCACCGCCCATTCGAAAGGAAAGCAGAAAAGAAGAAAAAGTGAGTGAAGCAAATGAGGCTAGAGAGATACAAAAAGAGTTTGGGGAGAGGAGCAGTAGTGAAGAGAAAGAGACAAAAGTAGAAGAGGTGAAACAGAGAAACAGCAACACAAAGACCTAAGAAGCAGGTAAGAGAGTGACCATATTTTCTGATATTTAAAAATTCATTCTTGGGGCGTGGGTGTCACTGGCAAGGCCAGCATTTATTGCTCTTGAGAAGGTGGTGGTGAGCCGCCTTCTTGAACCGCTGCAGTCCGTGCAGTGAAAGTACTCCCACAGTGCTGTTAGGGAGGGAGTTCCAGGACTCGGTGCTGGGTCCCTTATTGTTTGTGATCTACATAAATGATTTGGATGAGAATGTAAAAGGTATGATCAGTAAGTTCGCAGATGACACGAAAATTGGTGGGGTGGTAAATTGCGAGGAGGAAAGCCTCCGGCTACAGGACGATATAAACGGGTTGGTCAGATGGGCGGAAAAGTGGCAAATGGAATTTAACCCTGAAAAGTGCGAGGTGATGCATTTTGGACGGACAAATAAGGCAAGGGAATACACAATGAGTGGTAGGACCCTAGGAAGTACAGAGGGTCAGAGGGACCTTGGTGTACATGTACATAGATCCCTGAAGGCAGCGGAGCAGGTAGATAAGGTGGTTAAAAAGGCATATGGGATACTTGCCTTCATTAGCCGAGGCATAGAATATAAGAGCAGGGAGGTTATGATGGAGCTGTACAAAACGCTGGTGAGGCCACAGCTGGAGTACTGTGTGCAGTTCTGGTCGCCTCACTATAGGAAGGATGTGATTGCTTTGGAGAGGGTGCAGAGAAGATTCACCAGGATGTTACCTGGGATGGAGCGCCTCAGCTATGAAGAGAGGCTGGACAGGCTGGAGTTGTTTTCCTTGGAGCAGAGAAGGCTGAGGGGGGACCTGATTGAGGTGTACAAAATAATGAGGGGCATAGATAGGGTAGATAAAGAGGAACTTTTCCCCTTAGTGGGGGGGTCAATAACAAGGGGGCATAGATTCAGGGTAAGGGGCAGGAGATTTAGAGGGGATTTGAGGAGGAACTTTTTCACCCAGAGGGTGGTTGGAATGTGGAACTCAATGCCTGAAAGGGTGGTGGAGGCAGGAACCCTCACAACATTCAAGAAGCATTTGGATGAGCACTTGAAATGCCATTGCATACAAGGCTATGGACCAAATGCTGGAAAATGGGATTAGACTGGACAGGGATGGATGGGCGGCGCAGACACGATGGGCCAAAGGGCCTCTTTCTGTGCTGTAAAACTCTATGACTCTATGACTCTATGACTTTGACCCAGCAACGATAAAGGAACGGCAATTTTTTCCAAGTCAGGATGGTGTGTGACTTTGTGTTCCCATGTGCCTGCTCCCCTTGTCCTTCTAGGTGGTTGAGGTCACGGGTTTGGAAGGTGCTGTCGAAGAAGCCTTGGCAAGTTGCTGCAGTGCATCTTGTAAATGGTACACACTGCACCCACGATGTGGAGGGAGTGAAAGTTTAAGGTGGTGGATGGGGTGCCGATCAAGCGCACATTTACCATGTGCAAAGCCACAGGAGATTGACTAGTGCATTAAAAGTCTTTACTATAGCACGCACTTGTAAGTGTTTCCGTTGTATCCTGTAACCTTTCCCCATCACACTTTGTTGATAACACCCTTGTTGTTATAAGCAGCTGATCTCCATTTCGCAGTGAGCAATGCTTTGAGAGATCCGCTGCTGCGTGAATGGAAGAAACACAAACATGTGATAGATGCAAATATTGTTAACTGAAACACTGCACGTTCGTCTTGCTGGAAGCTACATTTTCTTTGACCAAATGAAACACAAATAAGAAGATACTTTAACAACTTCCACAGTTCCTTTAACCCAAGCAGATTTCGGAGAGGAACAGTGATTAGTAGCATAGATTATTACTTTCCCTTGTACCTGGAGAATTAAGAAATGCCTGTTCCTAATTGCAGAGCAAAGGATAGCTATAATAATAAAAATAATTTCCCTAAAATAATGCAAAACAAGCACATTGATGAAAGAATCTCAGCTCGAATACAGGATTCCAGTTTCTCAGCTGCCTGTTGCTGCAGAATGCAAAAGCACAAAGCTGATGTGCTCTCGGGCAAGTGGACCTTGCATCCAGAACAATTAAATCAATATGTTAATATTATTGGCAGATACAGGCTACACTTTAAATGTAATAAACTGAGGGGACGTCCTGACAGAAGCCACCACACTATCGCTGCAAACAGGCCACTCATCTGATGCGAGGTCGCGCCCAATGCGTGCAGTGTTTATGCAGTATCTCATCACTTCACTGAACCTGGCGCCATTAGAGTTTTATTGGCTTGACATATATTGATTGCTTTCTATTTAATGTTGTTAGGCTGTTTTTACTTTTGTGGTTAGGCTCCCTGTGAATGAGCTTTTGCTGTCTGTTAGATCGACAGAGGATACATAAAAGCAAGCAATGGCTCAGCAAATAAACCTCAGCAACTCCTGATTATTCCTCATTGATGAGTGCACCCTGTTCAAAGCGTGTACGGGAATCTGTGGAAAATGTTGTTTGCTGCTGCTCCAGAGGGAGTTTCATGCTCAGAGCCAAGCAATCCAGGACATGCTGAGCAGAAACAGGTTCTCAAAAGGCTGAGTCAAAGTGAGTCTTTTCTAAGAACTATTTTTGAGTGGCATAGTGAAATGCAATGTCACCATCCTGCTGACCCCAGCATAAATACAAACCCTAGCCCTACGAATGCTGCTTCAACCAGTTGGAGGAGCAGAGCTTCAGTAGCATCGGTTTGTCTCTCTGGCAATCTAATCACAGTGGGCACAGAACCTTGGATACATGAGAAGCATATTCTTATACCTGGCTTTCCAGCAGCTATTGTCTCAAGCCTCAGGGCTTCATCCAATGTGCCTTCAGCGTGATGGGGGCCTATGCATGACACCTTGAGGTCCAAGTCCAGTGCTGTCAGGCTTGTCACTAGCTGCACAATTCAGGCCCTCGTGTGAGGAACTTTGACAAAGTGAAGTAGCCACCATGAGGCCAACTTCCCTTCAGACGGAGGTCAGGGTAAAATGGAACTCTCGGCCCTTAACCATTTCCCTTTTTCAATAAAACCATTTTTGCAGCTTGGTTCTAGATCATGCATAGAGACTGCTGTTGCATAACTAGGAGTCCTGAACCATGAAAGAGAACTGTTTGGACATGTCCTGCACCACAAGCATAATCTGGATTGGAACTTTGTGTCACTAAAGACTCATTAAAGAAGTCATTAATATTAAAATGGCAAAAACCAGATGCAAACTTTTGATGTACGGAATAGAGTGGTTCTGGAGATGATTATACACACTGGTTTTTCTCACTGTACTATCATTTCTCAATTGTTACTTGCATGAGTTACGAAAAACAAGAGATGAATTTAACATGTGGGATAAAGCCCTATCCATGACTCAATGCTACTGACCCTGTCTACAACATGTGGATAAAGCCCCTTCCATGACTCAGTGCTACTGACCCTGTCTACAACATGTGGATAAAGCCCTATCCATGACTCAATGCTACTGGTCCTATCTACAACATGTGGATAAAGCCCCTTCCATGACTCAATGCTACTGACCCTGTCTACAACATGTGGATAAAGCCCTATCCATGACTCAATGCTACTGGTCCTATCTACAACATGTGGATAAAGCCCTATCCATGACTCAATGCTACTGACCCTGTCTACAACATGTGGATAAAGCCCTATCCATGACTCAGTGCTACTGACCCTGTCTACAACATGTGGATAAAGCCCCTTTCCATGACTCAATGCTACTGACCCTGTCTACAACATGTGGATAAAGCCCTATCCATGACTCAATGCTACTGGTCCTATCTACAACATGTGGATGAAGCCCCTTCCATGACTCAATGCTACTGAACCTGTCTACAACATGTCCTCATCCTCTGTCCATATGAAGCAGTTTAATCCCACGCACAAGCTGACTCACCATTGCTTCAATAGAAAGTTTCAACCTCTTCACTTGTAATGTCCTAGAGTGACTGTGAATATTAAAATGGCACCATCTTCATGGAAAAGTGGTTTTTAAAAAAAGGTTTGCCAAGCATTTTATAAAATAATGCTCCTTGAACATTTACAGTATGCCTAGAGCATTAGAGGTAATACTACAGTGTATGGAAAGTCAGTGTTAAGAAAGGAAGATGTTAACGTAAGACGCTCGGTGAGAGCGGGACACGATTGGCCTGATTTACACCCTGTTGATAATCAGCTCCATTTAAGTCAATGAAGTGTTTAAAAAACAAGGCCAAGTGTACATCAGGCGTCAGACCTAAATGTGGCTCATTCGCGCTGGGCACGCTAGGTTAAAATCGGGGCTTAAGTTTTTGAAGGATGACCGATTCTCGCCGCACAGTATAGCTGTGGGTCAGAGTGTGATAACTTTAACATTACAAAGACCGATAACAGCACCACCGACAGGAGTAGCAGATACTGCAGGTACAATGAGATTTCAATGAAACGCATGCCCCATATACCAAATTTAATGGCCCGTCATTTCCAATAGGAGGCTTCCTGCGTGCGGAGGCCTCCTATCGGGAAAAAATCTACGCACTTAACTGAGGGCTCCCGAGGTCCGGACACTTCCGATCCTGGGCCTGTCCACAGCCGAATTGCGCAGGGCCCACGTATCCCAGAGGCGTATGCAGTTCGCAAGTGTCCCTGGGATCACGTGGGCCAGGCGAGCCAATGAAAGAAGGGAATCCCCCTTCATACTTTTGACAGATAGACCTGTCAATATATGAATGGGGATCACTGAAAAAAGGCACTAATACATTAAATAATTTTTTTTTAAATAATGCTTTTAAAATGAGTTAAAATTACATTAAATTAAATATTTTAAACAAAAATTTAATTAAGAGGATTCTTGACAGATCGGAAATGCCGGTTTTCAGCACGTGTTTCGCATGCCTGAAATCGGCATTTCTGATGTCCCTACAGGTGTGTACACAGCGTGTACACACCCGTAGGCATCGGAAAATATGGGCCAATATATAATGCATGGTAGAGACTGAGACAGAAAAATTATGCAATATATATGACAGAGAGGGAATAAAAGCAAGCATGAATATTCAACCTGTGCACAAGACATTTAGGCTGGGATCTTACCTGAGGAGGCGCGCTGGGGGCAGGACTGCTGGTTTCCGGATTCTAGTCCCGCCCCTAGTGACGTCCGACGACCTGACGTTATTTTGCCCTGATTGGCCTTGTTAAGCCCGCTCTGCGGGCTTGCTGGTCAATTAAGGGAAAGCCGGTGTCAAATGACATCAGTGCATGATGCTTCATCTGTTAAAGGGACAGGCCCCATAATTTTTTGACAGATGATTTGACAGTGTTTGACAGTATTGAGGTGCTGTCAAACATTGACAATCACTGTACAAAGGTGAGCCCTTTCACCTAGGCTCTCCAATGATTCTCTCCTTAGGATAAAACAGATGGCAGCTGCAGGTGAGGATACAGAAGCGATCTGTCACTTCTCCCAATGAGGTGAGGTCACACAAACACTTCAAAGCTTGTCACCTACAGAAAAATCTATACACATTAAAAATGACTTTCCCAACAATTCCTTACCTGTGATACTAACCAGTGTCCCATTGGATCCTTCACACCACTTCTGAAGCTGTCATCTGTACACCAACATAACAACAGACCCACAGCACACCTCACTTACCCTGGCGGGGTTCCCCGACGTCAGGAAACCCGCAGCAGAAGTCTCAAAATGGGAACAAACCTCTTAACTGCCTGTTAACTATTGGTTAACAGGCAGTTTTTTAAAATTCGTTTATGGGATCAGGGCGTCGCTGGCAATGCCAGCATTTATTGCCCATCCCTAGTTGCCCTTGAGAAGGTGGTGCTGAGCCACCTTCTTGAACCACTGCAGTCCGTGTGCTGAAGGTACTCCCACAGTGCTGTTAGGTAGGGAGTTCCAGGATTTTGACCCAGTGACGATGAAGGATCGGCGATATACTTCTAAGTCAGGATGGTGTGTGACTTGGAGGGGAACTTGGAGGTGGTGGTGTTCCCATGCGCCTGCTGCTCTTGTCCTTCTAGGTGGTAGAGGTCACGGGTTTGAGAGGTGCTGCCGAAGAAGCCTTGGCGAGTTGCTGCAGTGCATCCTGTAGATGGTACACACTGCAGCCACGGTGCGCCGGTGGTGGAGGGAGTGAATGTTTAAGGTGGTGGACGAGGTGCCAATCAAGCGGGCTGCTTTGTCCTGGATGGTGTCAAGCTTCTTGAGTGTTGTTGGAGCTGCACTCATCCAGGCAAGTGGAGAGTATTCCATCACACTCCTTACTTGTGCCTTCTAGATGGTGGAAAGGCTTTGGGGAGTCAGGAGGTGAGGCACTCGCCACAGAATACCTAGCCTCTGACCTGCTCTTGTTGCCACAGTATTTATGTGACTGGTCCAGTTAAGTTTCTGGTCAATGGTGACCCCCAGGATGTCGATAGTGGGGGATTCGGCGATGGTAATGCCATTGAATGTCAAGGGGAGGTGGTTAGACCCACGCTTGTTGGAGATAGTCATTGCTTGGCTCGAATGTTACCTGCCACTTATCAGCCCAAGCCTGAACGTCGTCCAGGTCTTGTTGCATGTGGGCATGGACTGCTTCATTATCTGTGGAGTTGCGAATGGCGCTGAACACTTTGCAGTCATCAGCGAACATCCCCATTTATGACCTTATGTTGGAGGGAAGGTCATTGATGAAGCAGCTGAAGATGGTTGGGCCTAGGACACTGCCCTGAGGAACTCCTGCAGCGATGTCCTGGGGCTGTGATGATTGACCTTCAACCACCACAACCATCTTCTTTTGTGCTAGGTATGACTTAAGTGGCTATAATCCTCTTCCCGCCGCTAGGAGTCGGGTTCCTGCAGAAATCGGGGACCAGACTCCCAGGAAGATTGGTTGGAGGTGGGTTGGGAGTGGGTTCGGGATCTGCTCCCATTCTTTTTGATTTTCACAGCAGTCCCGCCTCCTCAGGGCTGGTTAAATCCAACCCTTGGTGTCCATAGATGTTGGATACCCTTTGCATTCAGTCTGTATTTTGAATCATTCCCTCGTGAATTCCCTCTCTAAATCTCTCCACCTCCCGCTCCTTTAAAAACCTACATGAACCCATCTCTTTGATCAAGCCTTCAGTAACCCCATCTTAAACTCTCCCTTCCTGTTTCAGTGTTCATTTCACTTCACACTTATCTGTAAAACTTTGTTTGCCTGAAAGGTACTATAGAAATGCGAGCAGCTGTTGTTATTTCCCAATCCAATCCAGTAACCAATTTTTTGACTACAAAGAAGATAAGCAGGTTGAAATTTCACTGTGTGTGTATTAGTACAATCATGGACACCTTACAATTTCCATATGAAATTCTTTTGCCATTATTTAACAAAGTATTTATTTTATTTATTGACCAGATTCTTAAGCTAAGCAATGAATTAACAAACTTTATTGACTTGTAAATCGAAATTAGTGTTGTTTGTGGGAATGGGAGCAGTAAAAGTTTAACAGCTTTGTTTTGTATTGCAGTTGTCAGCCTCCCGAATAAATGTGATTGTAAAGTGAAAGTGAACAGGATGTAGATTCTTATTTAAGAGTTTGATTTGGTATTTACCTCTTCAATTTTTGATGATCCAAAGCTGAACTCTAGAAATCATCTGAAGTATAATGAAGGGGAAAATACCAACTGGATGTAGATGAAAGGCATCCTATAAAATATTAATCACTGACCGTTAGGCCTGTAATGGTGTTTGCACTGCATTGTGAAGGTTTGATGGATGAGTCTGTGATCCATTAGAATCTGGAGGGATTCAGGTCACGAAAAGCAGCACAAAATGGTTTTAGTCAGACTGTAGTTTGAACACAGATCCCGTTTTGAAGGAGATGGGGCTAAAAATCTTGTTCTTGTATCTACAATCTAATGGTTTACATAACGAATTTCATGCAAGTACTTGTTTATGGTGTACAGTGTAAATGAGTATCCGGTGTGAAGCTTGGTGATGATTCCATCAGTTCAGTGCTGCACTTTGCATTAACATTTATATTTACACTTCAACTGTAAAAAATCACTGCGTGCTGTATTTATTATTTAAGTGCTTTGTGTTTTGAACCCTTCAAAGATCGTGAATGGTTTTAAAATAAATGCCACCCTTTGCTTTACTGAAAGTGGCGGTTAATGGTATTCTTCAGTTTTGTATTATTATTTAGTTTTTCTCCATTTTAAAATGTATTTGTTCACTGGCATTCAGCTTTCCATTCACCACTAGCATTTTCAAACTGGATAGCTCTAAATGGAAAATGAACAAAGCACATTTACAGAATGTTAGTAAAATTTAATGAGATTTTACTGAGTGTCTCTACCGCTCTATCTCTAATGTATCTATCTATAAATATCCATATATTATTCAAATTCTTGCATAATTGTGCACTTCTTGTCACGCTTCTTGTGTTGTGATTTTAAGCTTTTTATGTCCACATTTTTATTGAAGCTGCCTATCTAAGCGTTTATATTGGCGATTTTTCAATGTCAACTGGTGCCTGTCACACTGTAACTGCAGACCTCCCACCACTAGTAGCGCTGTGCACGATCCATTCCTCGCTGACCTGCTCTTAGACCCCCTCTGCCTCCAGCCTCATTCCCAGGGCCACTGCCTAATCGTTCCCCTGCCCCCCTGCTAGCCCCTCCAGTTGCCGGCGTTCTGACTCTTCCGAATCCTGACCTCGTTCTCTAGGCTGGCCTCAGGGCCCTCTGGCCCAGTCACACTTGCTAAAATAGATATTTTTTTAAAAAGATCCTATGCCCCTCCTGAGCCCAACCCCACACCGTAAAATATGAAATACCAAATTCTGGGCTCTGTTCCATGGGAACAGTCTTAAGCCTAGTCCCGCTCTGTAAAGTAATATGGAAAAAAGCGATCTCTGGTCCCACTCTGCGGCCTCCATTGTCCAACCCAGCTCCGCCCCCCAAAATATTCTTTTTGAAAATTCCTTGCCCTGATTATCACTCATTGCCCTCCTTAAACAACTATAATAAAAAAAAATCACTTGGCCTCGTCCTAAAAATAAAAAAGTCCAGATCCAGACCCTTCAGGCCAACTGTCTATAAGAGAGCTACTGATTATATAAAAGACTAGTCATCAAACCTCAAATATCACTGTGTGTTTTATACTTACACCTAATTGGCTCAAATATTGTAATCATAATACAGCACACATCACTGCTGAACAGGTGGGGAACTGGTCAATGTAGTAGTATCTTTAAAAAAAGGTGTATGAAAAGAGAGAAAGTAGGTCAATGATATCCTGGTACTGTAGTTTCTGCCGATCTTGGTTGCCTGGCCTCTTCCAAAGGAGGGGAGCTGGGGATTTATATACAGCTACCAATCTACAGGCAAACTTCTCCTGGCATGACACACCTAACCTTAAAAGCAGTGTATCATGGCACTGACAACATGAGAAATGCCAAGGGAGTTCGGCTAGTCCTGTTGAAAACCATTCTAAAGCAGGGTTGCAAAAAATGCCACAGTTTACACTTCCTATATGATGATGATTAAAGTTATTAATGTTCTGTCAGAATCACGAGAAAAGTGAAATCTTCTGCCACTGGTCCTTTGAAGCAGTGTAATATTATACCTGGTTTGTGCCTGGAGCTGCTGGAAACACTGCAGGAGTGAAGCTGATGGTAGATATATGGCTCTCTCCCCATCAACTTCACTCCATCATGTAAACATCCCAGTGTTCAGGGAGCTGAAGGGGTTGTGAACCGATGAACATGGGAGGCCACAAATGTGCCATCAGGTTAAGGCCACTTTTTCATTAAAGTCAGCACGGGAGTCTGTCTGTGTGTTCGCACCTTGGGCTCTGTATTGTACATTAGAGCCAAGCCGTGGTACAGAGACCGGGTCCTGATGTAAAGTTTAAAAGGGAAAGAATGACCTGTGGAGGTCCTGCTCCTGAAAGAGTAACAAAAATCTAATAAGTAAGTATAAAAGTTCTTCCAGATTTTGGCAGGCTTGCCCAGCAACCCCATCGCATCCAGCAACCCCCACCGTGCCCAGCGACCCCACTATACCAGCGACCCCACCTCATCCAGCGACCCTACCTCACCCAGCGACCCCACCTCACCCAGTGACCCCACTATACCCAGCAAACTTGGCCTCCCTTGCGATCCTGTTCTCCTGCAACTATCCTTTTTGCTACTTTTTTTTTGGTCAAACTGTACATATCAGAACTTTTCTCCATTTGGTCAGGTACAGCGCTGGTGGATTTACCCATTTCTTATGCTTATTTTAAAATTAGGAAGGAAAAAGCTGATTGTCTGTTTAGCTTGCCTGTGTGACTTGTGTCAGCAGATACGCAGATTTAAAAATATAAAAAAAGATTCTAGAGATGACAAAAGAGGTTCACTGAACAGAGCTGTTAGAAAGCATGCTTCAGAATTGCCGGTTCTATGTTGAACTAGATGGGAAGCGCAGCAGGTGGCGTATTCAGAAGAATGGTCTTCCTCAGGGAAGCGTGCTTGCACTGCTGCTGTACAACATCTACACGAATGACCAACCTATAGACGGTGTCACACGCCGTTTTATATATGCTGATGACTTATGTGTCACTGCCCAAAGCACTGATTTTAACACCGTGGAGAAAACGCTTTCTGAGGCCTTGGAGGGACTAAAATCCTACTATGAAGAAAACCACCTTCGCGCAAACCCATCAAAGACGCAAGTTTGTGCATTCCACCTCAGAAACCGTGAAGCCAAACGCCAGCTGAAAGTAACCTGGTGTGGAGCAACACTGACGCATTGCGAGCACCCTATCTACTTAGGAGTCACCCTTGACCGATGCCTCACCTTCAAGAACTACATCGAGAAGAAAAAGGCAAAAGTGAGCGTATGAAACAACATCCTGAATAAGCTCACTAACACAAGATGGGGAACAAGCCCGAAAACATTGCGAACCAGTGCACTTGCTCTTTGCTATTCCACTGCCGAATACGCCTGCCCTGCATGGGAAAGGTCTACTCATGCCAAGAAGATGGATGCCGTTCTGAATGCAAGCTGCCGATTTTTCACAGGTTGCTTAAAACCAACAAACACCAACAGCCTATATATCCTGGCGGGTATCGCTCCCCCTGATATAAGAAGAACGGTAACCAGCAAGAAAGAGCGACTCCGTCAAACATCAGATGAGAGACATCCTCTGCATTGTCATATACCTACACCCAGCCGCCTAAAGTCAAGAAAGAGCTTCATGAACAGTGTTGTTCCATTACAATCAACTTCATCTGAAGCCCGCATCGCCATGTGGAAAGACCGGCTCGCCAGTTTTGAACAAACCCCAGCGATGGAAATTTTACTTGATGAAAGCCTTCCCCAGGAGCTAATTGCAACTGGGCAACCTGGAAGTGCCTTAACAGACTTAGGACCGGTGTAGATTGCTCAAAGGTATCACTAAGCAAATGGAGATATTCAACCAGCCCGACAACTTGTGAATGTGGAACTGAGGCACAGACTATGCAACATCTCCTGCAATGCCCATCGTTAGAGGAACCCTGCACTGTTGCAGATCTTGCCGAATCCAACAACAAGGCGCAGAAATGTGTCCAGTTCTGGCTGGGCTATGTATAGACTGTCCGTGGACACGATAAGAAGACTTCTGGCACAGGAGTGCAGGTTGGAGATTTTGACGTGGAGGATTTCTCAGCCGATTTGACTTCAAAATGATCAGAAGGTCAGTTAAGGTAGTAGAGTGGTTTCGATTTGTTTATTGCAAGGGTCTGAGGCAGGCAAGCTGCCAGCAAGCATGTTGGTTTTACCACCATGAGACCTGTATTTGGAATCATCACCATCGATGGCAGGAGCTCTGAATTCACACCATTTGAAATAGGTGGAACCAAAATGGATTTCTTTCACGTTATTTAATTGATTTAATTCATTATGTATTGTCATAAAATTGTGGCTGCATTATCCAATGTTGTTCAGTTTTTTGACTTCCATTTGAGATGATAACGGGATATTAGTCCAGTGAAACTGCACTCTGTCTTACGAGAAACAAATATAAAATGAGTAGCTTTAGTTTTAGCCATGCTATGTAGTTCAGCCTGTTAACTGTTTGACTTATGAGATATTTGGACCTCACTCAGTAAACTTGACTAACACTCACAAGTAATTTTTGCACCATTGATAAACAACTCACACGTAACCGTATTAATTAACCACAACTGAATTTTTAACAGCGTATCCCATAAACTAGTTAAGAGCCGTGACACATGTACTTGATATGTTCAAGTATCAAGCAGATTATTAGATCTAAGTTTCAGAAACTGTGTGGACATTCAGACTGTTAGGGCTGGATTTTGCCAGCCGAGATGAGTTAGGGCGGGACAACTGCCTTCCGGGTTCTAGTCCCGCCCCTGGCAACGTCTGATGAACAAACGCTATTTTGCCCTGATTGGTCTTGTTAAGCCCGCCCTGCGGGCTTGCTAGCCAATTAAGGGAAAGCCGGTGTCAGATGACGTCAGTGCATGATGCTTCATCTGCTGGTTTTCTGAAAGGGACGGGCCCCATAATATTTTGACAGATGAATTATCAGTGTTTGACAGCATTGAGGTGCTGTCAAACACTGACAATCACTGTCCAAAAGTGAGCCCTTGCATCCAGGCTCTCCAATGACTCTCCTTCGGAGAAAACAGATGGCAGCTGCATGTGAGATTGCAGAAGCCATCTGTCAGTTCTCCCAATCAGAAGAGGTGTCACAGGAACATCAAATCTTGTCACCTGCAGACACATATAAACAGAATAAAAATATTTCTCTCTACATTATTTCTCCTGTCATACTTACCTGTTCACCATTGCACCCATCACACTACCTCTGCAGCTGTCATTTGCACACTTACACTGCAGCAGACCCACAGCTCGCCTCGCTGACCCTGGTGAGGTTTCCCGCCATCAGCAAGCTGAAAATGGGAAAAAGCCTCTTAACAACAGGCAGATAATTGGCTCTAATCCCCTTCCCACCGCTCGGAGACAGGTCCCTGCGCGTGTCGGGGACCCACCTCCCGGGAAGATGGTTCGGAGGCGGGTTGGGAGCGGGGTTGGGACCTGCTCCCGATTTTTCCCATTTTCCCAGCAGTCCCGCCTCCAGCCCTTAGTTTCAACTTTCACAGTTTAACTGGACTACAGAAACGAATGTTGGTATATTAATGGTGTTCTTCCCCATGGAGCCTATGATTCCGTTGTTAATAGGCTGTAATATAATAATTACTAAATATACCCGTCATATCACGTGGTAGAGCATCAGTTATGTATCATTGGAGAATGCAACAGCCATCTGTCATCTCTGCCGCAGAGGTGCGAGACTCTCCACATACCCAACTCTTGAAGCCTGCAGGAAGAAACAAAGGTAAGTAAACGTTTACTAACACGTTCCACTTACCTCACACACTCACCTCGCCACACTTGCACTCATCACTTACCTTCACAGCGCACTTTTGCACCCCTCTGACCCCCGCAGACCCACTGCTCTAATCGGTGACCCTGGCGGGGTTCGCAGCCTTCGGGAAGCCCGCACTTGTGAGGGTAAAATGGGGATAATCCTCTTATCTGCCTGTTAACCACCTGTTAACAGGCAGATAAGTGGCTGTAATCCCCTTCCTGCCTCCAAGGAGACGGGACCTGGCGCGGGTCGGCTACCCGCCTCCTGGCAAGATGGCATGGGGGCGGGCTGGGCACCCGCCCCCAGATTGTGCCATTTTCCCAGCATACCCGCCTCCCCAGGGCTGGCAAGATCGCTCCCTACGTGTTAGTGTAAATGTGATATCAAAGTCTCGTACCTTTAAGAACTAATCCAAAACTCAGCCCCCCCCTCAATATTCTATCCCATAATAAGTCCTACTTGCCCAACACCCAAATCCTCATTGACCTACATTGAATCTCTGACCCCCAACATATTTAAATGTAAATTCATTGCTCTCACCTTCACATCTCTCTGTGGTCGTGCCCATCCTCTGCAACGATCTCAAACCTTATATTTCCCCTCTCTTCTTGTCCCCCCCCCCTCCCTTTGCACCACCCATTGGTGGCATTGCCTGCAGCCACCTTGGCCTTATTCTCTAGAACACCCTCCCTAAACCCCATTACCTCTCTACCTCCCCCTCCTCCCTCAAAATCCATCTCAAACCCATATTTTGGACCAGGCTTTGACTAACCTCTCCCTCCTTAGCTTAGTTTCCATTTCCCTGTCCATTTCCACTCGTGAAAGGCCTTAGGATGTTTTGCATGTTAAAAGTGTGATACGAGTGCAATTTGTTGTTGTAAAAGAGTATGATTTCTTAAAATAAGGATGAGACAATCTGAGGCATTTTCTGGCCCTTGTGACACAGCAGAGGAATTGATAAGCCTCGTCACTGGAGTATATGGAAAAGGCGTTTAACTACTTGCTCTTTGTATTTGCAATTTTAGGAAATATGTTCTGAGCAATGACTTAGATTAGAGCCTCAATCAATATCCCAGATCGTTTCAGGCTCAAGCCCTGTGCGGAAGTTTTGATTTGATACGGATGCCTTTGTGCCTGTGTTAGGGAAGTAGAACAGAGTTAAATACACTGTCCTTCAGGTCAGATGTTAAATTGAGTTAACGCATCTTATGAACCATAAAGGTCCCTTGGCATAAATTCTATAAACATGAAGGTAGCCCTACCGTCCTGCCCAATATTTCCTCCAGAAAGCTCTCGCAGTTTCCTTTTTCTGTCAGCACTCCAAGGGAAGCCAGATCTGTAATATTTAAATGTACCTAAATAAACTCATTTGCATGAGATGTCTTCGCTATGTTTGGGAACTACTCTTGCTGATGGTTCTGACATCACCTAATGGCAGCAACGTGGGTCCAAGATGTGAGGGGAGAGATTATAACAAGAGAGTTTTACATTGACTTATTCTGTTGTATAAATGGGTGAAATATTTTATATTGGCAATCCCTTGTCCACCCTAGTATGATCTCCTTTATCTGCCCAATTCTGAATCTCCCAGTAAATTTCAACAGAGAAGCTTGGTTTCAAGAACTGAGACAATAGTTCATGGTGCTCAAGTACATTTGCAGCAATTTTCTCTAAATTTTAACTAGCTTTCCATATCTGTCTCATTTACAAATTACTTACCCCTTTCAGTTCTGCTCCACACCCAAAATAGCACAAATTAACGTTATCTTTAATATTAGATTTTATATTAAACATCCTATTATTGAATATCCATGATTGATTTAAGCCTGATTTCCTCTCTCTCTCTTACACCCCTCATCCATTCTGAATTGCTACATTATGTAACAAACTTTATTAACAGCAAGAGTTCGAAATGATGAAAATCAGTGAACTATTTAATGAATATTGCTGAATTACATCATTGTTGCACTGTCCTATCCAGTTTATGGAATGTAGTGCTCTGCCTATTTTCCCACTCTTTATTTTGTTGAACCTAACCTTTGCACGTAATCCGGAAGGAATGGTTGGCCCTATTTCCCCAGACTGTTGTAGCCTGAGGTGTATAATATTATACACTCTCCCCAGGGGACAGAGGATTCTTGACTATCATAGAATCACAGAATCATAGGATGATTACAGCACAGAAGGAGGTCATTCGGCCCGTCGAGCCCGTGCCGGCTCTCTGCAAGAGCACTTCAGCCAGTCCCACTCCCCCGCCCTTTCCCCGTAGCCCTGCAAATTTTTTCCTTCAGGTTCTTATCCAATTCCCTTTTGAAAGCCGTAATTGAATCTGCCTCCACCACCCTTTCAGGCAGAGCATTCCAGATCCTAACCAGTCGCTGCGTAAAAAAGTTTTTCCTCATGTTGTCTTTGGATCTTTTGCCAAACACCTTAAACCTGTGACCTTTGGTTCTCGACCCTTCCACCAATGGGAACAGTTTCTCTCTATCTACTCTGTCCAGACCCCTCATGATTTTGAACACCTCTATCAAATCTCCTCTCAATCTTCTCTGCTCTAAGGAGAACAATCCCAGTTTCTCCAGTTTATCCACGTAACTGAGATCCCTCATCCCTGGATCCATTCTTGTAAATCTTTTCTGCACCCTCTCTAAGGCCTTCACATCCTTTCTAAAGTGTGCTGCCCAGAATTGGACACAATACTCCAGTTGAAACCGAACCAGTATTTTTATGAAGGTTCGTTTAAAGGTTTTATAAAGTCTATTACACATTATCTCTTGTTCCTGCTTAAGGTTTATAAGGATGGAATTTATTTGTATGCCTGCGCAACAAAATTATAAATGGGATTTTAAAGAATGCATTTATGATTTTGTTGCACCGAATGCAGAGGAAATCTTTCCCCATTAAGGCACATTTAAAATAAGGGCATGTGGTTGTATAACATGAGTGACAAAGTTGGAAGCACATGAGATCCAGTCAACTCCACAACTTATGTACATGTAGGGCTGGATTTTGTCAATGGAGAGCTTTTGGAGGCGGGACTCCCACTTGTTGGGTTTTAGTCCTGCCTCCATTGACTTGTGGCCAACCCACGCTATTTTCCCGTGATTGACCTTGTTAAGCCCGCTCAGTGGGCTTAGCAGGCCAATTAAGGGAAAGCCAGTTACAGGTGACGTCAACGAGTGCCGTTTCATCTGTCAAGAGCTTTTGACAGATGAAATGTCATCGTTTGACAGCTCTGTGAAGCTGTCAAACACTGACAATGTGTCTTCTAAACATAGAAATATAGAAGATAGCAGCAGGAGTAGGCCATTCGGCCCCTCGAGCCTGCTCCGCCATTTAATGAGATCATGGCTGATCATCCAAATTCAGTACCCTGTCCCTGCTTTCTCCCCATATCCCTTGATCCCTTTAGCCTTAAGAAATATATCTAACTCCTTCTTGAATATACTTAATGAATTGGCCTCAACTGCCTTTTGTGGTAGAGAATTCCACAGGTTCACCACTCTCTGGGTGAAGAAATTCCTCCTCATCTCTGTCCTAAATGGCTTACCCCTTATCTTTAGACTGTGACCCCTGGTTCTGGACTCCCCCGCTATCGGGAACATCCTTCCTGCATCTAGTCTGTCTAGTTCTGTTAGAATTTTATAACTTTCAATGAGATCCCCTCTCATTCTTCTAAACTCCAGCGAGTATAAGCCCAATCGACCCAATCTCTCCTCATACGTCATTCCTGCCATCCCAGGTATCAGCCTGGTGAATCTTCGCTGCACTCCTTCCATGGCAAGAACATCCTTCCTCAGATATGGCGACTAAAACTGCACACAATACTCAAGGTGTGGTCTCACCAAGGCCCTGTACAACTGCAGCAAGACATCCTTGCTCCTGTACTCGAATCCTCTCGCTATGAAGGCCAACATACCATTTGCCTTCTGAACCGCCTGGTGCACCTACATGCTTACCTTCAGCGACTGGTGCACAAGGACACCTAGGTCTCGTATCACTTGCCCCTCTCCCAATCTATTGACGTTCAAATAATAATCTGCCTTCCTGTTTTTGCAACCAAAGTGGATAATCTCGCATTTATCCACATTATACTGCGTCTGCCATGCATCTGCCCAATCACCCAACCTGTCCAAATCATCCTGGAGTTTCTCAGCATCCTCCTCACAGCACACATGCCCACCCAGCTTTGTGTCGTCTGCAAACTTGGAGATATTACATCTAGTTCCCCTGTCTAGATCATTAATATATATTGTGAATAGCTGGGGTCCTAGCACCAATCCCTGTGGTACCCCACTAGCCACTGTCTGCCACTCGGAAAAAGACCCGTTTATTCCAACTCTTTGCTTCCTGTCTGCCAACCAGTTCTCTATCCAAGTCAGTATCTTATCCCCAATCCCATGTGCTTTAACTTTACACACTAATCTCTTATGCGGGATATTATCGAAAGCCTTCTGAAAGTCTAAATACACCACATCCACTGGTTCTCCCTTATCTATTCTACCAGTTACATCCTCAAAAAATTCCAGTAGATTAGTCAAGCACGATTTACCTTTTGTAAATCCATGTTGACTTTGTCCGATCCTGTCACTGTTTTCCAAGTGCTCTGCTATTACATCTTTTATAATGGACTCTAGCATTTTCCCCACTACCGATGTCAGGCTTACTGGTCTATAATTCTCCGTTTTCTCTCTACCACCTTTTTTGAATAGTGGGGTTACATTAGCTACCCTCCAATCCATGGGAACTGTTCCAGAGTCTATAGAATTTTGGAAGATGACCAGCAATGCATCTACTATTTCTAGGGCCACTTCCTTAAGTACCCTAGGATGTAGATTATCAAGCCCTGGGGATTTATCGCCCTTCAATCCCGTCAATTTCCCGAACACCATTTCCCTACAAATACTGATTTCATTCAGTTCCTCCCTCTCAATAAACCCTATGTTCCCCGACATCTCTGGGAGGTTATTTGTGTCCTCCTTTGTGAAGACAGAACCAAAGTATGTATTTAATTGGTCAGCCATTTCTTTGTTCCCCATTATAAATTCCCCTGATTCTGACTGCAAGGGACCTACGCTTGACTTCACCAATCGTTTTCTCTTCACATATTTATAGAAGTGTTTACAGTCAGTTTTTATGTTCCCTGAAAGCTTACTCTCATACTCTATTTTCCCCCTCTTAATTAATCCCTTTGTCCTCCTTTGCTGAATCTTAAACTGCTCCCAATCCTCAGGTTTGTTGCTTTTTCTGCCCAATTTATATGTCCTCTCCTTAGATCTTATGCTATCCCTAATTTCCTTTGTTAGCCACAGTTGAGTCACCTTCTTTGTTTTATCTTTATGCCAAACAGGGATGAACAAATTCTGTAGTTCATCCATGCAATCTTTAAATATTTGCCATTGCCTATCCACCGTCAACCCTTTAAGTAATGTTCCCCAATCCATCCTAGCCAACTCGCGTCTCATATCGTAGTTTCCTTTATTTAAATTCAGGACCCTAGGCTCTGAGTCAAATACTTCACTCTCCATCTTAATGAAGAATTCTGTCATATTATGATCGCTCCGCCCCAAGGGGCCTCGCACAACAAGATTACTAATTAATCATTTCTCATTACATAATACCCAGTCTAAGATGGCCTGATCTCTAGTTGGTTCCTCGACATATTGGTCCAGGAAACCATCCCGTATACACTCCAGGAATTCCTCCTCCACAGTATTGTTACTGATTTGGTTAGCCCAATCTATGTGTAGATTAAAGTCACCCATGATAACTGCTGTGCCCTTATTGCACGCATCTCTACTTTCCTGTTTAATGCCATCCCCAATCTCAGTATTACTGTTTGGGAGTCTGTATACAACTCCCACTAATGTTTTCTGCCCCTTGGTATTTCTCAGCTCTACCCATACAGATTCCACATCAGCAGAGCTAATATCCTTCCTTACTATTGTGTTAATCTCCTCTTTAACCAGCAATGCTACCCAACCTCCTTTTCCTTTTTGCCAGTCTTTCCTGAATATTGAATACCCCTGGATGTTGAATTCCCAGCCTTGGTCACCCTGGAGCCATGTCTCTGTAATCCCAATTATATCATATCCGTTTACATCTATTTGCGCAGCTAATTCATCCACCTTATTACGAATGCTCCTCGCATTAAGACACAAAGCCTTCAGGCTTGTTTTTTTAACACTCCTAGACCTTTTATAGAATTATTATTTACTGTGGCCATGTTTGATTTAAACGCTTGAGTTCTCTGACTGCCACTTTTGCTTTTCTCCTTCCTGTCTTTTGCTTCTATCCTTGCTTCCCTTTCCTCTGTCTACCTGCACAGGTTCCCAACCCCCTGCCATTTTAGTTTAAACCCTCCCCAACAGCACTAGCAAACACTTCCCCTAGGACATCGGTCCCGGCCCTGCCCAGGTGCAAACCGTCCAATTTGTACTGGTCCCACCTCCCCCAGAACCGGTGCCAATGTCCCAGGAATTTGAAGCCCTCCCCCTTGCACCATTCCTCTAGCCAGGTATTCATCTGAAATATCCTTCTATTTCTCCTCTGACTAGCACGTGGCACTGGTAGCAATCCTGAGATTACTACCTTTGAGGTCCTATTTTTAAATTTGCCTCCTAACTCCCTATATTCAGCTTTTAGGACCTCATCCCGGTTTTTACCTATATCGTTGGTACCTATATGAACCACGACAACTGGCTGTTCACCCTCCCCCTCCAGAATGCCCTGAAGCCGCTCCGAGACATCCTTGACCCTTGCACTAGGGAGGCAACATACCTTCGTGGAGTCTCGTTTGCGGCCGCAGAAATGCCTATCTATTCCCCTTAACATAGAATCCCCTATCACTATAGCTCTTCCGCTCTTTTTCCTCCCGTCCTGTGTAGCAGAACCAGCCACTTTGCCAGGAAGTTGGCTGCTGCTGCCTTCCCCGATAAGCCATCTCCCTCAACAATATCCAAATTGGTATATCTGTTTGAGAGGGGGATTCCACAGGGGACCCCTGCAATACCTGCCTGCTCCTACTACTCTGCCTGGCGGTCACCCATTCCCTTCCTGCCTGTGCAGCCTTTACCTGCGGTGTGACCAAATCCCTAAACGTGTTATCCACGATGTCCTCAGCATTGCGAATACTCCAGTATGTATCCATTCGCAGCTCCAGCGCTGCAATGCGGTCTGTCAGTAGCTGCAACTGGATACACTTCCTGCACACATGGTCATCAGGGACACAGGAAGTGTCCCTGATTTCCCACATAGCGCAGGAGGAGCATGCCATGGGGCCGAGCTGTCCTGCTTTGACTTACGCTTTAATTAATTTAAATTAATTTAATTCAAATCAATACCACTAATTACACTACAATTAAATTATATACTCAAGGGCCCTTGGTTTCTAGCACTCCCCGATACACAACAGGGACCTTAGAAACTATAACCACAAAAATTAAGACCTTCTAAATTTTATAAACTATTAATCTTATCTGTCAAACTATAGAGTAGTATAAATACTCACCTGGCCGTACTCACCCAATCAGCTGCTTCCTCTTGCCCGAGTCACTTTTTGAATCGTGACGTGGCTCAGGAACGCCGCTGCCGGTCTGTGAGATTGGTAAGCCTTGTACTGCAGCTCTCTCCGCTCCTGACACTGGCCTCAATCAGCTCCCTCCCCTTGTGCCGACGTCACTTTTGACTTCTGACGTCAGTCTTTGAAATTCTGCCGGTTCTGAGTTGGTATTGCCACCGCTGCCTCGCTGCTCCTCCCAGGTTCGCACTGCTGCCGCCGCTGCTGCTGCTGTGGGGCCTACCTGCACCTCGGGCTGTCTTTATATCGCTGCCGCTGCCTCGCCGCTCCTCCCAGGTCCGCACTGCCGCCGCCGCTGCTCAAGACTTAATTAGAAAGCCTTCCTGACCAGAAAGCAGAAGGCTGCAGCTTTTGACAGTTCAGCGGCCATTCTGCTTTCTGTGCCGGTGAGCTGAGGGACTCCCGAGACCTGAAGGGAGGAAGCCTGCAGGAAGAAGTAAAGGTAAGTAAAACTTAATAAAACACTTTACACACACCTCACACACTTACCTCTGCACATTTGCACCCATTACTCACCTGCACACCGGACATCTCGGCCCCTCTGACCCCCTCAGACCGACGGCCCACCTCGCTGACCCTGGCGAGATTCGGAGCCGTCGGGATGCCCACACTTCAGGGCTCAAAATAGGGATTAGCCAATAAACTGCCTGTTAACAGGCAGTTAATTGGCATTAATCCCCTTCCCGCCTCAAGGAGGTGGGACCCGGCACGGGTCGGCTACCCGCCTCCTTGCAAGATGGCACGGAGGCGGGTTGGGGACGGGTTGGTGACCCGCCCCCAAATTCTGCCATTTTCCCGGCTGTCCCACCTCCAAACCCGCCTCCCCAGGGCTGGCAAAATCCAGCCCGCAGTCTCACCCAACAGACCTGCGAAGTGCTCTACTTATGCAACAGGTAAGTCATTAAAAAAAAACTTATATTCGTCTGCGTCATTGAGAAGGAATATGGCAGTTGCATGGAGGGACTATGAAGACATGTGACATTTAGGATTATGAATAAAACTTTTGAAGTGGTTGTTCTTGATATGTTCTTGTTTATTTTAATGTTTTCTTTTAAAAAAAACATTATTGGTGCGTTTTTCTTTTGCCTTCATCTTGATTTGAATGGAGAATTGTGATGGCAGCAGCGATTCCAGGTGTTATAGCCGAGTAGTAAGGTCCAAATAACTGATATAAGTGAGACTTCAGGAACTCAAAACTTTACTTTTAATTACATAGAATAAGGGGAGAACAGAGCTCTCACAGCTACAGGCATGCACTCTGTATTTCTTATTGCACGAGCATCCCAACATGGAGGATGCTATGATGTCATACCCACAAGGCCACATTACCTAAATACTTGTGTAGCAGGGCTTACCTTAAAACACTGGTAAATGAACCCTTAGCATTTGTCTCCATCTAGTGGATAACTTAAGCATTACACCCGAGATTACTATATCCCCCCCTCTTAAGTTACAACAATTTTTAACAACAGTCTTAAAAAGTCCATAAGGAAACTCCTTTAACGATAGTCCATCCTGAACAAATCTAACAGGTCGTGATCAATCGCTCTGGCGGCTTGTGAGACCTTGTTGAACGTCTTACAGTCAAGCCCCTGCTTGGTTGTGGTAGAGCCACCTGCTGCTCCTGAGCAGTACTCAGAGTATCTGACTCTGCTACGATGGTTTCCTATTGACTAAGGAGTCCAGGTATAACTGTCTCTGTTCGTGGTGCTGGGACCACCAATGCATTTGGATAACTGGGGACCAACTTGTCCTCTAACCTTTCCTCTGGAACCTCCAGTTCGATCTCCCGTTGTCTGGTCAGTATCTGATCCACATGTCTGCGTACTACTTGACCAGTTTCCAACATCAAAACTCTGTCCTCTGGAGCTGCACGGATAGGTGTACCTGGTAGTGGAAGACGGCTCAAGGCACCTGCGTTCCCATGGTACTTGCCCGCTTTGTAAACGATGACATACTCATATGCCCTCAACGTCACTGCCCATCTCTGGATTCGGGGTGACAACATCTGTGGTACTGCTTTCATCTCATTAAAAAGAGATAGAAGAGGTTTATGATCTGTGCATATGGTGAATTTCCTGCCATATATGTACTTATGAAACCTCTGTAACCTAAACATTACTGTTAATCCCTCTTTATCCAACTGGGAATAGTTTTTTTCCGCTGGGGTCAGAGTTCGAGACATAAACCTGATCGGTCTTTCTGTTCCATCTTCCATACAGTGTGAAAGAACTGCCCCCACCCCGTAAGGTGAAGCGTCACAAGAGAGAATGATGTCTTTCTCTGCATTGTAGTGCACCAGCACATCCGAGGATAGCATCAGTTTCTTGGATTGTTCAAATGAAACCCTCTGTTCCTCTTCCCACTGCCACTGTGTCTCCTTGCGCAGTAGTTTGTGAAGAGGTGCTAACACTGTTGACAAGTTTGGCAAAAACCTGTTATAATAGTTTAGCAGTCCCAGGTAAGCTTTTAACTCAGTCACATTTGTAGGATCTGGGGCCTCCTGCAGTGCTTGTACCTTCTCCTTGATTGGATGGAGACCGGTGGCGTCCACTCTGTGTCCCAGGAACACGGCCTCATTCCCCATGAAAGTACACTTAATCCTCTTGAGCCGTAACCCAGCCTTATCCAATCTTAGTAGCACCTCTCTCAGAGTGCTCAGATGCTCCTGGTTGGTTCTTCCCGTCACCAGAATGTCATCCAGATAGATGGAAACATGTGGAATCCCTTGCAGTACACCCTCGATAGTTCTCTGGAAGATAGCTGGACTAGATGACCCTTGTGTGTATTTATAGTTACATACTTCTTGGATTCCTCATCTAGTGTAATCTGCAAGTATGCATGACTCATATCCAGCTTCGTGAATTTCTTCCCTCCAGCCAGGTTTGCAAAAAGATCCTCAGTTTTAGGAATAGGATACTGTTCTAGTTTAGACACCCTATTTACAGTCAATTTATAATCTCCACAGATTCTTACCGAATTGTCCGGTTTTAAAACAGGTACAATGGGAGCTGCGCATTCTGAACATTTCACGGGTTCCAGAATGTTCTCCCTCAAAAGGCGGTCAAGCTCAGCCTCTACCTTCGGTTTCATGGCATAAGGCACAGGTCGTTGTTTAAAAAATCTTGGCAGTGCCTCCTTGTCGACATAAATCTTAGCTGGGGGGCCATTAAATGTTCCAAGTTCTTCCTTGAACACGTTCTCATGTTCAATCAACACGTCTTGCAAAGACAATTGTTTGCCTCCCTCGAGTTGATTTATTGCTCCCCAATCTAATTTAAGTTCTCGTATCCAGCCCCGACCTAACAAGTTTGGTCCAGAACCCGATACTACTACTACAGGTAGCTGTTCCACGGTGTCCCTGTGTTTCACAGTTACAATAGCTGTACCCAATGTTGCCACTCGTTCACTGGTATAGGTTTTAAGCTTCATAGAGCAAGACTTTAACTCTGGAACTTTTGCACGGTTCCACAATTTTGAATACTCTTCCCTGTTTATTATCGTAACCCCACATCCAGTATCCACCTCAAAGTTGACCTTAGTGTCATTTACTATCAGTTGCAAAGTGATAGGATCCACTTTTGGAATGTCTTCTACCATACTATGCAATATGAACACGTCGTCTTCTTTCTCAGCTTCTCCACTGATGTGATGTGCTCCCTTTTTTTTCACTTCTCTTACTAGGTTTTGCTTTTCTCCCCCTTTTGGTTTGTATTCCTTTTCAGGGGCTTTTGCCCTGCATGCATGTTTTATATGTCCTTTTTTCCCACACTTGTGGCACTTTTCCTCCAGAAACCTGCATTCCCTTGCCAGGTGATCTCCATTTCACCTATAACATGCCTTTAAATGCGCACGTTGTGGTGTATGACTCATATTTAACTTGTGCACCAGCGTCTGACCTGCAACTTGCTTCGTAGTAGACCAGTCACAACCTTGTATTTCATTTACATCTCGGTTCACTGTCTCGATGGCTTGAGCAAGTTCCAACGCTTTTTCATACGGAAGCCCAGTCTCGGATAAGAATCTCCTCTGCATTCGAGCATCCATTATCCCGCAAACCAGCCTATCTCTCTGCATGTCCTTCAAGCTGTTCCCGTAATTGCAATCATGTGCCAGTTTTCTCAACACCGCTACATAATCCAACACAGACTCTCCCGGTATCCTGTTCCATGAATTAAATTTGAAACGCTGCACAATCTCACTAGGTCTGGGATTGAAATGTTCCTTTAGCAAGTCCACTAATTCAGTAAATTATTTATCTCCAGGCTTTGCAGGACTGCATAAGTTTCTCAATAAACTATACGTCAGACTTCCCACCGAAGTTAGCAAAATAGCTCACCTTTTTCCAACATCGACAATATCATTTGCTACAAAGAAATGCTCCAGCAACTCACAGTACTCTATCCATGTTTGATTTTGAACATCAAAAGCAGAAATCTCTCCTACTCGAGTAGCCATGATTCAGATGCAGTGATCTTGTATTTTCCCTTCTTCAAGTTGAGATCTGTTAATCCTTGTCGCCAAATGTTATTTCCGAGTAGTAAGGTCCAAATAACTGATATAAGTGAGACTTCAGGAACTCAAAACTTTACTTTTAATTACACAGAATAAGGAGAGAACAGAGCTCTCACAGCTACAGGCATGCACTCTGTATTTCTTACTGCACGAGCAAAACAACATGGAGGATGCTATGATGTCATGCCCACAAGGCCACATTACCTAAATACCTGTGTAGCAGGGCTTACCTTAAAACACTGGTAAATGAACCCTTAGCATTTGTCTCCATCTAGTGGATAACTTAAGCATTACATCCGAGATTACTATACCAGGCCATGAGGTTTAGCTGACAATTGTTGAAAACGGCCCTGGGAGAAACAGGCTCACTCTCCTCCTGGGCCACGCCCATTGTATTAAATGAGTAGTTTTCGAGGCAGAGACAGATGATGACAGCTATTCATCTCATCTTAGCTCATTCATCCAGCAAAGGACTCTACAGTCACCCCATCATGGCCTCCTTTCGTTTCTTACATTATTCCCAGTTCTTGCCTCTACTCCCCGAGACAGAAGTCCATTCCATGTGTTGATCACTCTGAGTGAAGAACTTCCTGTCTTAAATTTCCCTTTTACTAGTTTGAATCTATGCCCCCTTGCTCTACTCACAGAGTTAAGTTTGAAGCAGTCTTCCACATTTACCATTCTTTATAATTTGCTATATTCTACTGCGATTATCTCTTATTTGCCTCCTTTCAAAACTGAAAATCTCGGGTAATTGCAGTTTTTCCTCATAACTCAGATCTCCGACACTAGGGATCAGCCTTGCAGCTCATCTCTGGACTGCTTCCAGAACTTGAATCATACAATCAGAGAATGATGCAGCACAGAATGAGGCCATTTGGCCCATCATGCCTGTGCCGGCTCTTTGGTAGAGCCATCCAATTAGTCCCACTCCCCTGCTCTTTCCCCATAGCCCTGTATTTTTTTCCCTTCAAGTAATTAACTATTTCCCTTCTGAATGTTATTATTGAATTGGCTTCCACCGCCCTTTCTGACGACGCATTCCAGATCACAACTCGCTGAGTAAAACATTTTTCCTCCTGTCGCCTCTGATTCTTTTGCCAGTCACCTTAAATCTGTGTCCTCTGGTTACTGACCGTTCTGCTACTGGAAACAGTTTCTCTTTACTTACTCTTATCAAGATCATTCATGATTTTGAACACCTCTATTAAATCTTCTCTTAACCTTCTCTGTTCTAAGCAGAACAATCCCAGCTTCTCCAGTCTCTCCACATATCTGAAGTCCCTCATCCCTGGCACCATTCTAGTAAATCTCCTCTGCACCTCTGCAAGTGTAGTTCCCAGAATTGAACACAATACTTCAACTGACGCCTAACCAGTGATTTATTAAGGTTTAGCATAGCTTCCTTGCTTTTGTACTCTATGCCTCTATTAATAAAGCCAAGGATCCCGTATGCTTTTTTAACAGCCTTCTCAACTTGTCCTGGCACCTTCAACAATTTGTATGCATATACGCCTTCCATGTGTTTCTGTAACCAGAATTGGACACACTACTCAAAATGTGGTCTGACCAGAACAGTATACAGTTTGAGCATGCCCTACTGCATTGGCTATATAGACAGCATTCTGTTTGTGTTATTGATTGCTGCTCCATAATGGCTTGACATGTTGAGTATCAAGTCTAATAGAATCTCTAGGTCTCTTTCAACTTCCTCTTAGTTATAGCAACATTATCAATGGAGTAAAGAGCTGCTTCAAAGGGCTGTGGATGTTCAGTCGTTGAGTATATTCAAGGCTGAGATAGAGAGATTTTTGGACTTGAGAAATCAAGGGATATGGAGATAGCACAGGAAAGAGGAGTTGAGGTCGAAGATCAGCCATGATCTTATTGAATGGTGGAGCAGGCTCAAGGGGCCGTATGGCCCACTCCTAATTCTTATGTTCTTTTGTAATTATGTCACCTTATTTTCTCTTCTTATGCACAGCACTTTTCACGTGGCGATGTTAAATTTTATCTGTCTAATTATGTGGTCTGTTTCTCCAAATTGGGCTGGGGTTTTTATCTGGTTTTTCACCTCTCCCAGGAGATCCCATGGTCTTGGGTGGGGTGCGGAGTGTGTACATTGTGATGCACAAGATATCGCGATTGCATGGGACAGGCTGCATGGACCAAAGGGTCTTTACCTGTCCGTCATTGTTTGTATGTTCGTATATATTTTCTCTAACTCATTAGTTCAAAACAGCAAAAATGTTGAAACTTTTCACCAAAGATCTTCCACTCTGAATTTTTGCCTGCATGGGCTGGGAAATTCCTCGGAGCTGCTTGTGCTCCACCAGCATTACTTTGCCGGATGTGCAGAGAAACTCCATTTTGCACATGTAAACGTGTGTTTACTGCCGAATTTCTGATAGAGAAGGGGTAGCTTCAAGGATTTTACCGGCTACAGTTTTACCATCTCAGTTTCGGCCTTCCATTTCATCTTTTCCCATCTATGACCCATTTGATCACCACCTGATGGGACCAATCATCAGCCATCTAGTGCAAGTGCCTTTGCTATAGTCTCAGCTCCTGTATTCCTCTATTAATAAAAATGTTGATGTGTGTATATGGATTACTAAGTATTTTTCTACAGTAACTGGAAAGTGCGTTCTCATTCTTGAAGGAATGGTGCAGAGGCAGCATTTCAAGTTGATGGCAGCTGTATTTTACTGCAAGCGTATTAACTCGGTTGTCATAGTTACTCTGTAGAGAACTATTGCATAAGGTTGATGACGAGCCTGTTGATGCACGAGAGAGTCAGTCACATCTGCAAAGGAAAAAATCTATTCGTTTTTTCTCTATGGGCTTATGGTCATTCTCTATTAGAACAATTCTAATTGGAAAAGGTAGAAAAGCCATCGAGTGCACATTTTACTCAACCATCCGTGGTTACTACAGTGAATTTTAGAGGACATTTTCTTCATTCAGTGTTAACACCTTGTAGCAGAAATATCAAATGTTGCTGTTGTAAAAGGAACTTTGTCATCCCTCCCCCAACTTCTTACCCGACGACATGTTTGAACCTTTCTAATCAGGATTCCACCCCTGTCACAGCACCAAAATAGCCCTAACCAAAATCACAGATGACATCCTCTGTGACTGTGACCATGATGCATTTTGGCTCATCATCCTCCTCAACCTCTCTGCAGCCCTTGGCTCGGTCGGCCACACCATCCTTCTCCAACGCCTCTCCTCCGCTGTCCAGCTCAGTGGGACTGCCCTCGCTTATTTCCACTCATCATTCTGATCGTAGCCCCTTGTGTTGAAAACCCTTCATAGCCTCGTCCCTTCCTATCTCTGGAACCTCCTGCAGCCCTACAACCGTCCCCCATCTAGAATGCTCCATTCCTCGGTACATTTCTCCCACACTTCGCCCCACCATTGGTGATACTTTCAGCTGTCTAGGCTTCATGTTTGGAATTCTCTCCCTAAATCCCTCCTCTCTCCCACTCTTCCTTTAAAGCCCTCCTTAAAACCCACCTCTTTGACCAAGCCTTTGGTCACTTCTCTTCCGGCACCCATTTTTTATGCCTCAATAAAGTGCTTTGTGATGTTGTTGTTGTTGTAGTAGAACTACTGATGGTAGTCGAGCTCACAATGGAAATTCAGGCATTTGCTGCACATTATTTTCCAACCGTACAAAACAATGCTCAGAAAATCAAGCACAGGGCACATCAGAATTTCCGATATACAATCTTGGCAAGAAAGGCTCCCCACCGGGAAAGCAAAACTGTAAAATGATCCCTTTTGAGCTATCCGGGAACTCTCAAAAGGACCTCTTAACTTCAGCAGTTTTTAATATAATTCCTAATCTGGTTCAACTGTGACTGTAATCAACGTCCTGTATCTATTGGTTGCTATAAGCATGGTATGATTAAAGTTGTAATAGGCCCTGGGACACAGGAAGTGGGTCACCACGGACCCTGCAGTAGGATTTAAATTGACAAATTAAAATACAGAAATGGTACCTTTGGGAAACTGAAATACTATTCATTATGAAAAGTCTCATTTCTATTCTTGAATAAAGTTGATAAATAGGAGAGTCTTTCACCGAGCTTTCCTGCACCTTCCTTGTCTGCGGTGTGGTAATTTGCTGATGTCACTAAGTCTTTATTCATTTTATGGCATTGCATTTTATCTTTAATAAAGGTTGTGGAAAGGTTATTTTAACCCTAAAGGCCATTTATGATGTCCGTATCAGTCAAGTTAATTCGTCAACCTTTGCTGAGTTAAAATTCAGACTAGACAGGAAATAACTGTGGATTTGCCAAACTGAGATTTAGGGAACTCATGCAAGGTTGACAACTAGTTTCCAGTCTTTGTATACAATAGCAAAATACTGCAGATGCTGGAAATCTGAAACACCGGAAAATGCTGGAAACACTCAGCAGGCCAGGCAGCATCCGTGGTGAGAAACAGAGTTAACGTTTCAGGTCTGGGGCCCTTCGTCAGGACGCCTGGCCTGCTGAGCGTTTCCAGCATTTGTATAGTTGGATTGTATCAGCCCCTGATGTTACAGCTTTCCATTGCTGTTCTCTGCCTGTCTCTTGATCTGTTACCTTTAATTCTTCCAGACAGCGATGACCCTTACGACTCCCGAATAATGTGCCCTCAGTATGTCATTTTTGTATTAGCCTCATCTCTTTTCCTGTGATGGTTCAAAAACATTTTCATTAGTCATTGTTCTTCCCCAACTAATATTTCAATATATACCTTTGGCACAAACCTCCTTTGGAACCTGATGGAAATCTAATGAGGGAGAAAAGTCACTATTTGAAGCCATAGTCTTATCGAGGTTGTAAGTTGTGCCCTCCAATGAAACACTCTCGGTGACTCCTCAGATAAAGCATTGCCTCAGTTAGCAGAAGGAAGAGGATGCATAACTGAGTTGGGTTGAGAACAGAGGTCACTGTCCAGAACAATGCTGGACGTCTGAAGTGAAAGCTTGGTGGATTCTGAGCTGCTGACTTCAGCAGTTTGGCTCCATGGGGCTTGAATGAATAGCGTGATTCAGCGGGGGGGGGGGGGGTGAAATTCAGTTGTTTGCGCCTCCTGTTAGCGCCTTAAGAGGGCGCTAATGGGGCGCAAAGCAACTAGCGCCCAGGCGCGGTGATGTTTGCGCCGTTCGCGAAATTAATTAGACATTTTGCGGCGGCGCTAGACACTACCGCCATGATCTCCTGCGCCGGCAGATCGTGACGTCAGTCGAGTGCGCAACGCCCCGGTAGCGCCCCGGACCGGATATTGAGTGGCGCCCCCTGCCTTACCGCCTGCTGCTAGCAATGACAGGTTGAGGGGAGCATTTTGCAGTCAGAAAGGGACTGGGGGAGCGCTATTTAAAGGCAACCGCTTCCTGCCTTTTTTTGTTGGTGACATTTTTGCACCACGCATTCTGAGAGAGAGAGAGAGAGACTTCTGGAGAGATTCAACACTGTGTGAAGGAGTTTTGGGTACTGAGCAGCACTTTGCAGGTTCATTTTGATTTGCCCTTCCTTGCATCGATTTAGAAGAGACTGTGGGGGCTGCACTCTGAGCTCTTTCCCTGGGTCTCTCCATTGTTCTTTCCAGCAGATTTGACGTACAGGTCTCTCCAGGCCGAGATTCAAGGCTGCAATGAGCAGGATGTGGATGGAGAGCAAAATTAACCCTCCCCTTTAAGATAAAAACAGAAAATGCAGGAGAAACTCAGCAGGTCAAGCAGCATCTGTGAAGAGAGAAACAGAATTAACGTTTCAGGTTGATGACCTTTCATCAGAACTCCCCTTTAAGAACTGGCCGGCGCCAGTGTGTCTGTGTTCCATTGTTGACTGACATCACATGAGCTTCGCCAGCGCTCTTGAGGTAGCGCCTCGCTCCTCGGCCTTTGCGCCTTAAGACAGGTGTGAAGCGCCTGATTTAGCGCTCCAATCACCTCCAGGGGCAATAAAAGCCAAGTTTGCCGTCGGAGGCGATAATTAGCACCAGGCGTTAAACTTTGCGCACGGCTGATAAAGGCGCCCCAAACGGGGCGATACTGAATTTTTCCCCCAGGGAATATTAGATTTTGGTGGTATTGCTGGGAGACAGATGGTCGGACACCGCAGCCATCTTGTTTTTTGAAGCACACTAAATTGAAATAAAACTGCTGAAATGAGCTCTCTGCAGGAGAAAATGTTTAAGATTATGATTTAAATTAAATTTGACTGTAGCTGTTGTGGGAACGCCCAAACCATGGGCAGCTTATTACAGTTCCATTGTTTGGCTGAACATACAAAATTGACGGGTAGGAAAAGACCAGCTGGTTCATCAAGCCCGCTCCACACCACGATGACTGGAGCATCATAACTAAACACCTCCTCCCTTTCCCCCCCCCAATCACCAATCTCTCTCCCCCCGCAACCATGTCATCTCCTGGGAGAGGCCAAAGAAACAGAGATGAAACCCGGGGCCAATAAGAGAAAAAATACTCTGGAAAATTCCTTTTCAATCCCCTCAAGCGATCGAAACATGGACCAAGTGTTGTCGATAAAACACTGACCTTTGATATGATGCAATCTCTGCCCCAGTCAGGAACTGTTCCAGCTCCCTCTCAAAGGTAGAGAGTCAGTGCCCACCGCACCAGCCGGTAACATACTCCAGAGGCTCACTGCACTCTGACAAAGAGAAGAACTGCCAAACATCCAGTCTATTCCTACTCTTGCGCAGTTTAAACAATACTAGGAAGTATGCTATAGCGAAACCAGCAGGAGGCCACCCAACAATTTTACCCTTCCCTCTCGTACATGCAGCTGAATGAGTGGTGAACCGATCCTCCACAAACACCGTGTGTGTCTCACTGAAGTGCTCCATTGTTGTAGCAGGAACTTTGGCCGGAAATTTCCTCGGATGTATTCCCGCTCTGCCGCCGTAACTTGGCCAGAAGTGCGGCAAAAACCGCAATTAAATTTGTGTTTAACTGAGATTGATGGGATAGTCCATCATTAAATCTTTAGGAATGCGACCCTATGTCTCAGTGTTAAGCCCAATTCTAATTTTGTGGTATTGATTTTACCTTAATAGATTTTACCTCCTATTACACTCAGAAGGTTTTCTAAAATCATCATGAAATTCATGTGGGATATAATCTATTGTTAAAAATAGCTGAGCTGTCTAAAAACAAGCTTTTTAGTTGTTTGTTACAGAAGTGATCAGTGTGGCATTAATATTCCCTGTGGGTGAAACTCCCTTTCCTGTAATCTCCTATAAAGCAGAAAAGGCTCAGCACTTTCAAGTTCTGGATCAGCTGCCAGCCTATATTATGTCACTTGGAGTCTTTTCTCTTACGCCTGCCTGCAGTGCAGCTTGTGGTTAAAGCCTTTTGCTGTGTATTAAAGGCCGAGGACGTCTATGCGCTGACAGTGTATGCAATGTGAAGTAAGCACAGCGGATTTAACTAATTTCACAGGAAATGTCATTAAACTAGACTGGACTGGAGGCCGAGTGTCTTTGGCAGTTTATTACCTTGAACTTGAGTCCCTGGGGCTGACACTACTGTTCTTGCACCAAAATAAAATCTGATTAGTTTTAGTTCACTTCCAGTGTCCTGATAAGAGTACATGGGGGAAAAATTCAGTTGGTTTGCGCCTCCCGTTAGCGCCTTAAGAGGGCACTAATGGGGCGCAAAGCAACTAGCGCCCGGGCGCGGCCAGACATTTTGCGGCGGCGCTAAACAATACCGCCCCAATCTCCTGCGCCCGCAGGTCTTGATGTCGTTCGAGCGTGCAACGCCCTTGTGGCGCCCCGGACCGGATATTGAATGGCACCCCCCTCTTTTCTGCCTGGCGCAAGCAACGACAGGGAGACTGGAACGTTTCCAAGTCGGTGTGGGGCTGGGGGGGGCGCTATTTAAAGGCGGCCCCTTCCTGGCTTTTTCTGTGGTAGACATTTTTGCACCACTCATTCTGACAGAGAGAGAGATTCTGAGATAGAGAGAGAGAGAGAGAGACTTCTGCATAGAGTCAACGCTGTGTGAAGTAGTTTTGGCGACTGAGCATCACTTTGCAGGTACTTTTGTTTTTGACCTTCATTACTTTGATTGCCAAGAGGCTGTGGGGGCTGCACTGATTCGGGGCATCGTCCTGTGCCTGCAGAATCGGAGGCCACAGAGACGCAGAGAGAGAGTGGCAATCATGGCCAGGTGGATGAGGGTCAACAGGCCTCTGCACAGGAGACCTTACCCTCCCAGGGTATTCCGGGAACAATTCTCCTACATTAATTTGTCTGAGGAGCAGTGTTTGCGCAGGCTGTGCTTCAGCAAGGAGGTGGTCACTGAGCTCTGCCACCTGCTGCAGCCAGATCTGCAGCCTCTGTTGAGGAGCAGGACGTCTCTGTCGGTGGCAGTGAAGGTCACAGTAGCTCTGAACTTTTATATCACCGGCTCCTTTCAAGCAGCTACTGGGGACATCGCCAATATCTCCCAGTTCACGGTCCATTGCTGTATCTGTCAGATCACAAATACCCTCTATAAAAGGAGACGCCAGTACATTGCTTTCCCGATGACCCGGGCCAAACAGCATGAATGCGCATTGGGCTTTGCAAGGATAGCGGGCTTCCCCATGGTGCAAGGCGCCATTGACTACATGCATGTGGCATTGCATGCACCGCATGAGAATGCGGAGGATTTCCGCAACCGCAAGGGGTTCCACTCCTTAAACGTCCAGTTGGTCTGTGACCACAGACAGCTGATACTCGCTGTCAATGCCTGCTATCCTGGCAGCAGCCACGATGCATTCATCCTGCGCCAGACTGCTGTGGCAGAACTTTTCCAGGCACCGCCTCACCCAAGTGGCTGGCTCCTCGGGGACAAGGGTTATCCACTGTGCACCTGGCTGATGACACCGCTCTGTAACCCCAACACCCCTGCTGAGCTGCGGTACAACGAGAGCCATCTCACCACCAGGAACATCGTTGAGCAGACGATCGGTGTGCTCAAGCAACGGTTCCGCTGTCTGGACCACTCGGGGAGCCCTGCAGTACTCGCCTGAGCGAGTCTCCCTCTTCATAGTTGTGTGCTGCATGCTGCATAACCTGGCAATCCTCAGGACCCAGCCAATGCCAGCAGGCCTTGGAGCACCATCGGAGGAGCAGGAGGAGGAAGAAGAGGAGCAGGATGATCAGCAGCAGCACCAAGGCGGGAGGAAGGCCCACAATGCTGAAACTGCAAGGGCCGTCCGTCAACGGCTGATAGCAAGCCGCATCTAGGCCCCTGCTGAGGAAATGGCTTCTGCCATTGAGAACAATATGAATGAAACCAACCCACAACCCCTAAGCCGGCCAAGGCAGCAATGATTCCAAAGACCAAACATGTACATTTTGAATACAAAAATGCATTTATTTTACAAACTCTGTGTGTGTCATTTCTTCATGACAGACTAATAGAAGAAAACACAAAAAAATAGTCATTAACATAACTGGTTCTCACAGCCTGGAGATAATGTCCAAAACACTAAACAAAAGTTTGAACACGAACTTCGGCCTTTGATAAAAAATTGACCAAAATTTCGTCACACCTCCTACTTTTTGCCCTTCGAGGGTGATCTCCTTCCCTTGCGCACTTCCCCCCTTCCCACCCTACTGCTCCTCCGTAATGGGGCCCCAGTGGCTGCAGCAAGGCTGGTGGAAGGCTGCTGATTGTCAGAACCTGAGACTGCAGATGCCCTTGAAGGACGGCCTCAACCAACTCTGGGCCTGGAGGGCCCGGCTGCAGACTGCACCAACTCTGCATGGGCGGCAGCAGTCTGGGCTACAGGCGGTGGCAAGTGCAATGGGGAAGTGACAGTGATGGCAGCAGGAATGCTGTCATCCTGAGAGAGGACAGCAGCTCCCTGCTCGACTGACACACTGGCACTCCCACGGGGCAGCACATCAGCATCCTGAGCAATCTGCTGGAGCACAGATTGCTGGCTTGCTGCGGTGCGGTGAGAGCCCCGGGGAAAAGTGTCCGAATCAGCGACGATAGCAGCAGTCAGTGCTGCGTGGCCTCAATCTGAGTCATGCATGAGAGCAGTCTGAGATGGGGTCATGGCAGCCAGTGACTGAATTGCAGCACTAAGCTTTAGTGTGGCATCTGCCTGTGCTACAGCGAAGTGCTCCACACTCCTTGCCGGTGATTCAATGCATTCGGGCATCTTTCCCACTGCACCCATGAGCTCAGTGTGCATGTGCACTGCCTGGGTGTTCATTTCAGCGCGGCGCCGATCCTCCTCTGCATCCAGTGCAGCAGGACTCGCTGGCATACTCTCCCTCCGGAGAGAAGGCCCCCGAGCTTCCCTACCCCCATGGCGTTGCTGCAGCCCACTGGGTCCTGGAGCTTCACCCTCATTAGACCCTTCCCCCTGCTCCCCTCCAGGGAAGACGTGTTCCCAGTATGGGCATGGGCTTCCTCGGGAGAGGGTGGTGCTGATGCTCCGGCTTCCTCTTCCTCCTCGCCTTCAGCTTCACTCCCACTGGCAGCTTGAGGGCTCGTCTCCTCAGCTGGTGAATCACCATTTGAAAGCAGGGAGGTACAAGAGTGGCTTTAGCGTGAGGACAGGGGGACAGTAAGGGAGGAATGAGTGCAGCGATTTAGTAAGTTGGATTGAAAGTGTCAGAGGCTGGTGTTGTGAGGGACAAGTGGAAGGAGAGAGGACAAAAATGTGATGACCTTACCATTGCTGTCCAGAACGGGGTTGACCTCTCCAGGGGCGATGGGACCGATCACCTGGCTTGCCACAATCCTGTGGATGCGCTACTCAAGATTGCTGAGGGGTTGCAACTGAGGCCGCCCTCCACCCGTCCATTGCTGCTGTCTCCTATTATGAGATAGCTTGGCCTGCAAGAAAAAGGACGGCGTCTGAGTAAATATACAGCCATGGTCTTGCCTGATGTGCCTCCCATAATTGAATAGCCCTTACTGTATGCAAAGTGTGGAATGTGCGTGTGTGTTTCATGAGAGGGCCATAGGTGTTGGATGAGTTTTGGGCATTGGGGTTTTAAGACCCTCTGGCCATAGAGTGAGGTTGAGATGGAGGGATGGAGAGGTATTGAAAAAAAGCCACTCACCCTGACGACCCAAGTGAGGTCGTTGAACTTTTTTCGACATTGAGTATGGTTCCTGGGCACCATGCTCCTGGAGGAGATGCGCTGAGCCACCTCCCTCCATACTCCTCTGTACTCACGCAGCAAACGCCTCCTGCCACTCTGCCACTCTCAGGGTAAGAGTATAGATCTGTGCTCCACCGCGCCAACCAGAGCCTCCAAGGCCCGCTCGCTAAAGTGCTGAGCTCGTTCACTCACCCTCTCCATAGTCCTTGGCTGGAAGATTTAGGCACAGGTCTCTCCAGGCCGAGATTCAAGGCTCCAATGAGCAGGGTGTGGCTGGAGAGCAAGATCGACCCTCCCCTTTAAGAACTGTCCAGCGCCAGTGTGTCTGTGTTCAATCGCTAACTGGCATCACCTGCGCTGCACCCGCGCTCTGAGTTAGCGCCTCGCTCCTCGGCCTTTGCACCTTAAGACAGGTGTGAAGCGCCTGATTTAGCGCTCCAATCACCTCCAGGGGCGATAAAAGCCAAGTTTGCAGTTGGAGGCGATAATTAGCGCCAGGCGCTAAACTTTGCGCACGGCCGATAATCGCGCCCCAAACGGGGCGATACTGAATTTCCCCCCCATGTATTTTACATTTCAAGTTTACATGGATAATATTACATGTTAAAAAGCAAAAAAGAATAATCAGTTGTGTCCATTTTCAGAACCTGATGATCTATTTTAAGATTGTAATATTAACAGCTACAGTTCGTTAAGGTAAGCTGGCAGCTGTTGGGCAAGCTTAAAGCCCAATCTAGACTGACTCCGAGAGTGAGAGCGGAGGGATTTAGGAGGGGAGTTTACCCTTCTGAGAAGAAGATAAAGAACACAAACCTGCTCCTCCCTGCACCAAGTGCATGTTACAGTGTTGTAGATTCTAATCAACACTAAATTCCTGAATATAGATTAATAACCATAGGAAAAGCTTCCATATGGATTGAGGGACTCTGAGATATTTCTGTGATATTTCCATGTCACTCACAGGCTACTACAGATGGTGGAAATTTGAAATAAACACAGCAAATGCTGGAAACACTCAGCAAGTCAGGCAGCATCTGTGGAGAAAGGAAAGTTGGGTTAATGTTTGAGGCCTTAGAACAGATTTACCATAACCAGTCAGCTTAGGAATAGCTAGCTTGATAATAGGCTTTCACTCAGAGAGGCAGTGGGACTGTATATTGTTATTTTTGTCATGGGTGTAGTGAAGTGATAGATCTCACCAAATATTCTCTTCATTCATTTAATTCTCTGTAAAAATAAACCAATTTGTTGATTTGGATTCTGTTTTTTCTCGCTCGACTGCTTTTCAGCCCACCTTCTGTAAAGACAGAACACGTACGGTCGCGCAAGTGATATTACAGCAGCAGCAAATCTTCTCCGTCACAATCCCTGGGTCATAGTGCCGTTAAACTAGATCGTACGAAGAAAAGGATGGGCTCTGGATCGTAGGGTGCACTGAACTGAGAAAATATCTAGCTTAACATTAGCAACTGTGGGCCAATTATGCATCCTTTTTTTAATGTCTTTACATTGTTTTATTGAGATGATCTTTTATATTCATTTTATGCTTTTATTTTAAGCAGGTAGCAGTGTGCTCAACCCATTCAGTTCCTCTCAGTGACTGGGTTATATTATTGACTTGTTACTCATGCCGCCCTTTTTCCTGTTTCTACTAAAGTGCTCCTTTATCATAGAATCATAGAAATTTATGGCACAGAAGGAGGCCATTCAGCCCATTGTGTCTGTGCCGGTCAAAAAAAGCTATCCAGCCTAGTTCCACTTTCCAGCTCTTGGCCCATAGCTGTAAGGTTCGCAAGAATTTCGGAAAATTTCTACAGCCCCCGAAGATTATTTTTGATTAAAGAAAACCTAGATGGAATATACCTTAAAAACCCAGGGTATCAAAATGGCTGTCAGGCCTCGTGGCAGAAGACAAAGACAGCCTGCTTGTATATCTTCAATCATGGGCTGACAAAGGATTTGAAAAAAACACCAGCCTACGCGAATGTTGAAGTACTTGAAACTGTCAATCAACTGCAGTTTAGGAAGTTTCACCCACAGGACAAAGAATGTTTGTTTACAGAACTCTCTACAATGTTGACTCAAAGGCTTAATACTTAAAGCTGTCAATCAATTGCGGTTGGGCGGTGACCGCAGGACAATGGTTTGTTTACAAAGCACTTGAGTGCTGTTGACTGAAATTCAGTGGGACATTTCAAACTGGTCGAAAACCAGTTTAAATGAATGGGTAACACATTCAAACCCATTACAGTTAATGGGGACAGTTCGGTCCCTTTTGTATAGCCCAGATACATCCAGATTTGGGCGCTAAGATTACGCCTCCCAATGGGGTATAAAGATAGCCCCTCAGGAAGCCATTCTCTCTCTCTGCCACCTTGCCTCCGTGCCCTGCTTGCCAGAGGAACAGCTCAACAGCCCGCCCAAAGAAGTGGAATACCAGCAGTTACTTTTGAATTACTGGGGTATCTCTACTTCGGGCCAGTGAATAATCTAAGACAGACTGCAGGGGCATGGAGCAGGCATTCACTGGTGAGCATAAAACTTTCTGGCCCTTTACAAGGCAACCTAGATAGGTGTTAAGGGTGGGAATTAAAGGGGGATTTTGTTAAATTGTAATTTTAGTCAATTTTCCCTCGATGTGTCCATTTCTCCTCCCCTATTAAGTAAAAGTGTGCTGTATTAAGCAAAAGGTGTTCTGTATTAAGCAAAGGTGTGCTGTATTAAGCAAAGGTGTGCTGTATTAAGCAAAGGTGTGCTGTATTAAGCAAAGGTGTGCTGTATTAAGCAAAAGCGTGCTGTATTAAGCAAAGGTGTGCTGTATTAAGCAAAGGTGTGCTGTATTAAGCAAAGGTGTGCTGTATTAAGCAAAAGTGTGCTGTATTAAGCAAAGGTGTGCTGTATTAAGCAAAGGTGTGCTGTATTAAGCAAAGGTGTGCTGTATTAAGCAAAGGTGTGCTGTATTAAGCAAAGGTGTGCTGTATTAAGTAAAAGAGTGCTGTATTCATCATTATTTTCAATTTATTCTTACTTTCAATAAATACTGGTCTTCTTTGCACCCAACCATGAGTCTCGTTTTGTCTACATCGCTATTGAAATAAGTCCGGTGGTCAGAACCAGAAAAGGGGAGCGATTCGAAACCGCACGGGGCTCTGGAGCAGCTCAGATACTTCTGACTGGCCAGAGACAATAACCCCAGTAACCCCACCCCCCCCCCCCCCGGCTTCTACATAGCCTTGCAGGTTACGGTACTTCAAGTGCATATCCAAGTACTTTTTAAATGTGATGAGGGTTTCTGCCTCTACCACCCTTTCAAGCAGTGAGTTCCAGACCCCCACCACCCTCTGAGTGAAAAAAATTCTCCTCAACCCCCCTCTAATCCTTTAATTACTTTAAATCTATGCCCCCTGGTTATTGACCTCTTTGCTAAGGGAAACAGATCCTTCCTCTCCACTCCAACTAGGCCCCTCATAATTTTATACACCTCATTTAAGTCTCCCCTCAGCCTCCTCTGTTCCAAAGAAAACAACCTCAGCCTATCCAATCTTTCCTCATAGCTAAAATTCCCCAGCCCAGGCAACATCCTCGTAAATCTCCTCTGTACTACCTCTAGCGCAATCACATCTTTCCTGTAATGTGGTGACCAGAACTGTACGCAGTCCTCTAGCTGTGGCCTAACTAGTGTTTTATACAGTTCTAGCATAACCCCTCTGCTCTTATATTGTATGTCTCTTTCAGTTTTCCGTTCCAGTTACGAAAAATGCATTAACTATTCTGTTTCAGAATTCCAGCATTTGCCGTTTATTCTTTTTATTGCAAGGCTGTCACTGGCTATGTATGTGAGTGGATTGCATGATACATTGCATCATTTTCAGTGCCAAAAAAGAACCGTTTCAGAAATAATCCATGCTTTAAAAACAGCATAGACGCGAATTTCCTTGGCACTCGTCCTGCTCTATCGCCAGAACTGCGGCGGAAATCCCATTTGTGCACACAGTCAGGGATTCCGCCGCATTTCCGACATGATTACAGCGGCAGAGTTAGAGTAGCTGTGAGGAGGGAGATTGAAGACTGAGGATCCCTTGGTGATTTTATCATGTTGTTTTAATGAAGTTACATTTAGCTGCATACATTAAAGAAAGGCCTGTTGTGTGTCACATACCATTCTGTTCGAGAGCTGAACAGCACCAAAATATATGGAAATGAACTGTTAAAATTTTGAGATGTGGTGGAAAGTCAGTGAATATTTTATATATGCTGCTTGATAATTTAAGGACAGACTCCCAAGATTAATGATTGGCCATTCTTCAATTGTTAATTTGTCGCGGAAGATTGTACTTGTTATGAATGCTGTTGTCTAATTAGCAGATCTTCTTTGGCATTTCTCAAAGATAAAAATTCACAAGGAAATAATCGAGTACGTAACTGACTAAATTTAGCCACTCACCCACGGCAGTGTAGGAATAAATCTCCCTGCCTGACGAATATCCGGAATATACAGGATAGCTGCTCATATGGAAATATTGGAAACATACATTACCTAAAATACATCAAATCGTATAAATATATGCAACTATGTATAATTTTACATGTATCAAAATATTTAATTGTATACGATTCCACATAAATATATATTAGTTAGAAACATTATATACTTAAAAAATATCAAATTAAAGATATATCCAATTTCTAGGCGAGGCTACAGCCCAGCTTTTCTTGGTGCTTTTCTGTTCTCCTCAAGGTCCCTCACCACCTCTTGTGGTGCTCACTCTTTCACCTGCCTCTTCAGCTCTGATGGGCTCCCTCTTGGCAGCAGGAATCGAACCGGGAGATGGCTCTGCGTGGCCAATGAACCCCAGCCCAGACAAAGTGGTCAGAGTTGTGATAAGGCAGATCCTGCTGATACTCCACTGCTAGAAGGAAAATCCAGTCCAATAATTCTAAATGCATGAAATTATAGAAATACAGGTGGGGGCTGAGCTTAATGGAAAATTGCTTTAATTGCAACTCTAGGATTGCAGAATTGCCCCTATATTTGTCTCATGAAGGTATAGCTAGGTTGTGTTTTATTCTAGGGTGAATAAGGGAGATAGAAGCTCCAAGGTGCCACTGATCGCATGTTCCTCAGTTGCTATTTGTGAACTGTCGGTCACTACTTCTTTGGCTACAAGAGATCCTTTTGTGACTGCGTCTATGGCACAATCTTGGCTATTAGTTGTTGTTGAGAAGTCATTGTCTAGTAACAATTATGCAGTTCAGAGGATAAACCATCAGGTAAGCAACCTCATGAGTACAATTTTGAATGAAAGGCTGACATGATAACTAATCAGAGAGAACATCGACAGATTTAATGGCTTTCTTGTACTATTTGGATTTTGGTCTTCGTGTGTATGTAAGAGAGATTGATTTTTGTACTTTTATATAATTGCATTCTCTCAATGGGTCTAATAGAAATTCTTGTAAATGTTCCATGCCTTCTCCCTACAGAAGCTTGTACCCGATTATGAACTACCCACAAGGTTTAATTAGCTTGCACTATGCTACCAAACTTTTCCACACTGACCAGACAGACTAATATCTTTATTAACATGTAATGTAAAGCGCAAACACCGGTCAACCTTCTGTGGCATTGCTCTTGGACAAAAATACTTACAAAAGTAGTGTCTTTCTTACTGTTACTGTTACTTTCCCATCCTCCAATTCATACTGGCCCAGGATGCTACCGGCGGAGGCACAGCATTATCTGGTAGCGCTTCAGCTACGCCCTGCCGAATTTCTCAGGATGTGCTTTTTTGGCCCCCCCACCCCGGGCCGATCAACCCATTACGCCCCATTAGCGCCCCCCAGAGGCGCTAACGGTAGGCGCAAAAAAGACGAATTTCTAGCCCACTGTGTCTTTCTGTGCCTCTATACAGCGCTCATACTTTTTCACTTTGTTATCCCGACCCCTCTGTATTTGATAGTTTCTCTCATTTCTTCCGCCTGGAAACCCTCTTGGTGGATATCTAACATACAACTGCTGATTCCCTGGATAATTTTAGTGTTTTTCTGTCAGAATTATCCATTTATAGTAGTCAGCTGAGGCAGAAATACAATTGCTCAGAGCCACTTTGGAAAAATTAAATGAGATTGCTTGAAAATGCGCCTTTTGAAGTGCTTGCCTTTCTGTGGGAGTTTTACTTTTTTAGTGAATCATTTTGGTTAAGTTGCTTATTTGAGCCAATGAGAAAAGTGTAACAGTTGTTTTCCTTTTCTTCTTCAGACAGATTTAATGTCATCCACAGATTTAATGGCTTTACACAAGCCCTTTAATTATATAAATAAGTATACGTTCGTATTCCATTTCAGTGAACTCCCTCCCTATAATGGAATTAGTGAAGAATCATAATCTGTAAGAAATGTGCCCATTTGAAGAGGGTCAGGGTGGGACTTCGCCTGCTCGCTCCACCCAATTTCCTAGGTTCAGTCATTCGCCATGCAAGGGTAGGATCTCCAACTCCAAGCAGAAGGCTGCTGCTGCACCAGAAGAGAAGGGACTACTTAAAGGGGGCAGAAGAGCCCCAAAATTCAGCACCATGACTGAGCTGAGGCTTAAAAGAAATGTTGCAGGGCCAGAGCAGAGGGAGGTTTGTCCTCGACTACACTTACACCCCTTCCTGAAAAAGGGGCAGCATTGCACCTTCTACTGCTGCCCGCAGGGTGATACTACCTCTCTACTAGCAGTTTCTGGGGTCAGTGAAGAGGTGGCTAGCAGCCTTGTCTGTTGGAGAGTGGTGGGGGGGGGGGTGGAGGAAGCAAAATTCAGTTTGGGGCAGGGATGTGACACAAGGCCACCCTCCCATTTCTCTTTGACTTTGGGTGGTATAGCAGAGAAAGGTGCACCCTTCTCCCTGCAGATATTCACTGTTCACAGTGGCAGTGATTAATAACAAAATACCTGGTATCAGTAGTGTGGAGATGTGCACTGGGAATGTCCTGGGACGTTCTCCTGATTGGCCACCGTAACGTCAGGGGAAGCCCCACACACACACCGAAATCATTTTGTGGGCGATCAGGAGACCCCGACAAAATTCCGACACTGATATCTGATGACAACTTGAATGGAAATATTGGAAAGCTCAAGAAAACTATTACAATAATAGAAATAAAAATAATTGAGTTGAGGGTTGTATAAAGTTTAGGCACACTTGCAGCTAGAAATGTTCTTTGTGATCCAGTTCTTTGAATGTGTCACAGTTCTGTACTCATTGAATCATTCAACAGCAACTCAGCCAATTATTTTTAGTTGCCTGGTTGATGGACAATTTTTAACTGTCCAATTAGCACCAAAATGGCCATTTATTTTTAGCTTCAAATTTATAATGACGCAGCCTCGCTCTGACAGCTATTGCCAGCTCCCACGTGAAATGAAAACTTTGTAGGAATAGGTGTATTCCTAACTAATTCACTGAGGTCGACTCAGGAGAAACAATCCAATAAGTTTTTAATGAAGGATTTGACGAAGTACAGAAACCAACAAACATCAATGCAGGAGAACCTTGGAACAGGTCTTACCCCAGTGGGGACGCCACGAGGACTGACTAGGCAGTCCGGAGGTTTGTGCGATGACGTCATCGCGTTTGCGTTGTGACGTCATCGCGTTTCCCGTGCTTGCGGCGTCACGTGACTTGCGTCGTGACGTCATCGCGTTTGCCCGCGCTGAGGGCGGTCACGTGATGTGCGTGATGAAGTCAGCGCGTTTACCCGGCACCCAGCACTGCTGCTGGCCGTTGCGGCCGAAGTCGGGAACGGGAGGCCGAACCGGGCCGGCGGCCAGCGCGGGAGTGGGAGGCCAAACCGGGCCGGCGGCTGTCGCGGGAGGCCAAACCGGGCCGGCGGCCGTCGCGGGAACGGAAGGCCAAGCTGGGCCGGCGACCGACGCGGGAGCGGGAGGCCGAACTGGGCCGGCTCGCGTCCTTATAGGGGCAACGCCCCATACAGGTAAACTGTGTGTACAAACATAGGTAAGTTAAAGGGAATTATGTAATGTAAGTAAGGGACACCTGGTGGTACCGCTACATGCGCCCCCCCAGAATTCGCCTTAATGAATGACAAAGGTGAGGTAGTCCGACGAGCCAGTCCGAACAACTCCTGCAGTCTCGAGACGGAGACTGTTGGGTGGCCGGTGGTCAGGCGGACGATCGTAACTGATGTGCTGCAACGACGATGGGTGGCCGGTGGCCTCGGCGGTCGTGCTGTCTGGACTTGGCGGGCGAGGTCGAAAGGTGCTGGTCGTGAGCGGATCCTTGTGTGCGTCGTGGCGAATAATACGTACCCAACCGTGCGAAGGATCGTGGTGTCATGGCGAACAAAACGCATTCAGCCATGCGAAAGACCGTGGCGACGTGTGACCTCTACAGCCCGTGGTTCGAAGCGGGCGCCGGGGCAAAACAGCAGACTGGCAGGTTGGGCATACGCGGACCAGAGCTCTGTTGATGTTGGATAAAGTCCCCAGTCTGACGAAATCTGTAGGAACACCGAACGGGCGATCCAGGAGGACTTGGCAGGCGAGTTCCATGAACTCGCCGACAGGTGAGCGAACTCTTCGGCAGTCTGGAACGCACGGCACGGTGCGTGCTGTAGTGCTAAAACGGTAACACAGAAGTGAGTGAACCATTGCTGCGTTGATCAGTGATCGGCGATGACAGCAACTTTCGCGTAGCTGATCGCAGCCGCGGGATGCCCGTTGGACCCGTCATCGATGTTCGCAGTGTCAGTAGATGTTGGCGTTTGTTGAGGGGAAAACTGTAGCGAGGGCGGTAACGCTTTGAGTTGTTGTTGCTTTAGGGGGAACACTGCCGGAGGGTGGCAACGCTTCGCTTTCGCGCCGAAAAGAGTGGTAGAAAACACAACCAGCAGGCTGACGGGCTGTTGTGTCGTCGGCGGGGAATGAGTCTTCGTGTTTCACGAGGGATGGGTCCTCGTGGTTCGCGAGGGATGGGTCCTCGTGGTTCACGAGAGATGGGTCCTCGTGGGTCACGAGGGATGGGCCCTCGTGGGTTGTGAGGAGCGAGTCCTCCTGGCATCTCCGCGGGGGCGCGCTCCGATCTTGAGGGCCCGAAAACCTGCGGAACCCACGCTTGGAGGGATTCATACTTGCTGTTGCGTTGGGAGATGTCGTGGAGGCAGACGATCCATGTGGCGGTAGAAATGTCGAATACGGAGACCGTAAGCAGGTGCGTGGTCTGCGCCGCATCGACGTTCTCGGCGAACAGGGCTTCTACCTGTATAAAGCACGAGGGCGGTTGCTGCACCCTGAATTGCGGTAGCGACAGCGAAACGGCTGATGCTTCCATGGCGTGCTTCTTTTGTGAAAATCGTTCACAAAAATCGGGGTCCGGCTGCGTTACATTCGTGAAAAACGGGCTCACCTCCAGGCTGCGCTTCCTTTGCGAATATGTTCGCAAAGGCGGGGTCGCCAATGTAGGAATTGGTGTTCGTCGGTTGTTGTTCGCCGTGCTCTTCTTCTGCGAAAGCGTTCACAGAGACGGGGATCAGGCTGTGCGCGTCGTCCGTGAAAAACGTTCATGGAGACGGGGTCACCAATGTAGGTGTTGGACGAAATCGGCTGTGCACGTCGGTCGCCTTCTGTGAAGACAAGGTTCAGGCTGTGCGTTTCTTCCGCGAAAAACGTTCACGGATACGGGGTCACCAATGTAGGAATAGGTGTATTCCTAACTGATTCACTGAGGTCGACTCAGGAGAAACAATCCAATAAGTTTTTAATGAAGGATTTGACGAAGTACAGAAACCAACAAAGATCAATGCAGGAAAACCTTGGAACAGGTCTTACCCCAGTGGGGACGCCATGAGGACTGACTAGGCAGTCCGGAGGTTTTTGCGATGACGTCATCGCGTTGCTCGCGTTTCCCGCGCTTGGGGTGTCACGTGACTTGCGCCGTGACGTCATCGCGTTTGCCCGCGCTTAGGGCGGTCACGTGATGTGCGTGATGACGTCAGCGCGTTTACCCGGCACCCGGCACTGCTGCTGGCCATTGTGGCCGAAGTCGGGAATGGGAGGCCGAACCGGGCCGTCGCGGGAGCGGGAGGCCAAACCGGGCCGGCGGCCATCGCGGGAGCGGAAGGCCAAACCGGGCCGGCAGCCGTCGCGGGAGCGGAAGGCCAAACTGGGCCGGCTTGCGTCCTTAAAGGGGCAACGCCCCGTACAGGTAAACTGTGTGTACAAACATAGGTAGGTTAAAGGGAATTATGTAACGTAAGTAAGGGACACCCGGTGGTACCACTACAACTTGATCAATTCGCTGCAAGTATACATCTAAAGTGCAATACAGTTCACAACTAACTTACACTGAATGCTCACAGAAAATAACTTATGGTCAGAGATATTTCACCAGAAGAAAGAAAGTCCAGCCATTCAGTAAAATTACCGGCTGTTACTGGGGCAAAGGTGATGCGCAACCAAAATCGCTGCAAGTTCTGTGCCGTTGAACCAGTGCACTTGGCTGCTGCATAATTAAATAAAAAAGTGATTATACTAATACTCAAATATATTGACACAGTAGTTTCTCTTCAATAATATAGTGGGAATGGAATTGACATAGGGTCTACCAAGCTGATGCCCTTTCTCCCACAATTGAATTTTTAATTTTTAAAATGGATCGACCATGGCGTTGCTCACAGTGAAGCAGGGTCACTGCATTGTGACATGGCCCCACTGAGCCTCAACAGCAACTCTTCCGTCTTCTCCCAATAGGGCCAGAGATGGCCTCCCAATTCAACAGGATCTTTCTCTCTCTCTCTCCCTCTCTCTCTTTTCCTCTTTCCCTCTCTCTCTTCCCCCTTGTCCCTCTCTCGTTCCCCCTCTCTCTCGTTCCCCTCTCTCTCGTTCCCCTCCCTCTCTCGTTCCCCCCTCTCTCGTTCCCCTCCCTCTCTCGTTCCCCTCCCTCTCTCGTTCCCCCTCTCTCTCGTTCCCCTCCCTCTCTCGTTCCCCCTCTCTCTCGTTCCCCCTCTCTCTCGTTCCCCATCTCTCTCGTTCCCCCTCTCTCTCGTTCCCCCCCTCTCTCGTTCCCCATCTCTCTCGTTCCCCCTCTCTCTCGTTCCCCTCCCTCTCTCGTTCCCCCTCTCTCTCGTTCCCCCTCTCTCTCGTTCCCCAGCTCTCTCGTTCCCCCTCTCTCTCGCTCCCCCCTCTCTCGTTCCCCCTCTCTCTCGTTCCCCCTCTCTCTCGTTCCCCCTCTCTCGTTCCCCCTCTCTCTCGTTCCCCCCTCTCGTTCCCCCTCTCTCTCATTCCCCCCTCTCTCGTTCCCCCTCTCTCTCGTTCCCCCTCGCGCTCGTTCCCCCTCGCGCTCGTTCCCCCTCTCATTCCCCCCCTCTCTTGTTCCCCCTCCCTCGTTCCCTCTCTCTAATTCCCCCTCTCTCGTTCCCCCTCGTTCTCATTCCCCCTCTCTCTCGTTTCCCCTCTCTCTCGTTTCCCCTCTCTCTCGTTTCCCCCCTCTCTCGTTCCCCCTCGTTCTCATTCCGCCTCGCTCTCGTTTCCCCTCTCTCTCGTTTCCCCTCTCTCTCGTTTCCCCTCTCTCTCATTCCCCCTCGCGCTCGTTCCCCCTCGCGCTCGTTCCCCCTCGTTCTCGTTCCCCCCTCTCGTTGCCCCTCGCTCTCGTTCCCCCCCTCTCGTTCCCCCTCGCTCTCGTTCCCCCCTCTCTCATTTCCCCTTGCTCTCGTTGCCCCTCGCTCTCGTTCCCCCCTCTCATTCCCCCTCGCTCTCGTTTCCCCCTCTCGTTCCCCCTCGCTCTCGTTCCCCCCTCTCTCTCATTTCCCCTCGCTCTCGTTCCCCCTCGCTCTCGTTCCCCCTCGCTGTCATTTCCCCTCGCTCTCGTTCCCCCCTCGCTCTCGTTTCCCCTCGCTCTCGTTCCCCCCTCGCTCTCGTTTCCCCCTCTCGTTCCCCCCTCGCTCTCGTTTCCCCCTCTCGTTCCCCCTCGCTCCCATTTCCCCTCGCTCTCGTTGCCCCTCGCTCTCGTTCCCCCTCGCTGTCGTTTCCCCTCGCTCTCGTTCCCCCCTCGCTCTCGTTTCCCCTCGCTCTCGCTCCCCCTTCGCTCTTGTTTCCCCTCGCTCAATTTCCCCTCGCTCTCGTTCCCCTTCGCTCTCGTTCCCCCTCGCTCAATTTCCCCTCGCTCTCGTTCCCCCTCGCTCTCGTTCCCCCTCGCTCAATTTCCCCTCGCTCTCGTTCCCCCCTCGCTCTCGTTCCCCCCTCGCTCAATTTCCCCTCGCTCTCGTTCCCCCTCGTTCTCATTCCCCTTCTCTCTCGTTTCCCCTCTCTCTCGTTTCCCCTCTCTCTCATTCCCCCTCGCGCTCGTTCCCCCTCGCGCTCGTTCCCCCTCGTTCTCGTTCCCCCCCTCTCGTTGCCCCTCGCTCTCGTTCCCCCCCTCTCGTTCCCCCTCGCTCTCGTTCCCCCCTCTCTCATTTCCCCTCGCTCTCGTTGCCCCTCGCTCTCGTTCCCCCCTCTCATTCCCCCTCGCTCTCGTTTCCCCCTCTCGTTCCCCCTCGCTCTCGTTCCCCCCTCTCTCTCATTTCCCCTCGCTCTCGTTCCCCCTCGCTCTCGTTTCCCCTCGCTCTCATTGCCCCTCGCTCTCGTTCCCCCTCGCTGTCATTTCCCCTCGCTCTCGTTCCCCCCTCGCTCTCGTTTCCCCTCGCTCTCGTTCCCCCCTCGCTCTCGTTTCCCCCTCTCGTTCCCCCCTCTCGTTCCCCCTCGCTCTCGTTGCCCCTCACTCTCGTTCCCCCTCGCTGTCGTTTCCCCTCGCTCTCGTTCCCCCCTCGCTCTCGTTTCCCCTCGCTCTCGTTCCCCCTTCGCTCTTGTTTCCCCTCGCTCAATTTCCCCTCGCTCTCGTTCCCCCTCGCTCTCGTTCCCCCTCGCTCAATTTCCCCTCGCTCTCGTTCCCCCTCGCTCTCGTTCCCCCTCGCTCAATTTCCCCTCGCTCTCGTTCCCCCCTCGCTCTCGTTCCCCCCTCGCTCAATTTCCCCTCGCTCTCGTTCCCCCCTCGCTGTCGTTCCCCCTCGCTCTTGTTCCCCCTCGCTCCCGTTCCCCCCTCTCTCGTTGCCCCTCGCTCTCGTTCCCCCTCGCTGTCGTTTCCCCTCGCTCTCGTTCCCCCCTCGCTCTCGTTGCCCCTCGCTCTCGTTCCCCCTCGCTCCCGTTCCCCCCTCGCTCTCGTTGCCCCTCGCTCTCGTTCCCCCTTGCTCCCGTTCCCCCCTCTCTCTCGTTGCCCCTCGCTCTCGTTCCCCCTCTCTCTCGTTTCCCCTCGCTCTCGTTCCCCCCTCGCCCTCGTTTCCCCTCGCTCTCGTTTCCCCTCGCTCTCGTTCCCCCTCGCTGTCGTTTCCCCTCGCTCTCGTTCCCCCCTCGCTCTCGTTTCCCCTCGCTCTCGTTCCCCCCTCGCTCTCGTTCCCCCCTCGCTCTCGTTCCCCCTCGCTCTCGTTCCCCCCTCGCTCTCGTTCCCCCTCGCTCTCGTTTCCCCTCGCTCTCGTTCCCCCCTCGCTCTCGTTTCCCCCTCGCTCTCGTTCCCCCCTCGCTCTCGTTTCCCCTCGCTCTCGTTCCCCCTTCGCTCTGGTTTCCCCTCGCTCTCGTTCCCCCTCGCTCTCGTTCCCCCTCGCTCTCGTTCCCCCCTCGCTCTCGTTCCCCCCTCGCTCTCGTTTCCCCTCGCTCTCGTTCCCCCCTCGCTCTCGTTTCCCCTCGCTCTCGTTCCCCCCTCGCTCTCGTTCCCCCCTCGCTCTCGTTCCCCCCTCGCTCTCGTTTCCCCCTCGCTCTCGTTTCCCCCTCGCTCCCGTTCCCCCCTCGCTCTCGTTCCCCCCTCGCTCTCGTTCCCCCTCGCTCTCGTTCCCCCTCGCTCCCGTTCCCCCCTCTCTCTCGTTCCCCCTCTCATTCCCCCCTCTCTCGTTCCCCCTCTCTCTCATCCCCCTCTCTCTCATTCCCACCCTCTCTTGTTCCCACCCTCCTTCCCACCCTCTCTTTCCCACCCTCTCTCTTTCTCTCTTCTCCTCCCTCTCTTTCCCCTCTCTCTCTTCCCCCTCTCTTTCCTTCTCTCTCTTTCCCCTCTCTCTTTTCCATCTCTCTTTTCCACCTCTCTCTCTCTTTCTCTTCCTCTACCACACACTTTTCTCAACTGAGCCCCTGTGAGCATTTATCTCCCTCTCCCTTCTCTTCACTTCCCCACCCCACCTTGATTATAGTTGAGATTTTTTTTACAATGGCTGTTTCTTACTACCATCTCAAGTTCCTATAATTTCACAAGGAATGATTTGAAATAGCTTTACTCAAGAATTCACATTGTGGAGTTGATGGTGCCGTACTCATCTGGCGTTGCGCTGAGTGTTGATAGGAGCTGGAAGGTGTTCAGATTCTGCTGACAGTGTTGAGTGCGACCTGCTTCCAATGGATCGTCTGAGCTGTATTGTGAATGAGACTATCCTCCTTCTTGATAGAAAGGTCCAGAGGCTGTGAGAAATTACAGAAAGGCAAAGAATTGAAAACTAAATCAAAAGACACTGCAGGAATGCAACAACAGCCAAGTGTATCTGCAAAAGGGGAACGTGCTTTAACATAACGAGCTGTTCTGCCCATTTATCTCGGATGTAGTAAAATGTAACAATCAGAAAACTGAACAGCTACTAGCAAGATTAATAACCTGTGAAAAACTATAATCATAGAACTTACCTGTCTGTCGCTGGCAAGCAAAAAAATTTGCTTATTACGCTCTTTTTATTATCTATTCATTTCTTGACTAAATGCTAAATGATTATCCTTGAACTGTGAAGGTCGGCTGTAAAAAAAACATATTGACTATCTCCTGGAGAGGCTTTTTGGAAAGTGAAAAAGAAATACTGTCACCAGATGAGACGCTGAGAGATACGAAGACACACTGGCCCCACAAATCTTCTCCAGAGCATTCATTTATGGCATGGGCCTTTGAGGCCACTTTAGGTTATCTATCACCGAGGAGTCTGCTAGTGTTAATATTTGTGACACAGCACCATTGAAGTCAGAGTTGGCTGATGCCTCCTGGTCTAATAGATTGAACCATAAGTAACACTGACATGCTGGATAAGTCATGGCAATATTGCTGTGCTCTTGATCATTTCAATAATGCCCAAACTTCCATTTTTATACCTGATTTGTATTATTCATTGCATCATCAAAGATCAAAAATAGATTTAATAGATATTCCATTTGTCTCCATAAAATATAACTTGCACTTATTTTTCCTTCCAACACTTTAAGATAATAATTGAGGAGGAAGACCAGGGTAATAGATTGGAGAAAAGACAATTTTGCAGGGCTGAGAAAAGAACTTGGGAAAATAAAATGGACAACAATGTTAACAAACAATGATGTAGAATCGCAGTGGGAAATATTTAAAATGGTGTTCAATGGAGTCCGGGAAAAATATATTCCAGGGAACTATAGACCAGTCAGCTTAACATCGGTGGTAGACGAACATCTAGAAACCAAGGCCTAGAAATTCAGTTCCGTTCGCCAGCCGTTAACGCCATAAGTGGGGTAGATTTCCAGCGCTAGGCACTTAGCGCCCGGGCGCAGGTCGATCTGCGCCTACGCCCAACTTCAATTGACATTTAGCGCCGGCGCAAAGTGTTTGCGCCCGCTCAGCTGCGCGCGCAGCTTCTGACGTCATTTCGTCGTGCAACGCTGTTTGTGCGCCCCAAACCGGAAATTCAGTGGCGCCCGCCCAATGTGGGCGTGGCGCTGTTAAGAACTGTGAAGTGGAACGCAGCAGAGGCCCTGCGGGCCTCGGGGAGCGCTAATTAAAGGGCACTTACACTGAACTATAAAGGCCAGCCATTTTGCTGCAATGACTTCAGTGCTTTGGATTTCTGTACAGAGACCAAGGAACAGACCTTACTGATTTGGGACAACAAAGGAGAGGTATTTTTGGCTTCTGGCCAGAGCTTGGAAATTCGACTCTTGTGATTTCACTGTTTGCAAGTTTATTATGGGGGCTGCATGGGGTTCCAACCCTCAGTTCCAGCATTATGTGCGAAGGGCTCGCAGACGCTGTGTGAGAGGGCCAGCCATGCCTAGACGCAGAGGGGCCATCAGGCGTCGGCAACGTAGGCCTTACCCACTCAGGGAGTACCGCCAGCAGGTGTCCTATCTCACCATGACTGCCGCGCATTGTGTTAGGAGGCTGCGCTTCAGAAGGGAGGTGGTTGCAGAGATCTGCCAGCTGCTTCACAGAGATCTGCGTCCACAGCTGATGTGCAGGACCTCTCTGTCGGTGGAAGTGAAGGTCACGGTGGCTCTGAACTTTTATGCAAGCGGCTCCTTCCAAGCCGCTGCTGGGGACATAGCGAACATCTCCCAGTTCGCCGTGCATCGCTGCATCCGGCAGGTCGCCGATGCCCTTTTCGCAAGGAGACACCAATTCATCTCCTTCCCCATGACCCTAGAGAGGCAGGAGCAGCGTGCAGTCGGATTTGCCAGGATCGCTGACTTCCCCATGGTGCAGGGCGCCATTGACTGCACGCATGTGGCTATGCGGGCACCTATCGACAATGCCGAGGATTACCGCAACCGGAAGGGCTACCATTCCCTCAATGTATAGCTGGTGTGTGACCACAGGCAGCGCATCCTAGCTGTCAATGCCCGCTTTCCAGGAAGCAGCCACGATGCATTTATCCTGCGCCAGACTACTGTGGCTGACATGTTCGAGGCACAGCCTCCACCAAGGGGATGGCTTATTGGGGACAAGGGCTACCCTTTGTGTACATGGCTCATGACCCCGCTCCGCGCGCCCAGGACCCCTGCGGAGGAGGCATACAACGAAAGCCATCAAGCCACAAGGAACATCATAGAGCAAGCGATTGGCATCCTCAAGCAACGGTTCCGCTGCCTGGATCGATCCGGCGGATCTCTACAGTATTCGCCGGATAGAGTCTCCCAGTTCGTCGTCGTTTGCTGCATGCTGCACAACCTGGCTATCCGCAGGACTCAGGCACTGCCACCTCACGTTGGACCACCACCTCAGGAGGACGAGCAGGAGGACCATGAGGAGGAGGAGGAGGAGGAGGAGGAGTACCAGCCCAGGAGGGAGCCACAAGGTCCAAGGGCCGTCCGCCGGCGGCTTATTGAACGGCACTTCTAGGCCCCCTGTCAGGGAATGGCTTGTGGCAATGAACGCACCTGAATGCAGCCGCTCCGCAAGCCCTCAGCCGGTTAACGCAACAACCATTTGAAACATGACACCTGGACAAGCTGAATAAATAAAAAGCTTTATTTAACAAACTCAGGGCCCTTCCCACATGAAACAGAGAAACAGACAAGACCCCCAAAAAGCAGTCAAAAACATCTCTCACTCCCACAACCTGGGGAGGAATAACAAAACTTGTCAATAACATTTGCCTTCATCCTCGGCCTTCCCAAAATAAGCCCCCCACCTCCAGAACACAACCACCCCCATATAAAAAAACATTTGGCTTCATCTTCGGCCTTCCCAAAATAAGCCCCCCCCCCCCAGAACACAGCCACCCCCATATAAAAAAACAGTCGGCAACACACTCTACTTGGTGTGCCGAGAGGGCGAGTCCTTGGGCAGGCTTCTCCGGCCCCTGCCCGACCTGTTGCTCCGCCTCAACCTGGGCCCTGTGGGTGTGGCAAGGCTGGGGGAAGGCTCCTGAGGGGCACACTGCGTGACGGCAGATGCCCTTGGGGGTCGACCTAGACGAGGTCCGGCCCTGGAGGGGCCGGCTGCTGACTGCTGCAGCTGTGGCTGGGCAGCATCAGTCTCTGCATCAGCTCGTCGCACCTTGGCTGGGGGAGTGGCAGTGGCGGCTGCAGCAATGGGGGCAAGCTGGCTGATGCCAGGCGCTCGCTGGTCGCCAGAGACACTGGCACTCGGCCGGGCTGGCACTGCAGCAAGCGCAGCAATCTGGTGGAGGCCAGACCGCTGTGCTGCAGCAGGGCGGCGGGTGCCCTGGCGATGCTTCCATGACACCGCGAGTGTGGCAGAAGTGAGTGCCCGAACTGCCCTGGTCTGTGCCCGCATCAGATCAGCCAGTGTCTGGACGGCACCACTCATGAACTCGCGACTCGCGTCCTGTGCTGCCGCGAGTTGTTCGACACCCCTGGCCTGTGCTGCCGCGAGTTGGTCGACACCCCTGGCCTGTGCTGCCGCGAGTTGGTCGACACCCCTGGCCTGTGCTGCCGCGAGTTGGTCGACACCCCTGGCCTGTGAGTCCCTGAAAGCGGCCACACTATGAGCCAGGGACTCAATGGCCTGAGGCATCTGTCCCACAACCCCCATGAACTCGTTGTGGCGCCACTCCGAGGCCGCGGACATTTCATCAAGGAGGCGCACCTCCTGGGCGAGGACCGCCTCCGGACTGGAGGGCGGACTCTCCCTCTGGGGAGAAGGCCGCCGAACTGCCCGACCCTTCCCGCGTGCCTGGACGCCACTGGGCCCAGCAACTGCCCTCCCCTGCAACACTTCCCCCCTCTGGGGAGAAGGCCGCCGTGCTGCCCAACCCTTCCCGCGTGCCTGGACGCCACTGGGCCCAGCAACTGCCCTCTCCTGCAACACTTCCCCCCTCTGGGGAGAAGGCTGCCGTGCTGCCCGACCCTTCCCGCGTGCCTGGACGCCACTGGGCCCAGGAGCTACACCCCCCTGCAACACTTCCCCCCTCTGGGGAGAAGGCAGCCGTGCTGCCCGACCCTTCCCGCGTGCCTGGACGCCACTGGGCCCAGGAGCTACACCCCCCTGCAACACTTCCCCCTGGCTCTCCTCCAGGCAAGACGTCTCCCCTCCATTGCCATCCCCTGGCGCGGATGAGGGTTCCCCCGATGTGCCTTCCTCTTGGTCCTCGTCGTCCTCCTCTTCCGAGGGACTGGCACTCTCAGCTTCATGGACCTCCTCCTCACCAGCTGAAAGCAGGAAGGCACAAGAGTAGCTTTAGAGTGAGGACAGGGCGTCAGCGAGGGAGGCATGAGTGGTGGCATTATGCGCATTGGTCGGACAGTGGCAAAGGATGTAGATCTGAAGCGCAAGGGGAACGAGAGAGGTCCAAACGGTCATGTCCTTACCATTGGGGCCCAGCACAGGGTCCGCATCACCAATAGCAACGGGGCCAACCACCCGGCCACGCATGAGTCAAGCCACGCGCTCCTCCAGCTCACTGAGCTCCTGGAACTGGGCACGGCCTCCCCCGGTGACATTCCGGCTCTTCATATTCTGGGCCAGCTTGGCCTGCAAGAGAAAGGACGGCCTCTAAGTACAGTGTGGTGCCCTGTTGTTGTGTGCACTGCCTCCCATGGTGGAATAGCTTGGCCAGTGTGGTGCCCTGTTGTTGTGTGCACTGCCTCCCATGGTGGAATAGCTTGGCCAGTGTGGTGCCCTGTTGTTGTGTGCACTGCCTCCCATGGTGGAATAGCTTGGCCAGTGTGGTGCCCTGTTGTTGTGTGCACTGCCTCCCATGGTCGAATAGCTTGGCCAGTGTGTTAAGTGCAGAAAGTGCTATTGATGATCATGCCAGTGCCATAGCTGCGGGAGGAGGGATGGCCATTAGGCCTTTGAGGTCCCTTTGCCCATAATGTGAGGTGCACATGCAAGGATGAGGAGGACACTGGAAAGGCTACTCACCTTGACCAACCGAGTGAGGTCGTTGTACTTCTTGCGGCATTGGTCACCAGTCCTGGGGACATCGCTGGTGGCTGACACCCTGTGGGCGATTTCCCTCCAGGCTCTCCTGAACTGCCTCCTGGGAGCCTTCTTGCCACTGTCCGGGCACAAGATCTCTCTTCTCTTTTCCAAACCCTTAAGCAGCACCCACAAAGCAGGCTCTGCGAAGTGCTGCGCTCGTTCACGGGCCTTCTGCATGGCTTCAGGCGCTATTTGGGTCCACCAGCAGTGTTGAGGCCTAGCTGCAGGGCTCCACTATCCAGGGCGTGGCAGCAGACAAAGTCGACCCTTCCCCCTTTAAGAGCTGGCCGGCGTCAGGGTGTCTGCTGTCAATCAAAACATGACCGCACCTGCGCTGCGCCCGGCCTCGGCGTTACCAGTCCGCACCGCCAGCTTAGCGCCTAAAGATAGGAGTGCAACGCCAGTTTCAGCGCTCGCCCAAACTCCTTGGCCAAATCTACTGAATTTCGGCGAAGTGGCCTACACTTTCCGGCGGGCGCTAACTTTAGCGACCGCCCGACTTTAGCGCCCCAAAAGTGGCGCGACTGAATTTCTAGGCCCAAAAATATTATAGTGATTAATCAGCATGGATTTCAAAAGGTAAAATCTTGCTTGACCAACCTCTTTGAATGTTTTGGTGCACAGTCCCTTTAAATTTGCTGCGCGGCCGCAGTATCTCTTCCAGTAGCAGCAGTTGGTGAGCGGCTTGTGCGGGACCTCCCGATCGGCTGCGCACCTTAAGGGGAACATTCATTGTAAGGGTTTCATGAATTGACTGACCCCTAAAGGATACCCTTTGACCCTCAGAGGCCATTTTAACTACCTATTTTGCCTCTGCTTCTCCACAAATACGTTTATCACAGAAAGGTGTAATTTAAGTCATAGATAAGCCAAACATGGTCCCACATTATCCCCTGCATTTCTATTAGTGGAAGCAGTCGTAACTGGAGGAGCATTTCTAAATGTGAAAGGGATGCACCCTTTTAAATAGAAGCTAATTACTGAACTTGGTGTAAGGCCCATCAGATTCTAACTTCCGACAGCCCAAGACGTAAATTACACGAGCAAACTGCAACTTGAAGAATTCAAGATTTTTTTCAAAGAATTTTAAAGAAGGTGTAAAAAAAGGAACTTTTTTCTATAATATTTCATAGTATTGGCCTGTTTTTGTCCGGATACACACAGGGTAAAAAACTAGGCTCACTTATAGAAAATAGCCCGCATGTTTTTTTACAATAGCCTCAGAGGATAGGCTTGGTGCCTGGCCAGGTAGAGGTGAGGACCTAAACCTCTCTATCCTGTCATCTGCAGCCACGCCACTTTGCTGGTGGAAGCATCTTCTGCCAGCACTCAGTTCCACCAGAATGTAGCCTGTATTTAAGAAAGATATCAGACTTATGACCCAAACTCTGATTGCTTATCCCTGAAATACCCCATTTTTGCCCCAAAATAATCACAGAATTTGAGGCCCATGTTATTTAAAACTTACTATCCTCATATTTATTGTATTTGGGTAATACAATTACTCCCTTGAGTTCACCACCTCTATTGAGTTCTCTGTCTCAACAGATGAACTGTTGCCCATTGTTTGTTTGTCTATCTCTCCCTGCCTCGATTCATTCTTTCTTTCTGTCCCCCAGTGCTCAACCTCTCCTTATCCCTGGTGTATATAAGTGTTGTGTCAGGATTTATTGGGCAGATTCGCCTTGACCTTCGAATAGTAAAGTCCTGTTTTAAGTTACTCTTGGAGTCTGTGTATTAATTAACTAAACAACCCACAGACTTTACAGTGGCGACGAGTCCGATCGTACCCTGCGGCAACAATACTTCCGAAGCAGTTAACGAGCGTCGAGAAGAGGCAACCGCCCTCGTCCTTCTGCTGGGAGAAAACTCGAGTCTGCAGAGCTGGAAAGGAGGAAGAATTCAGAGACAAAGACTTCCATCAGCAACAGGCACTGACTGTCCCTTCTGCCACGGTGAGGAGTGAGCCGATCAGCACGAGAAGCAAGCCGGCCACGGTGACTGTGAGTAAGGGAAAAGTAAAAAGAATAACCGGAGGATAAGGGCGGTGCACTCAACCACGGTCGAGGGGGAAAGGAGCCGGACAGAAGTCGGGTCCAGAGGCGCTGAGACTGGGGCAGCGTGGAGCAAGGAATCCGCGGTACAGACAGGCTGGGGGACGCAACGGCGTCGTGAGACAGCTAGACCGCGACCGGCGAAAAAGGCCGGGCAGCGACCGAAGCCACGAAGCGCTGCGACCGGGAACGTAGGCGCGGGAAGAGATAAACTCAGCTGCAGCCGGGGAGGGAAGCACCGGACTGCGAGAGGGCTGGGAGGCGCGATTGGGAGCCGAGCGAGCGGGAGAGGCAGAGCCGAGCAAGGGAGACTGAGCGAGAGCCAGTCCAGCGGCTGAAATTGTTCTCCGTCAACGGGGTGTACCCAGCGCCGGTAGAGCCGAGCGAGCGGGAGAGAGACAGAGCCCGAGCAAGGGGAACTGAGCGAGAGCCAGCCCAGCGGCTGAAACTGTTCGCCGTCAACGGGGTGTACCCAGCGTCGGTTGCCCTGCCGAGAAAAGGGAAAGCACTGAAGTCGACGCGCAGGCTGTGAACCTGAAAGCCAGCGGCCGTCGCCCGTGGGGAAAGTGTACCCCTCCCGCCAGGGAAGAAACGCGGGAAGCCGCCATTAGGCGGGGAAGAAGACAGAAGCGGGAAACTGCCATTGAAGTGGGCGGGGAGAGAAGATAAGCGCGGGAAACCGCCATTTTCGCGGGAACCGCCATCTTGGGGAAAAAAAAAAAATTTTTAAAGAAATAATTCGTGGTGTTTATCAGGAAGAGAGGAAGATGCCTAAGCATGGTAACATCAATGATTTTAATTCCGAGGTAGAAGACTGGGCCACGTATGTGGAACGCATTGAGATCTATTGTGAGGCCAATAAAATAGAAGAAGATGACAAAGCTATAACCTTGCTAAACTCGATGGGCGCGAAGACATACGGGCTCTTGAAGCATCTACTATCACCGGCTAAACCGGCGGATCAGACTTTCGATGATATTGTGGCTGTTCTGAAGGATCACTTGAACCCCACACCGTTGATGTTGGCGGAACGATTCAAATTCTATGCGAGAACGCAACGGAAAGACGAAAGCAACGCAGAATATTTGGTCGAACTGCGTAGACTAGCGAAATACTGCCAGTTTGGAGGGAATCTGACAGAGGCATTGCGAGACAAGTTCGTGTGCGGATTGGCAAAGGAAGGAACGCAAAAGCGACTACTCGAAGAGAACGACCTTACACTTGACAGGGCTGTCCTTATTGCAGCATCGCACGAAGCCGCAGCAAAGGGAACTGCGGAAATGCAGCTAAAGACAGCGGCACTCAGAGTGGATCAAATTACCTCGACAACAACAAAATGCTATCGTTGTGGGAAGACAACACACGACCAGAACCAATGCTGGTTTAAGAACCAGGAATGTAGGAAATGTGGCAAACTGGGTCACGTAGCTAAGGTATGCCGGTCAGGGAAGAAGACCAACAACCAAAGGACCAACAACCAAAGGAAGCCATCACAGGAAAAGTACAACAAGGTACACAAGGTGGCTGAGAAGAGTTCAGACGAACAGAATTCGGACTCAGACCCAAACGGCCAGGAGCTGGGTAGTCTGAGAATTCACAATGTGAGTAAGGAAGCTGACCTACAAACTATCTGGGTCATGCTAAAAATAGCTGGAGTCCAAGTGAAAATGGAGTTGGACAGTGGATCAGCTCTATCAGTCATAAATCGAAGGGATTACCACCAGCTATTCTCACATATACCCTTAAGAGATACCAAGTTCGTATTGCAGACATACACGGGGCATAAAGTATACCCCATGGGAAAGATAAGAGTCAAGGTGAGAGATAGGGGTAAAGAACACCCAAGAATGAACTTATATGTACTACCTGAGGGAGGACCACCACTTCTAGGACGAAAGTGGATCAAGAAAATATACATGGAATGGCACTATCTAAAAGCCATAACGAGTGAGGACTCGGTGCAGACAATCAGCTCAGATTCTGAATCGGATGACGATAAGACCAACCCAAATGTGAAAGACAAGGCTAAAATGGACTTGCCGACTAAGGTTGGAAAAACGAAGGCATGCAGAAAGGCTTATGCTCCAGAGAAGAACAAAGTTTCAGAACAGATCTCCACCGAACAACGACAACATAGTTTGACAGAGAATTCTGAGTCTGTTCAGTTTAAGGACGGAAGAACACCGAGCTCGGACTCAACTTTATTTCAAATTACGACAACAATTAGAAAAATTGAGTTACCGTCTCGTACAAGAGATGAAAACAATGAAAAAGTTCTATGACACCGAATGGGAGAATCTGGAAAGACAACAGAAGCAGCTAGCTCAAGCAGAGAGCGACCATAGAGCCATCGTGACCAATCACCGATCACATCTCCCTTATGATGTTCAGGAGTTAGAATATTTGCAGAAAGAAGCAAATGAAGAGGAATCTTCAGGAAGCCAGGATTTTATTCCAGTTCTTCTCTACGACTCCTTACAAGCAGAGTTTGAGAAGTTGAAGGAACAGTATGAACAGGCCCAGGCTACAATCCTGGAGGGGGTTAACTCGGCAACCTCCGAAAAGCTAGTTTCAGTGGAAGCATATGAGCAACTAAAGGTTGAACATGAGCAAGAAGTCCAAAGGCTGCAGGAAATTCTTGATGAGCTCAAGGCCAAGACAGACTCATCGGTAGAAGTTCCATCCATAGATGAGAAATTAGAGGTGAAAGACATGGCAGAACATGAAAGTCAAGATGTCCAAGAACTCATAAAAATATTGAAGGAAACCCAAGACAAATATGAGGCGGCAATGACCGAGGTTCAACAACTTGAAGAACAGATTCAACTGGGAATTCTTTCAGTGAAAGAAAAGGCAACTGTAAGAAACACAGAGACTGTAAGAATGGCCCCTGAACATGAGCTAGAGAGCATCAAGGCGCAACTTCTCCGAGCGCTTAAAGCCAAAGTACAAGAAAAAAAAAAGGTGAAAGCATTGGAGGAAAAGGTGGAGGAAATGGAGAAGACTCTGATCCACAGGGTCCCTGTGGAAGAGTTAACGGTCAGCCAACTCCTTCATATGCTGAGAGACAAGACTCTGCAATGGGAACCATTTGAACACGAGCTTCAATCTTCAAAGGGAAGGGGTTCGGAGCTCTCAAAAGTTTGGGGAATAATTGAGGTTGCAACACAGATTTTACGGGGCTGCCGAAAGTACGCTGAATCACGTCAATGTGAACTACAGAATGTTGAAACAGCTGCTCCAGTAGAAGGATTGAATAGCCCGATCAATCAATCCCCGATGGAAGGGGAAGTATTGGAATCACAAATGAGGTCATTAGTGAAGGATTGGCAGGAAACCCAGGAAGAGCGGGATGAATATGAACGCATGAAGAAGTCTCTTCAGGTAAGATGTCTAGGGAGGGAACAACAGTCGGCTAACGTCCAGTTGGGTAAGGAAGAAGTAGCAGGCCCTCTCGCTAGACTAGCTCAGGACGACACCGAATATTACCATGACCTGTTGAGTGACACGGAATATTACGATGACTTGGTCTGCCCAGCTTGTGATGAAAACTCCCAAAGTGCAGAAATCAGGATGAAGCACTTAAAGTCTAAGGAACATAGGGAGATGGTGGCACTACAGCTGGCAGCGGATAAGGGAGCCCCGAGAGTCTCCAAGAAGCAGAAAAGAAAAAGACGAAGCAGAAGACGATAACCATCTAAATCATTATCACTTCTATCAGATCATGCACGTGGGCCCTACGAAGGGGGCCAAATCAGTTGGAAAGTAGGAAAAATTACCAAGGCAGTCCAGCTGTTTGTAAAAGTCAGCACTGATGGTTCAGCAGGACGGAAGTTCAAGCTGTTAAGCCAAGGGAAAGACTATTGGATGAGTCACGCTAGAAATGTGAACCGGCTACACCACAGAGATGTTGTTCGGACCGAGTCAAGACCAGAGACTGAATCTGTGAACTGTTCCCGCAGAGACTGAATCTGTGAACTGTTTCCCGCAGAGACTATATCTGTGAATTGTTTTACATGAAGTTGATTATATGTTATGTTTAATGGGGAATAAGTATGTTGTAAGCTAAAAAGGGAGGATTGTAGTGTATGTACCCGTCTACCTTTAAGAGAACTATTGTATGTAACCGTTCACCTTTAAGAGAACTATTTTAGGTGTGGCACTACTTTGTTTGGCTTCTGTATACTGTAATACCGACGGTGACCACACCAGTATATAAGTGTTGTGTCAGGATTTATTGGGCAGATTCGCCCTGACCTTCGAATAGTAAAGTCCTGTTTTAAGTTACTCTTGGAGTCTGTGTATTAATTAACTAAACAACCCACAGACTTTACACTCACTATCTCCCAGTACATTCTCTCTCTCTCGCTCTCTCTGTCCTGTGTGTTTCTCTCTCTCTTTCACTCTTCCCTCACATTTAGTCCCGCACACTGCCCCCTTGTGTGTTCTCTCTCTCGGTGCCCGATTCCTTTCCTGCCCTTTGTTTCTCTCTTCATGGTTCTGTACAAGTACATTTTCGATGCTGTTCTTGTTGCTAAAAATTGTTCTTTTAATGATTTCAACTGCTTGTGTGTTTCCAATCTCAATTAAGAAAACCTTTCACAATTATTTATTAATTTGTCCAAGATTTTTTATAGTATATAATCATTTAAAATGTTCATCAGAACAAATGACAGTTCTGGTTATTGTACAGAACTACAGCTCTTCATGCCCTCTCATTTCCTGTCGGTTTTTCCCACCTGACTATTTTGTCTTTTTTTCTTGCCATTTTTTCCTCCAGTTTCCTCCCCTGAAGACTCTTTGCTGCAGTCCACGAGCGCTGGGCACAGTCTGATACTTCTTCTTGCCATTATTCATGTGTAAGCCTTGACATGGAGAGTCAATATCTGTTCGGCTACAGGGATATCCAAGCACAGCCTGATAAATGCTCCTAGCTAGAAATGCTGGATAGCGATGAAGAGCAAGAATCCTGGCTGCTGTTCCCCTCCTTAACTCAGGAGCACATGGGATAATTACATAGAATTTTCAGCACAGAAACAGGCCATTTGACCCAGCTGGTGTGTGCTGGTGTTTATGCTCCACGCCAACCTCCTCCAACCCTATTTCATCCAGCTCTATCAGCATATCCTTAGATCAGCCATCTCAGCACACAGCCAGCATTTAACATGGATCCTTCCTTGTATACAAGGCTCAGCTACTTGCTGTTTTGAATGTACATACCCAAATGTTAATCTGGCTTTTCGCTTTACAGCTGTTTACTGGCCTCTCGCTTTCCAGAATTTTCTGTTTTTATTTCAGATTTCCAGCATTTGCAGTTATTGGTTCTATTTATTATGGCTACACTGCAGCACTCGGCAGGTGTAGTGAATCACAGTGATTTGGTCTTTTTGTTGTCTCTGTTCAAGTGTATTTAGGTCTCGGAATGATTCATAGCAAGAACACGAAAATTCGCAGATGACACGAAAATTGGTGGAATGGTAAATAGCAAGGAGGGAAGCCTCAGGCTACAGGACGATATAGACGGGTTGGTCAGATGGGCAGAACAGTGGCAAATGGAATTTAACCCTGAAAACTGTGAGGTGATGCATTTTGGGAGGGCTAACAAGGCAAGGGAATACACAATGAATGGTAGGACCCTAGGATGGACAGAGGATCAGAGGGACTTTGGTGTGCATGTACATAGATCCCTGAAGGCAGCAGGACAGGTAGATAAAGTGGTTAAAAAGGCATATGGGATACTTGCCTTCATTAGCCGAGGCATAGAATATAAGAGCAGGGAGGTTATGATGGAGCTGTACAAAACGCTAGTTAGGCCACAGCTGGAATACTGTGTGCAGTTCTGGTCACCACACTATAGGAAGGATGTGATTGCATTGGAGAGGGTGCAGAGGAGATTCACCAGGATGTTACCTGGGCTGGAGCGCTTCAGCTATGAAGAGAGACTGGACAGGCTGGGGTTGTTTTCCTTAGAGCAGAGAAGGCTGAGGGGGGACCTGATTGAGGTGTACAAAATTATGAGGGGCATAGATAGGGTAGATAGAAAGGGACTTTTCCCCTTAGTAGAGGGGTCAATAACAAGGGGGCATAGATTCAAGGTAAGGGGCAGGAGGTTTAGCGGGGATTTGAGGAAGAACTTTTTCACCCAGAGGGTGGTTGGAATCTGGAACTCACTGCCTGAAAGGGTGGTAGAGGCAGGAACCCTCACAACATTCAAGAGCATTTGGATGAGCACTTGAAACGCCATAGCATACAAGGCTACGGACCAAGTGCTGGAAAATGGGATTAGAATAGACAGGGCTTGATGGCCGGCGCAGACACGAAGGGCTGAAGGGCCTCTTTCTGTGCTGTATAACTCTATGGCCTAGAAATTCAGGTGGCTGCGCCACCCGTTAGCCCCGCTGACGCCCCGGCCGCGATATTAATAAGCGCCCCCTGATTTACCGCTGGACGCCATGTGCGACCGGTTCAGGGGGGCTACCTGTGGTGGTAGAGGCGCAAATTAAAGGAGAGGTGCAGGGCGGCCATTTTTGTTGTTGGCCGCCTGCCAGCACCTCTCTGCGCTCCCGTCCCCGGCCTCCTGACCACCCCCCCCCGCGGAGTGCCGCAGCGTGTGGCGCTGCGGTACATTGCGCAGCGATATTCAGTCGCAGCGCCCCAAGAGGGATGCGGGGCGCCTCCAGTAGCGCGCGCTTCCCTTTGGGGCGCTCCAACTGAATTTCCGGCGGGCGGCTGCAAATGCTTCCGGGGCGCTACTTTTAGCGGCCTGACGAGGCTGGCACTCCAAACGGGGCTATAGTCAATTTCTAGGCCTATGACTCTTATGACTATGACTAACAAAAGCTGCTTCATTTTGCAGCTCATCTGCTGCTGAAACCCTCACTGGTACCTTTGTTACCTCTAGTCTCGATTATTCCAATGCTCTCCTGGTCGTTGCACCATGTTGCACCCTCCATTAACTTCAGTTCATCTAAAATTCTGCTGCCTGTGTCCTAACTCGCACTAAGTTCCGTTCACCCATCACCCCTGTACTCGCTGACCTACATTGGCTCCCGGTTAAACTACTCCTCGATTTTAAAATTCTCCTTTTTTTTTCAAATCCTTCCCTGGCCTCGCCCCTCCCTATGTCTGTAACCACCTCCAGCCCCACAACCCTCTGAGATCTCTGCGCTCCTCCAATTCTGAACTCTTACTAATCCCTGATTATAATCGCTCCACCATTGGTGGCCGTGCCTTCAGCTGCCGAGGTCCTAAGCTCTGGAATTCCCTCCCTAAACCTCTCCGCCTCTACCTCCTATTTTAAGACGCTCCTTGAAACCTACCTCATCTGTCCTACTATCTCCTTATGTGGCTCGGTGTCAAATTTTGTTTGATCACGCTCCTGTGAAACGCCTTGGGACGATTTGCTACGTGAAAGACGCTGTATAAATGCAAGTTGTTGAAAATTGCATTCTCCCTGTACAGATTCAATGAATACAAAGTCCAGATTCAAAGATTATGTTAATGTAAATTCTAAATGTTAACTTTAGCTGCCCTATGTATGAACCTTTTATTGAAACTGTTGACAGTAACGGCACAGAATCTAAAGCATGCACACGATTGCACTAGACATTGCTAATGAACGCTCTCACCTATCTGGCATAGGCTCCTCACTGACTTGTTCAGCAGCAGACACCAATATCACTGGCTTGCCATTGTTACTTCAGGGGTGGCGCTGAGCTTGCGATGGATCACATGACGGTCGGCTATAATTGCACCAGAGCATCATGTGCCTTTGGACTAAAATCGCATTTGACGGCTGACATTTCATTGGCAGTTCGTGCCTGATCTCTTAGATTGGATCAGGTCCACAGGAGCGATCTTGCTATGAGAAAAGTAAGTAGATTAGAATAAACTGTCTCTCATGAGATCAGATGGAATTTGCAACAGTTGACCAAAAGGACCTTTGGTGATCAATACTGGAGCTGGTCATGACCAGCTCTGTCAGTTCAGGGAGCCTGCAATGCAGTTACATCAACATGGATAGTGAAGTCGTGCTCCTGTACAATAAAATATGGTTAATGAATTGTTCTTCCATGATTGCTTTATTTTGGATGTTAGCTAATTATATTTTTCTCTGTTTGATGGCGATGCTTTCATTGGGAACAGAAGGAGGCCATTCAACCCCTCGAGCTGGTTCTGCCATTTAATTAGATCGTGGTTGATCTGTACCTCAACTACATTAACTGCCTTTGCTCTGTATCCCTTCATAACCTTAACCAACAAAATTCTATTGATCTCAATCTTGAAAATTTCAGTTGACCCCCAGAATCTTCAGCCTTTTGGGGGAGAGAGTTCCAGATTTCCATTATCCTTTGTGTGAAAAAATATCTCCTGATTTCACTCCTGAACAGCCTGGCACCTGTTTTAAGTTTGACAAGGTTATGATAATCTGTCTGAAGCCCAGCAATGTTGTAATGCTTGGCTCAGGGAAGGACACACATTTAAAGGGACACTTCATTAGCTTTCTGTAATTTGAGGATTGTAAATAAATTAAAAGTGTGAAATTAGCTCAACTAAGGCTTGCAGCACAAGTCTTTGGTGACTGGAAAAAAAAAGTATTCAGTCATGATTTGACTAAAGACAGGCACATGGTGTCCCAGGAATCTTAATCCCTTCTAGAATATTATACTTCTTAATCCAGTTGGCCAAGATTTTCCTTACCTCGGCGGGTCGGTGGCAGGTCGCAACCCCACTGCAGGCTTCAGCCCGCTCTGGAAAATGACTTTCCCCTGATTGGGCGTGTTAAGCTCCGCCCAGCACATTTCCCAGTCCAAGGGAGGGAGTCAGAGCACGCAGGGAGGTCATCTTCCCTTCTGTTGGGCGGAAGAGACCTCCCCAGGAGACCAACAGTTGCACATTGCAGAGGAGGTCGCAAGCAGGGATGTGTTCAGGGGTACCTGGGTGCAGTGCTGCAAACCTTTCAATGATCTCATTAGATCACAAAACTTTTGTACAAAACCACACTCCTCTTCATCCTGCAGTGCCTCTCATCACATCCCCATCACTCTGCCTTCTCTACCCTACTCCTGCACATCCTTATTCACACCAACTTACCTTGCACCTCCATCTATCCCTCTCTATCTACATTATCACTTCCCCATCTCACTAGCCACCCCTCACACTCACCCTCATCCTAGTCCAATTATACCAACTAACAACACACAAGGGTAGGTACTTGGGTGTTTTAGCCAATGTTCATGTGAAGTTTCCGTTAATGTGCTGTCAAACATTGAAACCTTTATTTTCAACACTTTGCGTTCTTGGACAGATTTGTGTGCACCTTTGAAAGAGGCTTAGTGAGTTGCAGTGATTGGTGAGACATAACGGTACCCCCCACAATGGTGATGAGTGTAAAAGAAATGGCTTGGGAATTGTAGGGATGCTTTATGGTGTTGGTGTGGGGTGGTGCCAACCTGGCGCATCATGTGGCAGCCAGGGTGTACAGCGTAAAGTGAAGTAAACCTGGCCATGGTGATGCCATCCCTGGCCCCCCAGACAGCAGTGTGCTCGGGTGTTGATGCCCTGTGTCCTGTGCAGTATTAGTTGATTGCAGAGAAGGTTGGTGCTGCTGGTGTTGGGGCTGATTGTGATCGGATTCTGAAGACCAAGGTGAGAGAGTACAAAGGGCACCCATGTTGATGGAATAGATGACAGGTGAAGTAGAGATGACAGAAGCATTCTGTCAATGGTGAAAGAGTTCTTCCAATGAGGTAAGAGTGGATGGGAAGTGGAAAGCCTGCAGAATCTGTGCTGGAAATGGACTGAGAAACAGCTTGTGGCTGAAAAAAGTAATGATCTGTGAGGTGGGAACTTTTACTGTACAATTGAAGCTGTCAAGTAATCAGCTGGAGCAATGGCCACTGAACTCCCACTCAGGTTGACAGATGTGGTCCCCGTGGCAACAACAACAAGAAGTTGTATTTATAGAGTGCATTTAACGTAGTAAAACATCCCAAGGCACTTCACAGGAGTATTATAAGACAAAAAAATTGACACCGAGCCAAAAGGAGAAATTAGAGCAGGTGATGGTCAAAGAGGTATGTTTTAAGGAGCGTCTTAAAGGAGGAAATGGAGGTAGCGAGGTGGAGAGGTTTAGGGAGGGAATTCCAGAGCTTACGGCCCAGGCAACAAAAGGCACGGCTACCAATGGTGGAGCAATTATAATCAGGGATGCTCAAGAGGGCAGAATTAGAGGAGCGCAGATATCTCGGTGGGGGTGGGGGGCAGGATGGCTGTGGGGCTGAAGGAGATTACAGAGATAGGGAGGGGGCGAGGCCATGGAGGGATTTGAAATCGAGCCTTTGCTTAACTGGGAGCCAATGTAGGTCAGCGAGCACAGGGGTGATGGGCGAACGGGACTTGGTGCGAGTTAGGACATGGACAGCCGAGTTTTGGATGACCTTAAGTTTACGTAGGGTAGAATGTGGGAGGCCAGCCAGGAGTGTGTTGGAATAGTCAAGTATAGAGGTAACAAAGGCATGGATGAGGGTTTCAGCAGCGGATGAGCTGAGGCAAGGGCGGAGACGGGCGATGTTATGGAGGTGGAAGTAGGCGGTCTTAGTTATGCCGCAGATATGTGGTCAGAAGCTCATTTCAGGGTCAAATATGACAGCAAGGCTGCGAACAGTGTGGTTCAGCCTCAGACAGAGGTTAGGGAGAGGGATGGAGTCAGTGGCTCGGGATCAGAGTTTGTGCCGGGGACCGAAAACAATGGCATCGGTCTCCCAATATTTAATTGGAGAAAATTTCTGCTCATTCAGAACTGGATGTCGGACAAGCAGTCTGACAATTTAGAGACTGTGGAGGGGTCGACAGAAGTGGTGGTGTGGTAGAGCTGGGTGCCATCAGCGTACATGTGGAAACTGATGCTGTATTTTCGGATGATGTCACCAAGGGGCAACATGTAGTTGAGAAATAGGAGGGGGCAAAGGATAGATCCTTGGGGAACACCAGAGGTAACAATGTGGGAGTGGAAAGAGACGACATTGCAGGTGATTCTCTGGTAAGCTAAAAAAGCCTGTTAATCATCTGTCAACTAGATGCTAATAAGTTTAATTAGGTCACCCGCCGTTGCCTGTCAGGCCTGCTCAGCGCTGATGGACCAGGCATTGGGAAAGATGAGTTGCGGCGGGGTTCCGACCCGCTGTCAAAATTCTATTTCCCACCCCGACCCACTGCTGACCGCCCCCCCACTCCCCGGAAAATTCCGGCCAACTGTCTTATTGTATTATAGTATGTGGAAAAGAATTCTACACCAAACAACTGGTTCAGTGCCACTCTGTGAATTCTGGATAAGGGGTTGTGCTTTCTACAGGTCAAGAGGAATAGGTTCACTGTTTCCCCATGTTGAGAAAGTCTAGGTTGAGTAACCACAAATTTCATGAGCAATGCTTGACATATGACCCAAACATTGTCATAATTGCTGGTGAATCAACTGTGGCTTTGCTTGTGGTCGAGGGGCTGGAGGTCGAGGGGCTGGAGGTCGAGGGGCTGGAGGTCGAGGAGCTGGAAGTCGAGGAGCTGGAGGTCGAGGGGCTGGAGGTCGAGGAGCTGGAGGTCGAGGGGCTGGAGGTCGAGGGGCTGGAGGTCGAGGGGCTGGAGGTCGAGGGGCTGGAGGTCGAGGGGGTGGAGGTCGAGGGGCTGGAGGTCGAGGGGCTGGAGGTCGAGGAGCTGGAGGTCGAGGGGCTGGAGGTCGAGGAGCTGGAGGTCGAGGGGCTGGAGGTCGAGGGGTTGGAGGTCGAGGGGCTGGAGGTCGAGGGGCTGGAGGTCGAGGGGCTGGAGGTCGAGGGGCTGGAGGTCGAGGGGCTGGAGGTCCATGGAGTGAGCAAGGAGGCTGTGGGCAGTGGGAAAGCGGCTTGTAGAATTGTCACTGGAACGAGAAAGAAAGAGACAATAGAAAGTTTGTATGGAAGATGGTTGTGGCTATTCTAGCACGTGCCATCATTTAAAAAAATTAGATGAATTTTATTGTAAATTAAAAGGATCAGAAATTACGCCATACAGTGTTTTGGTAAAACATGATAAGTTCAGTCACAAAAATTGACTAATGAGTTATGGTGCTGCAGACTCCAATCACAAACAGAAGCACTGAACCAATCAGAAGACTCCAGTTTTAGATGTAGACAGATGGGGCAGACTCAAAATATAAGGTAATATAGACGTATATTGGGAGTTAAAGCAGAATGCAGCTGGACGCAACTGTGAGAAGGACAGGTACCTCACTAAATTCATCCTGTAGTTATCAGAAGTACAGAAAGGGTTGGAGAAATTGTATTAGACAGTAACTCCGTTTCAGCAAAGATATATTCCAGTGAGAAAGAAAGACTCTAAGGCCCCGATTTTCTGCCAGCCGTCGGGCGGCTTTTCAGGCGGCCGGGAGCCGAAAATCGCCGAAAAAGCGGGTCGCGATCCCCCCCTGCCTGATTTCCCGCCCCGTCCGACTTTTGGAACGCCCTTTCTCCGCGACCCGCTTCAGTCCCGCCCGCCGCTGGTGGGACTGGCCGTCGGAACACAAATCACCAATTATTACCTTGTTTAAGTAGATTTTGAGGGGCCGTTGCGATTTTGGGGCTTTCCCCACGTGAAACACGCCTGCGGGGATCCCGCTGATGAGAGCTGGCGTGAAAACAGTTGGCTTGCTTGCTTGCAGCTGCAGGTCAATGAGGACTGAAGAGATTTAAAGAGGCAGCATTTGCAGGCTGCAGGACCTTGTTGATGAAGGCTTGGGGGAACTTTTTGAAGGCTTAGGCACAGCTGTAGAAAGTTGGAGCCTCACACACTTCTCCAGTGTGAGCTCCTGGGAAGCCCCTCTCACCACCCTAACTCAGCGCCTCCTCAACGGAGGCATCTGCCAGAAGCATGGGAGGCCTTTGGTTCCTTCCCTTCCTGGCATTAGAGGATCTCCAACAGCAGAGGAGGCTGGAGCAACTCCAGCAACACAGAATCACAGAATCCCCACAGTGCAGATAGAGGCCATTTCAGCCCATCGAGCCTGCACCGACACATATCCCACCCGATCACCGTAACCCCTACACCAACACATATCCCACCCTATCCCTGTAACCCCCCTAACACTAAGGGTCAATTTATCATAGCCAATCAACCTAACCCGCACATCTTTGGACTGTGGGAGGAAACCGGAGCACCCGGAGAAAACCCACGCAAACACGGGGAGAATGTGCAAACTCCACACAGACAGTCACCCGAGGCCGGATTCGAACCCGGGTCTCTGGCGCTGTGAGGCAACAGTGCTAACCACTATGCCACCGTGCTGCCCAGCAACAGCATCACCAGCAACACCAGCAGCACCAGCAGGAGCGACAGGCTGCGGCTCACCCACCTGAGGCAGCACAGGCCAGAAGGGGTCAGCGCATGGAAGGCCATCGGCGCAGGAGATACCCCCCAAACAGGGTGTACAGACACAGGGTCAGCTACCTCAACATGACTGAGCGGCAGTGCCAGAGGCGGCTCCGACTTTCGCGAGAGGTTGTGACTGACACCTGCGCAATGCTGCGGCAAGACCTGGAGCCCAGAGCAACAGGTCCACACTACTTGCCAGTGGCCATCAAAGTCATCACCGCACTCAACTTTTATGCCTCAGGCTCCTTCCAGGGATCAGCAGCAGACATCAGCGGCATCTCACAGGCTGCCGCACATACATGCATCACGCAGGTAACTGATGCCCTCTTTGCCATCGCGCACAATCACATCCATTTCACCAGGGATCGCGCAAGTGTGAGGGCGCGAGCGCGTGGATTTGCTCAGCTGGCAGACTTTCCAAGGGTGCAGGGCGTCATTGACTGCACACATGTGGCCCTTAGGGCACCCCACCGCAATCCAGGTGTTTTTGTCAACCGCAAGGGCTTCCACTCCCTTAACGTTCAGCTGGTGTGTGACCACAAGAAGGTGATTTTGCATGTTTGTACCAGGTTCCCTGGCAGCTGCCATGACTCCTTCATACTGCGCCAGTCTACTGTGCCTCCGCTATTCAGTCCACCAAACGAACTTCAAGGGGCAGCACGGTGGCATAGTGGTTAGCACTGTTGCCTCACAGCGCCAGGGACCCGGGTTCGAATCCGGCCTCGGGTGACTGTCTGTGTGGAGTTTGCACATTCTCCCTGTGTTTGCGTGGGTTTTCTCCGGGTGCTCCGGTTTCCTCCCACAGTCCAAAGATGTGCGGGTTAGGTTGATTGGCTATGATAAATTGACCCTTAGTGTTAGGGGGATTAAATACGTGGGGTTACGGGGATAGGGTGGGATATGTGTTGGTGTAGGGGTTACGGGGATCGGGTGGGATATGTGTCGGTGCAGGCTCGATGGGCCGAAATGGCCTCTATCTGCACTGTGGGGTTTCTGTGATTCTGTGATTCTGTGATGGCTACTTGGAGACACGGGATATCCCCTGCGCTCTTGGCTAATGACGCCGTTGAGGAGACCAGCCAGCGAAGCTGAGGAGCGCTACAACTCCAGCCACATTACCACCAGATGCATTATCGAGCAAACCATCGGATTGCTGAAGATGCGCTTCAGATGCCTCAATAGATCAGGTGGAGCCCTACAGTACTCATCAGCCAGGGTCTCCAAAATCGTTGTGGTATGCTGTGTGCTTCACAATATGACACAGCGTCATGGCTTGCCGATTCCGCAGGACCAAGAGGCTCCTCACAGAGCCGCCTCGGATGAGGATGATGCTGAGGAGGAGGAGGAGGAGGAGGAGGACAGAAACGAGCATCCTGCAGAGGCCCGCCAACCAGCGGCACCAGTGCGCGAGAACATTGCTGGGCGGAATGCAAGGAACGCATTCATCCTGGGCAGATTTGCGTAGCCTGGTACATCAAACACTGCAGCCTCACTGCTTCTGAACTGACCATGGACAGTGGCCCATGCCTGCACTTTCCAACAACTTTGACCAGCTTGCAGTCATCTGCAAGTTATCCTAAGGCCTCTATGTGACACCCCCATTTGCCAAATGACAGACGCCATAACTGCAGCAGCTGGCACCAGATTTTTTATGTACAGGAAAATTATGGCATTAAAACTATTTACAAGACTGGATGGTGGAATAGTTCTGTGAATGTGAGCATAGAGAGAGACGGAATGGGTAAGGGTGCATGGATGTGACTGTGAAGTGGGATGTGGAAGAAGAGATTGCTGAAGCTGAGTGCTGTTGGGGAAAGGCAATGGGGATCAGGTTGAGGGTGATGGAAACTTCATTCTTGCTTTCCCTGTGCAGTGAAGGTCATGGTAGCGCTTCCTGCACTGCAGCTAGGTGTGACGGGTGACACCCAGAGAGTTTACCTCTGCTGCCACCTCCATCCAGGCAGCCGTGGACTCTTTGGGAGGCCTCTTCCTCCCTGAGCGAGGGTAGAGGACCTCCCTGTGGGCCTTTACCCCATCCACCAAGGTCTGCAATGATGTCTCGTTGAATTTGGCCGCAGCTCGGCCTCTGCCGCTGGCAGCAGCTGGTGCAGGCTCCTCTGCCATTGTGCAAGAGTGGTTGAGAAGCCGGCAGAGGTGGAGAAGCTTGCTGGACACTTTGAAAGCACCACGAATGATGACATCATACTGTGGGGCTTTCTGACATGAATTGGACAATTAGCAAGGCTGCCCACATGCTGGGAATTAATTGGCCACTTGAGGGAAAATTGCATGGAGCTGGCTGACACATTTTTTTGTGTGTCAGAAACCCCACATTCGGGGAAACCCGACCATTTCCCACACAAGCCAAAAATCGGGCCCTAAGAGAAGGACGAACCATCCGTGGCTAACTAAGGAAGTAAAGGATGGTATCAAATTGAAAACAAAAGCATACAATGTTGCGAAGAATAGTGGAAGGCCAGAGGATTGGGAAATTTTTAAAAACCAGCAAAGGACGACTAAAAAATGATAAAGAGAGAGAAGATAGCTTATAAGAGTAAGCTAGCAAGAAATATAAAAACAGACAGTAAGAGCTTCTACAGGTATATAAAAGGGAAGAGAGTAGCTAAAGTAAACAAAGATGGGAGAGAAAGTAGTGAGTGAGGAGGACATAAAAAACCTGCAAAGGGACATAGACAGGCTAAGTAAGGGGGCAGAGATTTGGCAGATGGAATACAATACTGGAAAGTGTGAGGTTATGCACTTTGGCAGGAAAAATCATAGAGCAAGTTATTATCTTAATGGCAAGAAACTGGAAAGTACTGCAGTACAAAGGGATCTGGGGGTCCTGGTGCACAAAACTCAAAAAGTTAGTATGCAGGTGCAGCAAGTGATCAAGAAAGCCAATGGAATGTTGGCTTTTATTGCTAGGGGGATAGAATATAAAAACAGGGAGGTATTGCTGCAGTTGTACAAGGTATTGGTGAGACCGCACCTGGAATAGTGCATACAGTTTTGATGTCCATACTTAAGAAAAGACATACTTGCTCTCGAGTCAGTACAAAGAAGGTTCACTCGGTTAATCCCGGGGATGAGGGGATGGACATATGAGAAGAGGTTGAGTAGATTGGGACTCTACTCATTAGAGTTCAGAAGAATGAGAGGCGATCTTATTGAAATATACAAGATTGTGAAGGGGCTTGATCGGGTGGATGCGGTGAGGATGTTCCCAATGATGGGTGAAACTAGAACTAGGGGGCATAATCTTAGAATAAGGGGCTGCTCTTTCAAAACTGAGATGAGGAGAAACTTCTTCACTCAGAGGGTAGTAGGTCTGTGGAATTTGTTGCCCCAGAAAGCTGTGGAAGCTACATCATTAAATAAATTTAAAACAGAAATAGACAGTTTCCTAGAAGCAAAGGGAATTAGGGGTTACGGGGAGCGGGCAGGAAATTGGACATGAGTCTAGGTTCGGAATGGTCATGGCCCTGTGGGTGGCGGAGCGGGCCCAGGGGCCGTGTAGCCTGGTCCTGCTCCTACTTCTTGTGTTCTAATTCTGTGTTAGATTTCAGGAGATGGTTCTATTCACAGGGATTAGTGGAGACATCGAACAGGCTGCCAGCTAGGTGTCCTTCAAGAGTAAATTGGGCCTGTTCCTGGCTGGGGTGGAGATCACCTTTTACAGAAGATAAGTACTGCAGGAAATACAGGAACAGAGTGATCTCCTGGACGAGTTTCGATCGCCTAGATGGGTCGGAGAGGAATTTCCCAGATTTTTTCTCCCAAATTGGCCATTGGGTTTTTTATCTGGTTTTTCGCCTCTCCCAGGAGATCACATGGGTTCATGGGATGGAGAGTGATAGTAGATTTGAGGTTAGGATCAGATCAGCCATGATCTTATTGAATGGTGGAGCAGGCTCAAGGGGCCAATTGGCCTACTGCTGCTCCTATTTCTTATGTTCTTATGTAAACCTTGGTCCCTAGAGGATGCGTCTGGGGAATTAATAATGGGAAACGGAAATGGTGGAGACTTTGAACAAATATTTTGTATCGGTCTTCACGGTTGAAGACACTAAAAGCATCCCAATAATGGACAATCAAGGGGCTATTGGGGTGGTGGGGGGGAACTTAAAACAATCACTAGAGAAAGTACTAGGCAAACCAAAAGGTGGACAAGTCCCCTCGACCCGATGGCCTGCATCCTAGAGTCTTAAAAGAGGTGGCTGCAGAGATAGTGGGCAGGATTTTCATTGGGCCGTGGAGGCGGGATTGGATGCATGTGGGGGTTTAAAATCTCGAAATTGGGGGGCACGAACCCATCCTGTCCCCAACCCGCCTCCATGCCAGTTTCAAAGGAAGCGGATACCCGACCTGTGCTGGGAGCCACCTCCCCAAGGCGGGAAGGGGATTAGTGCCTATTAACTGCCTGTTAGGTAGTTAACAGGCAGTTTTTAGCCTAATCCCTATTTTTATTCCTGAAGTGTGGGATTCCAGACGGCTCCAAACCACGCCAAGTTAGTGAGGCGGACCGTCGGGCTGAAGGGCTTGGAGGGTTCGAGATGTCCGGTGTTCAGGTGAGTGATGGGTGCATGAGTGCAGAGGTAAGTGTGTTTGGTGTTTGTAAAGTGTTTAAAGAAGTTTTACTTACCTTTACTTATCTTTACAGCCTTCCTTCCTTCAGGTCTCGGGAGTCCCTCATCTCACCGGCACAGAAAGCAGAATAGCCGCGAGCTGTCAAAAGTTGCAGCCTTCAGCTATCCATTCTGGAGAGATCTCTAAATCAGCCTGAGAGGAAGGAATTAACTTGGAGTACAGATTGTCAGTGTTTGACAGCTTCAAAGAGCTGTCAAACACTGATATTTCATCTGTCAAAAGCTCTTGACAGATGAAATGTCAATCTGTGACGTCACCTGTTGCCGGCTGGCCCTTAATTGGCCTGCTGAGCCCGCTGGGCGGGCTCAACGAGATCAATCAAGTGAAAATCGCGTGGGTTGGCCACAACTCGACGGAGGCGGGACTACAACCCCGAAAGTTGTAGTCCCACCTCCTATATGCCTCCAGTATCAAAATCCAGCCCAGTGGATGCATTGGTTGTAATCTACCAAAATTCCCTGGATTCTGGAGAGGTCCCAGCGGACTGGAAAACCGCAAATGTAACGCCACTATTCAAGAAAGGAGGGAGACAGAAAGCAGGCAACTATCGACCAGTTAGCCTAACATCTGTAATTGGGAAAATGCTGGAGTCCATCATTAAGGAAGTGGTAGCAGGACATTTAGAAAATCATAATATAGTCAAGCAGAGTCAGCATAGTTTTATGAAAGGGAAATAATGTTTGAAAAATTTGCTGGAGTTCTTTGAGGATGTAACGAGCAGGGTGAATAAAGGTGAACCAGTAGATGTCGCGTATTTTGATTTCCAGAAGGCATTCGATAAGGTGCCACATAAAAGGTTATTACATAAGATAAGAGCTCCCGGGGCTAGGGGTAATATATTAGCGTGGTTAGAGGATTGGCTAACTAAAAGAAAACAGAGAGTCGGGATAAATGAGTTATTTTCAGGTGGCAATCAGTAACTAGTGGGGTGCTGCAGGGATCAGTGCTGGGGCCTCAACTATTTACAATCTATATTAATGGCTTGGATGAAGGGACCGAGTGTAATGTAGCCAAATTTGCTGATGATACAAAGATAGGTGGGAAAGCAAATTGTGTGGAGGACGCAAAGAATCTCCAAAGGGATATAGACAGGCTAAGTGAGTGGGCAAAAATCTGGCAGATGGAGTTTAATGTGGGAAATTGCGAGGTTATCCACTTTGGTAGGAAAAATAAAAAAGCAAATTAATATTTAAATGGGGAGAGATTACAAAATGCTGAGGTACAGATGGATCTGGGGGTCCTTGTACATGAATCACAAAAAGTTAGCATGCAGGTACAGCAAGTAATTAGGAAGGCAGATGGAGTGTTGGCCTTTATTGCAAAGGGAATGGAGTGTAGGGAAGTCCTGTTCCAACTGTACAGGGCGTTGGTGAGACCACACCTGGAGTACTGCGCACAGTTTTGGTCTTCTTATTTAAGGAAGGATATACTTGCATTGGAGGCAGTTCAGAGAAGGTTCACGAGGTTGATTCCGGAGAAGAAGGGGTTGTCTTATGAAGAAAGGTTGAGCAGGTTGGGCCTATACTCATTGGAGTTTAGAAGAATGAGAGGTGATCTTATTGAAACATAGGATTCTGAAGGGCTTTGACAGGGTCGATGCAGAGAGGATGTTTCCCCTCATGGTGGAATCTAGAACTAGGGGGCTTAATTTCAGAATAAGGGGGGCACCCTTTTAAATGGGAAATTAGGAGGAATTTTTTCTCTCAGAGGGTCGTGAATCTTTGGAATTCTCTTCCCCAGAGAGCTGTGGAGGCTGGGTCATTGAATATATTCAAGGTGGAGATAGACAGATATTTGAAAGGTAAGGGAGTCAAGGGTTATGGGGAGCAGGCAGGGAAGTGGAGTTGAGGCCAAGATCAGATCAGCCATGATCTTGTTGAATGGCAGAGCAAGCTCGAGGAGCCAAATGACCTACTCCTGCTCCTATGTCTTATGTCTTATGTCTTGTGTTTTATGTCTTATCAAACGATGCATCTCAGTGATGTAAAGGAAAGCAGACTAGGTGACCATAGTCGGAGAGTTTAGCCACAGGAAACTGTGTAAATATAGAATCATAGGAACAGGAGCAGGTCATTCATTCATCAATGAAGATTTATTGACTGCTATTCTTTGCAGATATTGTAGACTAATACAGAATATCGAGGTGTAGGTGCATCGGGTCTTGTCAGCTGTGGCTCAGTGGGTAGCCCCCTCGCCTCTGAGTCAGAAGGTTGTGGGTTCAAGTCCCACTCCAGAGACTTGAGCACAAAAATCTAGGCTGATGCTCCAGTGCAGTACTGAGGGAGTGCTGCACAGTCGGAGGGGCGGTACTGAGGGAGCGCTGCACTGATGGAGGGGCAGTACTGAGGGAGTGCTGCACAGTCGGAGGGGCGGTACTGAGGGAGCGCTGCACTGATGGAGGGGCAGTACTGAGGGAGTGCTACACTGTCGGAGGTGCCATCTTTTGGATGAGATGTTAAACCGAGGCCCCGTCTGCCCTCTCAGATGGCCATAAAAGATCCATGGCACTAATTCCCTCAATCAACATCACTAAAACAGATTATCTGGTCATTATCACTTTGGGAGCTTGCTGTGTGCAAATTAGCTGCTGGGTTTCCTACATTGCAACAGTGACTACACTTCAAGAAGTACTTCATTGACTGTAAAGCGCTTTGAGATGTCCTGTGGTCACGAAAGGCGCTAAAGAAATGCTAATCTTTCTCTGTGTTCTTGACATAAACTTGGAATTGTGGCTTAAGCACTAGCCAGTGCTCTAGCCATAATCTTGTACAGGACTCGCAATGTGATAATTAGGGATCCTCACCACTGTCTACGTTCCTATGGTTGCATTGTGGCATTTATCAGCTTTTCTTGGTTGCTTCATTCTGATATAGCCGATCAGTACACAATGGTATTGGGTAGAGTTAAGCAATAATATAAGTAATTATAAGTGCTCACCTTAATACATCTTCTATTCAATCAATCCCAGTGTTATTTGAAAGCTGAAGTGCCATTCAGTTACTCCCGATACGCCGTTCAAAGCCTGTAACTAGAAGGATGGGAAGTTCTAGGCCAGGGACAGTCGTTCTGTGATTAGTTAACAGGCTATGACAGGGCACAGAAGGGTTGATACTCTGGCCTGGTGACTCACTTGAGAGAGAAATAATTACTTCAGAAAGAAAGGGGTCAAATGAGCAGTGGACATAAATAGAGAGATCTGTCATTTTTGATATCACTCAAAGTTGTGCCCTCTGAGATGTTCACTGAATTGACTACATTGAAGTATATTTTCCAGCAATAATCACCAAAACACGATTGCCATTGCTTGCCTGATGATAAATGCTAACCTTTGACTTGAGAAGTTGTAGTACACCATGTAACCATAAGAATAACTTGTTCTGTGCTGTAACCCTCAAACTGAGAGCAGTAGTTTTCAAAAATAAGGTTTGACTATTTTAAATAAAATGAGGATTTTTATTGGGTGGTTATTCAGAATGTAAACATGATCGTGTATTAACACATATCACAGAAGTTGACAGCTGCTCATTTTCCCTGAAAATAACACGAGGTAACCCTACACAGCATTGATTCATGTAGCTAGGAAAACATCTTTCTGATTTTATTTATACATAATTTACCTGAGTAAAAGCTGTGCTAATGTCAGAGGGAAATAGTCACTAATTTCTGCCAGGGAGCCAGTGACTGAGGATGGAACGTTGACCTGAACCCAAGGTACGAGTGACGATCCTACTGACCGACTTGGCTGATGATCACCAAGAGTCAACAGTAAGAATTGGAGTTGATATTTCTTTAAAAACATTATTCGAGAAATGTTAATAAAGGATTGATGTCAGTTGTCAGGTAGTGCTGTTGCTGCATTGGGAGAGAGGGGAAATCTGATGGAAGACTCCATCAGTGAATATGAAAAACAAATTTTAAAATGCCTAAGAAACTGATGTTAATTTTTGTTTGTGCATGGTGTGGCATTGGAGGTGGTCTGGGATCATCTATCGAAGCTGCCCCCTCAGTCAGAGACAATAAGGAGGTATCAGAGTGGAAAAATAAAGATTGAATAAATTATAAAAGGTCCCCCATGGTCAATCACACAGTTTATTTCATTGCTAGTCTAGTTATCTCTCTTGTGAATATTGTCTAAAAAGGTCAAAGCATGTAAAGCTCTTTGATACAAATATTTTACTAATTAAGAACAAAGAATTGGACTGAAAATAGCCCAAATGGAAGTGAACAATGGTATTGTGTTAAAATACCACCCTACTCTGAGGCAAAAGAGCTGAGAGTATTTTTTCCATTGTTCCCTGACTGAAAATAAGTCACAATCTGGTAGTGCATCCAGAGGTAATTGACATTAAATTACAGAAGTCCTTATCTTTGCAGCGCAGAACTCCTGCAAACATCCTTTCCTCTGATTATCTGACTTCTGTGCCTTCATTTTACATTGTTACAAAGGCCAGAGAACAGTTAGACTCTTGCATTAATGATTGTGTATTGAATTCGTGATGATCCAAGGTAATTTGTGTCCGTGGAGCCCTTTGGACAATCAGAAGTGAGGGAGTCAAACACTGGGGAGTTTCTGACAGACTGGAAACAGGCAAATTTAGTTCCTGTGTACAAACAAGCATTAGTCTGTTGTTAATAATCAGAAGAATGGTGGGATCAATATCACAAACAAGCAAGTAGTTTTAAAAGGGGACTAATCTCTGATTTGTTATGAAATAACATCACAGGTTGACGTAGCCGGGTGGGGGGCGGGGGGAGGGAGGTGAAGCGGGGCGGAGGGGGGGGGAGGTGGAGGGTGGGAGGGAGGTGGAGGGTGGGAGGTGAAGTGGGGCGGGGGGGGAGGGAGGTGGAGCGGGGAGGGGGGAGGGAGGCGGAGGGTGGGAGGGGAGGGAGGCAGAGCGGGGAGGGAGGTAAGGTGGGGGGAGGGAGATGGAGGGTGGTGGAGAGGGAGGCGGAGAGGGGAGGGAGGTGATGTGGGGGAGGGAGGTGGAGGGGGGAGGGGAGGGAGGTGGAGCGGGGAGGGAGGTGAGGTGGGGGGAGGGAGGGGGAGGGAGGTGTAGCGGGGAGGGGTTTGGTAGAAACCAAATGATGTGTTGTATTTAGACTTCCAACATGATCTTGATGGGGTATCATCTGTGAGATTCCTTTAGAAAGTAGGTTTAGTGAATGCCAAAGATTAGGCATGGACATGGATTATTAGTTAGTAATAGAGAAGGAGGCAGTGACTAGTAATAAAGAGCTCTACGTTGCATTAGAGGCCATCTTCAATGGATTATATCGGGTTTCCTACATTACAACAGTGACTACACTTCAAAAGTATTTCATTGGCTGTAAAGCACTTTGGGACGTCTGGTGGTCATGAAAGCCGCTACATAAATGCAAGGCTTTCTTTTCTTTCTTTCCCTGGGTTCCCTAAATGGCCTAAAATATCCGTCTCTGTGTAAGGTGCTTAAATTCGCAGCTGCTAAGAAGCTAGTGAGGACTGTGTACTTGGAGATGGCGGTTAAGATTTAACAAAGAAAAATCAACTTGTTTTCCCCTGGCTAATTAATGATAAATGAGGTTTAATATGGACTAATGCATGGTTATTGGATGTAATAATAGTACCCATACACTTCATGGGTAGGATAGAAATTGTTATGGGAAATCTGAAAGAGACGAGGGGTCTTAATGATGCAGCACTCACCACATTGAATCAGTGTGAGGGTGCAATAAATAAAGCCGATAAGACGCTGGTGTGATGAAAATGGTGATGTCTGACCTGATTTTACTTGATGTTAAAAGCAGCTGGCGTTGGGATGAGAACTGATCTTCCTTCACTAAATAGGAAGCAGGAGTTGGCCGTCTGCAAAAGTAAGCATAAATTTCGAAATCAGATAAAGATACTTCAAAGGTTGGATCAACAGGTTTAGAAGAGATGTTTGGTGTTTATAATTTGACAGGTTTGTAATTGCTGTGACATTTCAGTTGTGAATTATATTCAGCTTTATATTCCATGATGATGATTGCTGATTAATTGAAGAATCCATTGCATAGTGTGATTGGGGATTCATTGTAGATTTGATAACTGATTCAATCAAAGCTGATGGTTGATGTCATCTCGAGAATTGTGCTACTACATCAAAACAAATCCAGCTACCTTCTCATGGTTTCCAGTTTCCTGTTCACGGCAGCACGATACACGATAGGACCCATAGGAACCCTCTACGAAAAATCTCAGCTTTGCCGCCAGAGACTGGGGGAATTTTAACCCCAAAAACCTATGGGAAATGGATGGGTTTCAGTCGGGTGGGATGTGAAAATGTAAATAATCTCGATCCCGCCTCCACCCCGCCCATTTCTGGTTTTAACGGAGGCGGGACGTGGGGTGGGGGGGAACCAACCCGCTCCCAGGAAGCGGTCGCTCATTTAAATATTATAATAAGACTGCGTGCCTCAGATTTTATCTCTCTTCCAACTTTAGTGCTGGCTGGCCAGATTTCCTGGGCTTCTGGAAATCCGGCAGCTTAAGAGGCGAGGACTGCTGGATGGACAGGTAATTGCCTTTCCAGCACTGATTGTGGACCAGGATGAGCAGAAGACCTTCCTCCCAGCCCCCCAAGCTAACCTGCTTTTGACTCCATCCCCCCGCCCAGGATCGGACCCTTCCCACCCCCCACCCCCACCAAGATTCGGACCCCCCCCTGCCCTCCCACGCAGATTCCCTACCTGTTCCTGGGCTGCAGGCTCCTCCAGAGCGTTTGCCGCCCTGTTAATTAGGCTGACCTCCAGGCACAGAACCACTGTGGAGTTAAAACCACACAGCATGCAGGGAAACCAAGACTTCTCACCAGCACTTCAATCCCCCACCCCGCTCCCAAAACCAGCCCCACTCAAGATCGGGGCCTGTGTTTCCAGGAACTTGCTTAGAAAACCTGCAAGAATTTCAGACATTTGCTTTTTTTTTGTTTTCAGCAGCCAGCCCAGCTTATATGTGGTATATAGGTCTGAGCTGAAGTCATCGACCTGAAACGTTCACTCTGTTTCTCTCTCCACAGATGCTACCTGACCTGCTGAGTATTTCCAGCATTTTGTTTTTATTATATTATATATAATATACGTTTGGTAATTACACTGCAGTAGTATCATACCTACCTTTCTGCTCCTACAAATTATTTCATCTGAAAATAACTCTGAGAGTAGCATTAGCTTGTGTGCAGTGCTCCAACAGTGTGGTCCCCCGCCCTCCCCAACACCTGAGATGACGAGAACATGGTAGACGCACCACAGCCTCCAGTAGCCAAGAGCGCCGCGAAAGATGTTGGGCCAGAATCTGAACTGGTAACTGCTGGATTAGATTGGCAAATGAGTTGAGTTGAAATCTCCAGATGTTCTGCTGGTGCTCAGTGTCCTGGCCAAGCTGGTGCTCAGTGCCCTGGCCAAGCTGGTGCTCAGTGCCCTGGCCAAGCTGGTCCTCAGTGCCCTGGCCAAGCTGGTGATGCTCAGTGTCCTGGCCAAGCTGGTGCAGAGTGCCCTGGCCAAGCTGGTGCTCAGTGTCCTGGCCAAGCTGGTGCTCAGTGCCCTGGCCAAGCTGGTGCTCTGTGTCCTGGCCAAGCTGGTGCACCGTGCCCTGGCCAAGCTGGTGCACGGTGCCCTGGCCAAGCTGGTGCTCAGTGCCCTGGCCAAGCTGGTGCTCAGTGCCCTGGCCAAGCTGGTGCACGGTGCCCTGGCCAAGCTGGTGCTGCACGGTGTCCTGGCCAAGCTGGTGCTCAGTGCCCTGGCCAAGCTGGTGCTCAGTGTCCTGGCCAAGCTGGTGCTCAGTGTCCTGGCCAAGCTGGTGCTCAGTGTCCTGGCCAAGCTGGTGCTCAGTGCCCTGGCCAAGCTGGTGCTCAGTGCCCTGGCCAAGCTGGTGCTCAGTGTCCTGGCCAAGCTGGTGCACAGTGTCCTGGCCAAGCTGGTGCTCCACAGTCTCCAAAGGCGGTGCCGAGGAGAGTAACAAAGTGCAGGAACAATATAACAACTTGGCCACAGTAGGTGCATCAGTGTCGAGTCATCTAATTGCATAAAGAAATTTAAACAATCCAGTCAGTTGGGCGCAAAACTCCAATTGATTGGATCTTTCAAAGGGGCACTGTCTTTCCGAGGGAAAACGTGCTGATGTAATTTGTTTTGGGAGGGAGACAAACACTGGATCATTTTTGCCATAACGTGTTACTGCTAATCACGTGGTTGTGCCTTTCAATACATTTCACAGCTTTGCACAATTCAAATACATGGAAAAAAAATTGGCATTTTCCCCCTTGAAATTGATGAAGGAATGTTTTTGTTGCTTGGTTCAGTCATTGGGGGGTACGGAACAGGTTCTCATTCTCCCTTCAGGCTGGGGTTGACCCTTTTGTTTTTATATCTGTTGCCAATAAAAACAGTAATTTTTGTGATATTCTAACTGTGAAGAAAACAGCAAAAATAAAGCCTGCGTTTGCCTCTCGATTTTACTATCCTTAAACCTAGGCAAGTTATCAAACCAAGCCGGCATCTTCCTGCCTATCTATGCCTGCAACCCACCTCCTGGTTCCAGGAGTACATCTGAAAGAGGCGACAGGGAGCTGGGTAGTACAGGTGGACATTGAAAAGTAAAAAGGTCATTAGAAAAAAACAATAACTTTAGAAAGAACAAATTAAAATTACAGTAAAAATATTTATAAAGCCATCCTGAGGCCAAAATTGCTGTCTTAGCTAATTTTAGCAAAAATCAAAGTAGGCTTGAGTGAAATGTGTAATTCAACCCAATAGGACTGCTAACTAGTGATACCTAGGGAATTATGGATTTAATTATTTGCAATTATTAACTTTTTAATATACTTTTGATTCACATCTACTTTTTTGTTTAAATTAGTAGCGGTAGAAACTTTGCCCCCATACATGTTTAAAACTTCATCCTCCTAGCCATCAGTTCCATTAGTAATCTCTCGGCGATTTGTAAATGTGCTTCTGTCTAATCAGGGCAGATAGATGCGAGTTATATTTAGATCATTCAAATCCTGCGGCACAGGGAAACTGAAGGGAGAAAAAAACGGCTTCTTCAGAATTCTCTGAGCCTTCTTTGTCTTTGATGTTGATTGACAAGACACTTAATTTTTAGTTTCTCTGTTTGGAGAAGATTTTGTTACACATTTTCAATGATACCGGGCTCCTGCATGATTAGCAGGAGTACAGAGGAAACAACTGCTCACCAGGCTGCTGGGATACTGAATAACCCTGTGCTGATGTGTAATTATGACTACGATCCACTTTTCACCAGACTGTTGAGTCATGACAGCCACGTGATTATGGGGAAGATAGATTTTGCAGCTCTAATTCTAATTGCTAGATATTTTGTAACTGTCCATAGAATCGTCATTAGGCTGGGCCTGTATATTGTTTAAAATGTTTTCCTTAGAAACTCACCACTGAAGTAAATAGAAGAGGATGCATTCAGCCTGGATTGTTAATGTGAAACTGTAAACTGGGCGGAAGCCAAGCCTCCTTTATCTATAATGGCAGTGCTGTTCCAGAATATTTTAGCACAGGATTCATAGCTTAACACCAAACACAGTAAAATTGGTTTAACGCAACATTTAGCTCTTGTAGAAGCTTACATAAATGCTTTTAAATAAATCACTGCTAGGTGATGTGTAATTTGGCACAGCGTGGTGGCATGTTTGGTGTTCCTAATTCTGTTGTGTGGGCAATTTTTCTTCGTAGAATTGGAATTAATGTTTTGTGGCTGTCAGATTGAGAACCCAGTATGGAAAGGTTTTATAATGCAGTGCTGTATTCACAGAAATTGCCTAAAATAGTGGTGCAGAAACTACATTAAATTATTAGCTTCCAATATTCCCAAAACCCAGCTTGTTACAGTGCTTGAATCAGTGATGTCCAGCGCAGAGAGAGATTGATGAACAACTGGCATTAATTGTAAGCATCACAGTGATTTCTTTTTACATTTATTATGGAGTTAGTGGGTCATTTTTTTTTCTCTCTATCTCTTTCCACCAGCTGCTATCATGTCATTTATAACAAGAAGAAAAAAATCTAATACCAACTGTGCTAACATATACTCTGCACTGATTGTACGGTTATATATTGGCACAGTTAGTGTATATCACAAGTCAGTGCATAATGTGTATTAGTGAACCACAGAGTATATTTTAATGTATTATGTACACTGATGGTTAGTTGTCTTATCCTGGTGTCATAATCATAATCTTGTAAAACTCCACTGACTAAAACAGACAGAATTTGGAGCCAGATATTGGTGCTGCCTCCAAAAGGTAGGCGGTAACTCCAAGGCACGGAGGGAGCTGAAGTGTTTAAAATCTTTCTTTACAAGAGTTACAACTGGCAACATGTGATGGAATTAAATTAGAAGTGCATTACAACAATGACTGTGATTCAACATTACTTATTGAAGCGCTTTGGGATATCCTGAAGTTGTGAAAAGTACCACATAATAGACTAATGAATAAGGTCAGAGAATGCGGAGTCAGGGGACAAGTAGCAGAATGGTAGCTGGCTGGCTTCAAGACGGAAAGCAGAGAGTGGGAGTAAAGGGTAGCTATTCAGTGTGCCAGAAGGTGGGTAGTGGTGTTCCACAAGGATCAGTGCTGGGACCACTGCTGTTCACAATTTATAGCAATGATTTAGACTTTGGAATCAAAAACACAATTTCTAAATTTGCGGATGACACCAAATAGGTCAATACTGAGGAGGACTGCAACAAATTACGGGAGGACATTAATGAACTTGAAGCATATAATTGGCAAATGAATTTCAACATAGTTAAGTGTGAGGTGTTGCATTTTGGTAAGAAAATAAAGTCACATATTACTTGGAAAATAAGGTTGCGATTTTGCTGACCGTGGCGGGCGACATGGGTGGTGGTCTGCACAGAGCGGGATTAAACGGAGTGGACTTAAACAGAGTGATTTATTTGGGAATTTGGAAAGAGTGGGAATTCAGAGAAGAGAGGGACGGAGTTGTTGCTTTTTGCCTCCACTACTTGTAGTGCTTTGTGTTACAGGTAGATATTTAATTTCAGTACCCTTAACTTAATCTAGATCAAGTAAGTAGTCAAGAAACTACACTGTAAACTAAGTTACCTAATTACTAATTTAATTAAATTAAATTTAATAAAACAAGGTCCTATAGGGATGGCAGTGCAGGCGGTGTGTCGCAACTGCAGCATGTGGGAGTTTGTGGAGAGCATTGTGATCCTGGATAACCATGTTTGCAGTAAGTGTCTGCATCTTGAGGAACTTCAGCTCAGAGTTTTTGAGCTGGAGTCTGAGGTGCAGACATTGCGGGGCATCAGGAATGGGGAGAGTTACCCTGACACTTTGATCCAGGAGGCAGTCACACCCCTTAGGTAAGGTAGTGGTACAGGTCTGGTTAGTGGTCAGGGACAGGAGGGTGTGACTGCAACTCAGGCAGGTAAGGGGACCCCATGTGCAGTGCTGGAGGAGCCTCAGCCTTTGCCCTTGTCCAACAGGTATGAGGTTCTTGCTGCCTGTGTGGATGAGGGAAAAGCCTGCAGGATGGATGAGCATGGCACCATGGTGCAGGAGGCCATTCAAGTGGGGGGAGTGAAAGGGAATGTAGTTGTGGTAGGGGACAGTATAGTCAGGGGGATAGATACTGTTCTCTGCAGCCGCGACCGGGAGTTCCGAAGGTTGTGTTGCCTGCTCGGTGCCAGGGTTAAAGACATCTCCTCGCGGCTGGAGAAGAACTTGGAGTGGGAGGGGAAGGATCCAGTTGTCGTGGTCCACGTAGGAACCAATGACATAAGTAGAACTAGGAATGAGGCTAGAATCATAGAATCATAGAATGGTTACAGCATGGAAGAATGCCATTCAGCCTGTCCAGTCCGTGCCGACTCTCAGCTAGTCCCACTCCCCCGCCCTTTCCCCGTAGCCCTGCAAATTATTTTCCTTCAGATACTTATCCAATTCCCTTTTGAAAGATAAGACTGAATCTGCCTCCACCCCCCTTGCAGGCAGTGCATTCCAGATCTTAACCACTCGCTGCGTAAAAAAGTTTTTCCTCATGTCGCCTTTGGTTCTTTTCCCAATCACCTTAAATCTGTGTCCTCTGGTTCTCGACCCTTCCGCCAATGGGAACAGTTTCCCTTTATCTACTCTGTCCAGACCCCTCATGATTTTGAACACCTCTATCAAATCTCCTCTCAACCTTCTCTGCTCCAAGGAGAATAAACCAAGCTTCTCCAGTCTATCCACGTAACTGAAGTCCCTCATTCCTGGAATCATTCTCCTAAATCTTTCCTGCACCCTCTCTAAGGCCTTCACATCCTTCCTAAAGTGTGGTACCCAGAATTGAACACAGTACTCCAGTTGGGGCCGAACCAGTGTTTTATAAAGGTTCTACTGAGGGTGTTTGAGGAGTTCGGATCGAAATTAAAAAGCAGACCTCAAAGGTAATAATCTCTGGATTGTTACCTGAGCCACGCGCAAATTGGCATAGGGACAAACAGATTAGAGGTTTAAATGCGTGGCTCAAAGAGTGGTGTGGGAGGAAGGGGTTTCAGTTCATGGGGCACTGACAGAAGTACTGGGGAAAGAAGGAGCTGTTCCGTTGGGAGGGGCTCCACTTAAACCGGGCTGGGCCCAGTGTCCTGGCGAACCGAATAACTAATGAAGTGGGGCAGGAGGATTCAGAAAAGAGTAAATTTAAAAGCAGTGAGAGAAATGTCAAGGCTCTAGAGCAGAGTAGAGTTTTGGGTAAAAATAAGCAGAACAACATCAACAACAACAACAAATTGTATTTATATAGTGCCTTTAACATGGTAAAACATCCCAAGGCGCTGCACAGGAGCATTATAAGACATAACATTTGACACGAAGCCACATAAGAATAGATTAGGGCAGGTGACCAAAAGCTTGGTCAAAGAGGTCGGTTTTAAGGAGCGTCTTAAAGGAGGAAAGAGAGGTAGCGAGGCAGAAAGGTTTAGGCAGGGAATTCCAGAGATTAGGGCCTAGGCAACAGGAGGCACGGCCACCAATGGTTGGGTGCTTATAATCAGGGATGCTGAAGAGGGCAGAATTAGAGGAGCGCAGATATCTCGGGGGTTGTGGGGCTGAAGGAGATTACAGAGATAGGGAGGGGCGAGGCCATGGAGGGATTTGAAGACAAGGATGAGAATTTTGAAATCGAAGCACTGCTTAACCGGGAGCCACTGTAGGTCAGTGAGCACAGGGGTGATGGGCGAATGGGACTTGGTGTGAGTTAGGACACGGGCTGCCGAGTTTTGGATGACCTCAAGTTTGCGTATGGTAGAATGTGGGAGGCCAGCCAGGAGTGCGTTGGAATAGTCAAATCTAGAGGTAACAAAGGCATGGATGAGTGGGTCAGGAAGGGACAGAGAGCATAACAAATGTAATAAGGCATCAGTGACTAAGGTGACATCAGGGAAAAATAGAAATAAGTCAAAGCTAAAGGCACTATATCTGAATGCGCAAAGCATTCGCAACAAAATATATCAATTAATAGTGCAGATAGAAATTAATAGGTTTGATTTAATAGCCATTACAGAGATGTGGTTGCAAAGTGGCCAAGGTTGGGAACTAAATATTCCAGGATGCTTAACTTTTAGAAGAGATAGGCAAAATGGAAAAGGAGGAGGGGTAATAAAGGATGGGATAAAGACAGTAGAGAGAAAGGATCTTAGCTCCAAAAATCAAGAAGTAGAATCAGTTTGGGTGGAGCTAAGAAACAGCAAGGGGCAGAAAACATTGGTGGGAGTTGTTTGTAGGCCCCCAAACTGTAGTTGTGATGTAGGGCAGAGTATAAATCAGGAAATTAGAGGCGCATGTAACAAGGGTAATACAGTAATCATGGGGGACTTTAATTTACATATAGACTGGGCAAACCAAATTTGCAGTAATAGTGTGGAGGGCGAATTCATGGAATGTATGCAAGATAGTTTTCTAGATCAGTATGTTGAGGAACCAAATAGGGAACAGGCTATTGTAGTAAAGGGGCCTTTAGGGAAGAGTGACCATAATATGACAGAATTTTATATTGAGTTTGAAAGTGATTTAGGTAAATCCGAAACTAGGGTCTTAAATCTAAACAAAGCAAACTACGTAGGTATGAGGGGCGAGTTGGCTAAGGTAGATTGAGCAATTACATTAAAAGGTACGACAGTCTTCTTCTTAGGCAGTCCCTCGGAATTGAGGATGACTTGCTTCCACATTAAAAATGAGTTCTCAGGTGGCTGATGAGTCCAATGCGGGACCTACAGTCTCTGTCACAGGTGGGGCAGACGGTGGTTGAAGGGGCGGGTGGGTGGGGTGCTTGGGTTGATGTGCGCTCCTTGCTCTGCTTGTGCTTGGCTTCCGCTTGCTCCCTGCGAAAAGACTCGAGGTGTTTGGCGCCTTCCCGGATGCTTCTCCACTTTCTGTAGTCTTGGGCCAGGGATTCCCAGGTGTCGATGGGGATGTTGCACTTTTTCAAGGAGGCTTTGAGGGTGTCCTTGAAGGGTTTCCTCTGCCCAGTTGGGGCTCTCTTGCTGTGTCGGAGCTCCGAGTAGAGCACTTGTTTTGGGAGTCTCGTATCGGGCATGCGGACGATGTGGCCCGTCCATCGGGGCTGATCAAGCGTGGTCAAAGCTTCGATGCTGGGGATATTGGCCTGAGCGAAAACACTGACGTTGGTGCACCTATCCTGCCAATGGATTTGCAGGATCTTGCGGAGACAGCGTTGGTGGTACCTCTCCAGTGCTTTGAGGTGCCTGCTGTACATGGTCCGTGTCTCTGAGGCATACAGGAGGGCGAGTATCACTACTGCTCTGTAGACCTTGAGCTTAGTGCCGGGTTTGAGGTCCTGGTCTTCAAACACTCTCTTCCTCAGGCGACCGAAGGCTGCACTGGCACACTGAAGGCGATGTTGGACTTCGTCATCGACATCTGCCCTTGTTGACATTAGCTCCCGAGGTATGGAAAGTGGTCCATGTTGTCCAAAGCCTTGTCGTGTATTTTGATAATCGGGGGGGCAGTACAGTGTGGCGGGGCAGGTTGGTAGAGGACATTTGTCTTACGGATGTTTAGTGTAAGGCCCATGCTCTCATACACTTCAATGAAGGTATTGACGATGGTTTGGAGTTCGACCTCCGAGTGTGCGCAGACGCAAGCGTCGTTTGCATACTGTAATTCAACGACAGAGGAAGGGACAACCTTGAATCTGGACTGGAGGCAATGCAATTTGAACGGTTTCCCGCATGTAACAAGGGCAATACAGTAATCATGGGGGACTTTTATCTACATATTGACTGGGTAAATCAAATTACCACTAATGGTGTGGAGGACGAATTCTTGAAATGCATGCGAGATGGTTTCCTGGATCAGTATGTGGAGGAACCAACCAGGGAACAGGCTATTCTGGATCTGGTACTGTGTAATGAGAAAGGGCTAATCAATAATGTGGTAAAGGGGCCTTTAGGGACAAGTGACCATAATATGATTGAATTTTACATTAAGTTTGAGAGTGATGTAGTCCAATCTGAAACTAAGGTCTTCAATCTAAACAGAGGAAACTACAAGGGTATGAGGGACAAGTTGGCCATGGTAGATTGGGAGACTAAACTAAAAGGTATAAAGGTGGACATACAATGGCTAACGTTCAAGGAAATAATGCATAATTTGCAACAAACACATATTCCTCTCGGGCATAAAAACCCAAAAGGAAAAGTGATCCAACCATGGCTAACAAAAGAAATTAAAGCTAGTATTAAGCCAAAGGAGGAAGCTTATAACGTTGCCAGAAACAGCGGTCAGCCTGAGGATTGGGATCTTTTTAGAAATCAGCAAAGGGGGACCAAGAAATTGATAAAGAAAGGGAAAATGGAATATGAGCAAAAACTAGAGAAAAATATAAAAACGGATTGTAAAAGCTTCTATAGGTATGTGAAAAGGAAAAGACTGGTGAAGGTAAATGTAGGTCCTTTACAGTCAGAGACGGGAGAATTTATAATGGGGAATGAGGAAATGGCAGGGAAATTAAATAAATACTTTGGCCTAGATTTTCAGTGTGCCGTGAGGCGGACTTTTAGGCGGGCAAAAATCCCGAATTCGGGGGTCCCGACATCAACCCACCCAAAACCCACCTCCACGTAAGTTTCAGAGGAGGCGGGTACCCGCCCTGCACTGGGACCCGCCGACCCGAGGCGGGAAGGGATTAGTGCCAATTAACTGCCTGTTAACAGGTAGTTAACAGGCAGTTTTTAGCCTAATCCCTATTTTGAGGGGTGTCGTGTGGGATTCCCGACGGCTCCAAACCACGCCAGGTTAGAGCAGGCGGGCCGTCGGGTTGAAGGACTTGGAGGGGTCGCGATGTCGGTGTTCAGGTGAGTGATGGGTGCATGAGTGCAAAGGTAAGTGTGTTTGGTGTGTCTAAAGTGTGTAAAGAAGTTTAAATTACCTGTACTTACCTTAACAGCCTTTTTTCCTGTAGGCGTCGGGGGTCCATCACTCAGCTGGCACTGAAAGCTGAATGGCTGCGAGCTGTCAAAAGTGACAGCCTTCAGCTTTCATTGCCGGTAAGAGTTCTAACTGAGTCTGTGTAGAAGGACTCAGGTTAGAAGTCGGACTGTCAGTGTTTGACAGCTTCAAACAGCTGTGAAACACTGATATTTCATCTGTCAAGACCTCTTGACAGATGAAATTTCAGTCTGTGACATCACCTGTTGCCGGGTGGCCCTTAATTGGCCTGCTGAGCCCGCTGGGCTGGCTCAACAAGGTCAATCAAGGGAAAATCGCGTGGATTGGCCAGACGTCAAGGTAGGCGGGACTAAAACCCGAAAGTTGTAGACCCGCCTCCTTCCCGACAGCTTAATGAAAATCGACCCCTTTGTTTCTGTCTTCACAGAGGTAGACACAAAAAATCTCCCAGAAATACGAGAAAACCAAGGGTGTGACGAGAATGAGGAACTTAAAGAAATTATTATTAGTAAAAAAACAGTACTTGCAATATTAATGGGACTAAAAGTCGATAAATCCCAATCACTGGATGACCTGCATCCTAGGGTTTTAGAAGAGGTGGCCATTGGAATAGTGGACGCATTGGTTGTCATCTTCCAAAATTCTATAGATTCTGGAATGGTTTCTGCAGATTGGAGGATAGCAAATGCAACCCTGCTATTTAAGAAAGGAGGGAGAGAGAAAACGGGGAACTACAGACCTGTTAGCCTCACATCAGTAGTTGGGAAAATGCTGGAATCTATTATAAAGGATGCAATAACTGGGCACTTAGAAACTAATAGTAAGATTGGGCAGAGTCAACATGGATTTATGAAAGGGAAATCCTGTTTGACAAACCTATTGGAGTTCTTTGAGGATGTAACTAGTGGAGTAGACAAAGGGGAACTGGTAGATGTGGTGTATCTGGATTTTCAGAAGGCCTTCGATAAGGTTCCACACAAGAGGTTGGTGAACAAAATGAGGGCACATAGAATTGGGGGTAATATACTAGCATGGATTGAGAATTGGTTAACAGACAGAAAACAAAGAGTAGGGATAAATGGGTCTTTATCAGGATGGCAGGCTGTGACTAGTGGGGTACCACAAGGATCAGTGCTTGGGCCCCAGCTATTCACAATCTATATCAATGATTTGGATGAGGGGACTAAATGTAACATTTCCAAATTTGCTGATGATACAAAGCTAGGTGGCAGTGTCAGTTGTGAAGAGGCTTCAAGAGGATCTCGACAGGCTGAGTGAGTGGGCGAGAACATGGCAGATGGAATATAATGTGGATAAATGTGAAGTTATCCACTTTGGTAGAAAAAACAGAAAGACAGAGTTTTTCCGAAATGGTGCAAGATTGGGGAATGCAGATGCTCAAAGGGACCTGGGTGTCCTTGTACATGAGTCACTGAAAGTGAATGTGCAGGTGCAGCAAGCCATTAGGAAGGCAAATGGTATGCTGGCCTTCATTACAAGAGGATTTGATTACAGGAGTAAAGAAGTCTTACTCCAATTATATAGGGCCTTGGTGAGACCACACCTGGAGTACTGTGTACAATTTTGGTCTCTTTACCTAAGGAAGGATATACTTGCCATAGTGGGAGTGCAATGAAGGTTCACGAGATTGATTCCTGGGATGGCGGGACTGTTGTATGAGAAGAGATTGAGTAAACTAGGCCTGTATTCTCTTGAATTTAGACGAATGAGAGGGGATCTATTTGAAACATACAAAATTATTACAGGGCTTGATAGGATGCTGGGAGAATGTTTCCCTTGGCTGGGGAGTCTAGAACAAAGGGCCACAGCCTCAAGATAAAGGGTAGGTCATTCAGGACTGAGATGAGAAGAAATTTCTTCACACAGAGGGTGGTGAATCTTTGGAATTCTCTACCCCAGAGGGCTGTGGAGGCTCAGTCATTGGGTATATTCAAAACAGAAGTCGATAGATTTCTGACTAGTAAGGGCATCAAGGGATATGGCGATAAGGCCGGTGAATGGAGTTGAGGCAGAAGATCAACCATGATCTCATTGAATGGTGGAGCAGGCTCGAAGGGCCGAATGGCCTACTCCTGCTCCTATTTCTTATGTTCTTTTTATGATCTGTAAATTAGCTCCACTCCAGCAGCAAGCATACTGAGGGTGAGATGGAGCATTGCAGCAAGGAAGATCGAGAAGAGTGTTGGTGCGATGACAGCCTTGCTTGACCCCGGTCCGTACGTGAATTGGGTCTGTGGTGGAACCGTTGGTCAGGATCACGGCTTGTATGTTGTTGTGAAGCAGGCGGAGGATGGTGACAACCTTTTGAGGGCAGCCGAATTTGAGGAGGACACTCCATAATCCCTCACGGTTGACAGTGTCGAAGGCCTTTGTGAGGTCAAAGAAGGCCATGTACAGCGGTTGGTGCTGTTCCCTGCATTTCTCTTGTAATTGACACGTGGTGAAGATCATGTCCATTGTGACCCTTAGTGGGCGGAATCCACATTGCGACTCTGGGGGGAGCTCTTCAGCCACTGGGAGAAGGCGATTCAGGAGGATTCTTGCGCTGACTTTCCCTGTGGCAGACAGCAGGGAACCTCCTCTGTAATTGCCGCAATTGGACTTGTCACCTTTCTTGAAGAGGGTCACAATTATGGAAGAGATGCAATGGCTAGCATTTAAAGAATTAATACATAATTTGCAACAAATATACATTCCTTTAAGGTACAAAAACCCAACAGTAAAAGTGGTCCAACCGTAGTTAACAAGAGAAGTTAAAAATAGTATTACAGTAGATCAAAGGACGAGGCTTATAATGTTGCCAAAAAGAGTAGTAAGCCTGAGGATTGGGAGGATTTTAGAATTCGGCAAAGGAGGACCAAGAAATTGAGAAAGAAAGGGAAAATAGAATAAGAGTAAACTAGCCAGAGACATAAAAACAGAGTGTGTAAAAGCTTCTATAGGTATATAAAAAGGAAAAGATTAGTGAAAGTAAATGTGGGTTTCTTACAGGTTGAGGCAGGAGAAATTATAACGGGGAATAAGGAAATGGCAGAGAAATTGAACAAATACTTTGGGGGGAATTTTGCTGGCACTCGGGGGAGGGTTTGGAGACGGGACATCTGGTAAAATTACAAAGATTGACAATGGGTCAGAAACCCCCTGTCAACCCGCCTCCAATCAATCTTCCCAGGTGCCGGGTCCCCAATTTGCGCATGGACCCGACACCTAGCGGTGGGAAGATTATAGGCACTTAACTTAAGCTTGTTAACAGGTTGTTAACAGGCAGTTAAGTGGCTTTTTGCAACTTTGACATGTCTACTGCGAGCTTCCTGACATCCGGACACCATGCTAGGTAAGTGTGGCGTGTTGTGGGTCTACTGTAAAGTTTGTGCATTGATGACAGCTGCAGAAGTGGTGTGAAGGAACCAATGGTGCTCTGGTGAGTTTCAGAGGTAAGAAAATGTTGGGAAAATCTTTTAAAATGTATTTAGACTTTCCTGTAGGTGACAAGTTTGGAATTGTTTGTGTAATCCCACCTCATAGGGAGAACCTCTCACCAGTGACAGATTGCTTCTGTAACCTCATCTGCAGCTGCCATCTGTTCTAGCCTAAGGAGGGAGTCACTGGAGAGCCTGGGTGCAAGGGCTCACCTTTGTACAGTGATTGTCAGTGTTTGCAGCACCTCAATGCTGTCAAACACTGAAAAATCAGCTGTCAAAAAAAATTGTGCGTGGCCCCTTTAAGAAAACTGGCAGATGACACATCATCAACTGACGTCATCTGACACCAGCTTTCTTTTAATTGGCTGACAAGCCCACAGAACAGGCTTAACAAGGCCAATTGACGCAAAATCGCATCTGTGCGTCGGACATCGTTGGGGGCGGGATTGGAACCCGGAAGGCAGCTGTCCTGCCCCCAAGCCGCATCGAGAGAAAAAATCACGGCCTTTGTGTCTGCCTTCACGGAAGAAGACGCAAAAAAATTCCGGGAAATAGGGGAGAACCAAGCGTCCAGCGAGAATGAGGAACTGAAAGAAATTAGTATTTGTAAAAAAAAGTACTGGAGAAATTAATGGGACTGAAAGCCAATTAAATCCCGTTAACCTGATCGCCTACATCCTAGGGTTTTTAAAGACTTGGCTATAGAGATAGTGGATGCAATGGTTGTCATTTCCAAAGTTCCATAGATTCTAGAACGATTCCCACGGATTGGAAGGTAGCAAATGTAACCCCACTATTTAAGAAAGGAGGGAGAGTGAAAACGGGGAACTACAGACCAGTTAGCCTGGAATCTATTATTAAGGATGTGGTAACAGGACACTTAGAAAATAATAATAGGCTTGGGCAAAGTCACCATGGATTTATGAAAAGGAAATCATGTTTGACAAATCTGTTAGAGTATTTTGAGGTTGTAACCAGCAAAATAGGTAAGGGGGAACCAGTGGATGTGGTGTATTTGGACTTTCAGAAGGCATTCAATAAGGTGCCACACAAGAGGTTATTAAATAAAATTAGGGCTCATGGGATGGGGGTAATATACTAGCATGGATTAAGGATTGGTTAACGGACAGAAAACGGAAAGTAGGAATAAACGGGTCATTTTTGGGTTGGCAGGCTGTAACTAGTGGGGTACCGCAAGGATCAGTGCTTGGGCCTCAGCTATTCACAATCTATGCCATTGATTTGGATGAGGGGACCAAATGTAATATATCCAAGTTTGCTGCTGATACAAAGCTGGGTGGGAATGTAAGTTGTGAGGAGGATGCAAAGAGGCTTCAAGGGGATATAGAGAAGCTAAGTGAGTGGGCAAGAACATGGCAAATAGAATACAAGGTGGAGAAATGTGAAGATAGCCACTTTGGTAGGAAAAACAGAAAAGCAGAGTATTTTTTAAATGGTGAGAGATTGGGAAATGTTGGTGTTCAGAGGGACCTGGGTGTCCTTGTACACGAATTACTGAAAGTTAACATGCAGGCACAGCGAGCAATTAGGAAAGTAAATGGTATGTTGGCCTTTATTACAAGAGGATTTGAGTATAAGGGTTAAGACGTCTTACTGCAATTATATAGGGCCCTGGTGAGACCACACCTGGAGTATTGTGTACAGTTTTGATCTCCTTACCTAATGAAGGATATATTTGCCATAGAGGGAGTGTAACAAAGGTTCACCAGACTGATTCCTGAGCTGGGGGAAGTGTCCAATGAGGAGAGATTGAGTAGACGAGGCCTATATTCTCCGGAGTTTAGAAGAATGAGAGGTGATCTCATTGAAACAAATAAAATTCTTACAGGGCTTGACAGAGTAGATGCAGGGAGGATGTTTCCCCTGGCAGGAGAGTCTAGAACCAGGGGTCACAGTCTCAGGATAAGGGGTCGGCAATTTAGGATTGAGATGAGGAGAAATTTCTTCACTCAGAGGGTGGTGAATCTTTGGAATTCTGTACCACAGAAGGCTGTGGAGGCTCAGTCGTTGAGTATATTCAAGACAGAGATCGATAGATTTTTTTGATATTAAGTGAGTCAAGGGATATGGGGATAGTGCAGGAAAGTGGAGATGAGGTAGAAGATCAGCCATGATCTTATTGAATGGCAGAGCAGGCTCGAGGGGCCAAATGGCCTACACCTGCTCCTATTGTTTATGTTCTTATGTCCCGACCCCGATGCTGGCTTCATCCCGCTCTGTGAAATTACTTTCCACTGATGGGCCTTGTTTAGCCCGCCCTGCGCGTTTTCCGGCCAAGTAGAGGAAGCGGGTGTGGTGACGTCAATTGATGACGCGTCATCAAATGGTTTCCTTAAAGGGAGCATGGCCAACTTTATTTTGACATTTGTGCTATTAGTGTTCTACAGCATTGAGATTGAGGTGCTGACAAGCACTGCACAGAGGTGTAGGGCTGCACCCAGGCTCTCACATGACTTCCTCCACATTCTTATGGAGGGAGCGACAGCACGCAGGGAGGTCCTCTTCCCTTCGCATGGGCAGAAGTGACCTCCCCAAAAGATCAACATAACCTGGTTGCACACTGCAAAGGAGGGCACAAGCAAGGATGTGGTCAGGAGGTTGTGTGAGTATAAAGAGCGGGAGATTCTGTGAGTAAACAGAGCGGGAGACTCTGTGAGTAAACAGGGCGGGAGGTTCTGTGAGTAAACAGAGCGGGAGATTCTGTGAGTAAACAGGGCGGGAGATTCTGTGAGTAAACAGCGGGAGATTCTGTGAGTAAACAGAGCGGGAGATTCTGTGAGTAAACAGAGCGGGAGATTCTGTGAGTAAACAGAGCGGGAGATTCTGTGAGTAAACAGAGCGGGAGATCCTGTGAGTAAACAGGGCGGGAGATTCTGTGAGTAAACAGAGCGGGAGATTCTGTGAGTAAACAGAGCGGGAGATTCTGTGAGTAAACAGGGCGGGAGATTCTGTGAGTAAACAGAGCGGGAGATTCTGTGAGTAAACAGAGCGGGAGATTCTGTGAGTAAACAGGGCGGGAGATTCTGTGAGTAAACAGGGCGGGAGATTCTGTGAGTAAACAGAGCGGGAGATTCTGTCAGTAAACAGGGCGGGAGATTCTGTGAGTAAACAGAGCGGGAGACTCTGTGAGTAAACAGGGCGGGAGATTCTGTGAGTAAACAGGGCGGGAGATTCTGTGAGTAAACAGGGCGGGAGATTCTGTGAGTAAACAGCGGGAGATTCTGTGAGTAAACAGGGCGGGAGATTCTGTGAGTAAACAGGGCGGGAGATTCTGTGAGTAAACAGGGCGGGAGATTCTGTGAGTAAACAGGGCGGGAGATTCTGTGAGTAAACAGAGCGGGAGATTCTGTGAGTAAACAGAGTGGCAGATTCTGTGAGTAAACAGGGCGGGAGATTCTGAGAGTAAACAGGGCGGGAGATTCTGTGATTAAACAGAGTGGGAGATTCTGTGAGTAAACAGGGCGGGAGATTCTGTGAGTAAACAGAGCGGGAGATTCTGTGAGTAAACAGAGCGGGAGATTCTGTGAGTAAACAGGGCGGGAGATTCTGTGAGTAAACAGAGCGGGAGATTCTGTGAGTAAACAGAGCGGGAGATTCTGTGAGTAAACAGAGCGGGAGACTCTGTGAGTAAACAGAGCGGGAGATTCTGTGAGTAAACAGGGCGGGAGATTCTGTGAGTAAACAGAGCGGGAGATTCTGTGAGTAAACAGAGCGGGAGATTCTGTGAGTAAACAGAGCGGGAGATTCTGTGAGTAAACAGAGCGGGAGATTCTCAGAGTAAACAGGGCGGGAGATTCTGTGAGTAAACAGTGGGAGATTCTGTGAGTAAACAGAGTGGGAGATTCTGTGAGTAAACAGAGCGGGAGATTCTGAGAGTAAACAGGGCGGGAGATTCTGTGAGTAAACAGAGCGAGAGATTCTGTGAGTAAACAGAGCGGGAGATTCTGTGATTAAACAGATCAGGAGATTCTGTGAGTAAACAGAGCGAGAGATTCTGTGAGTAAACACAGCGGGAGATTCTGTGAGTAAACAGGGCGGGAGATTCTGTGAGTAAACAGAGCGGGAGATTCTGTGAGTAAACAGGGTGGGAGATTCTGTGAGTAAACAGAGCGGGAGATTCTGTGAGTAAACAGATCGGGAGATTCTGTGAGTAAACAACGGGAGATTCTGTGAGTAAACAGAGCGGGAGATTCTGTGAGTAAACAGAGCGGGAGATTCTGTGAGTAAACAGAACAGAAGATTCTGTGAGTTGACAGAGCGGAAGACTCTGTGAGTAAACAGAGCGGGAGATTCTGTGAGTAAGCAGAGCGGGAGATTCTGTGAGTAAACAGGGCGGGAGATTCTGTGAGTAAACAGAGCGGGAGATTCTGTGAGTAAACAGAGCGGGAGATTCTGTGAGTAAACAGGGCGGGAGTGTGATGAAATATTCCATTCACCACTGCCTGTGACTGAGATCAGTTTCAGTGTCATTTCCCTTCCCCCAGACCTCATTGTATTGTGTACTGGAATGTGCTGTATTGTATACTGGAATGTGCTGGAATGTGCTGTGTGTAGGGCTCCGCCCATACCTGGCCCCGTTTGTAAGCTAGCTTCAGTCTGGCCTCAGTCTCCAGAAGGAAGACATCTCTCTCTCTTACGTGTTACTTTCTAAGTTAATAAAAGCCTTGTTTTTGTTCTGCTAACTTCGAGTCTCGGAATTATTGAGGCACATCAATTTTATTAACATATTTTTCAACACTATGGATCAACTCCTGAAACCCGAACGTTTGGATTTGGATCAACATGCTCCGGACGCATCAGCACGCTTCGGACACTGGTTTGAGTGTATGGAATTTTTCCTGGACAATTCCGCAGCCGTCAAAGACGCTACGGACGCTGCGAGGGTGAGACTCGGAATTCTGCGGAATTGGGTAAGCCACTGGGTTTACCCCCTCATCCAAGACGCCGAGACGTACCTGGCCGCCTGCGACATCTTAAAGGCGCATTACCAGCAGCCTACGAATGAGGTGTATGCTAGGCACCTGCTCGCTACCCGCGCACAGCGACCTGGGGAATCGGTGGAGGAGTTCCTAAGCACCCTGAAAATGCTTGGCAAAGACTGCAAGTGCCGAGATGTAAAAGCCGCAGTGTACACTGATGAGCTTGTTCGCGATGCCTTCATCACAGGCCTCAGCTCCACTTACATCCGGCAAAGACTGCTGGAAAAAACGGGGTTGGACCTGAAACAGGCTGCGGACACCGCGCGATCCCTGGATGTGGCCCAGAGAAACTCGGACGCCTACTCTTCAGCCCGCGCCGTCCACGCCGCCACGTGTGCACCGAGGGCGCCGCCATCTTGGAAGGCATCTTCCCCGCCCGACAGCCCGACACCGGCTGGGCCCCGCTCTCCCCCCAGAAGCCCTACGACAGCCGCGACGCGTCAGGGACCCAACTGCTACTTCTGCGGGCAGCCAAAGCACACCAGAAACCTGTGCCCGGCGAAAGGCACCACCTGCTTTAAGTGCGGTAAGAAGGGGCACTTCGGGAAGGTGTGCAGAGGGAACCCCGCCGGAAAACCAACCGCCGGAAAACCCGCCACCGCCGCGCGTGCGCCGTGGGAGCGGCCATCTTGGACGCCATCTTGCCCGACCTCGTGGGGTCCGCCATCTTGTGAGCAGACAGCGTGGACGCCATCTTGTATCGATCAGGGCCCTACAGTGGCATCGGTCACAGTGGACCAGACCAGGCCGCACCCGCTATCCAGATCAATGGTGGACATCGAGGTAAACGGGTGCCGGGTTAAATGCTTAATTGACAGTGGAAGCACGGAGAGCTTTATCCACCCAGAACTGGCACAACAACTCTCCCTAAAGGTGGTCCCTACTCAGGGTACCATCTCTATGGCTGATAAAACCCAGACATCGATCATTCTGGGTTACTGCACGGTACAATTGTGCGTTAACGGAACTGTATATGATAATTTTAAAGTATTAATCATGAAGAACCTATGTGTGAGCGTGATCTTGGGCCTGGATTTCCAGTGCAACCACCAAAGCATCACGCTCAGGTACGGTGGGTCCCAGCCGCCCCTCACAGTGTGCGGTCTGGCTACCCTGAAGGTAAAGCCGCCTTCGCTATTCGCGAACCTTACCCCTAACTGCCGGCCAATAGCGACCAAAAGCAGGAGGTACAGCTGGGAGGACAGGCGGTTTATCGCGACTGAGGTAGACAGGCTCCTGAAAGAGCGCATTATTGAACGCAGCAACAGCCCGTGGCGCGCCCAAGTGGTAGTGGTAAGGGGTAGCGAGAAGAAACGGATGGTGATCGACTATAGTCAAACAATCAACAGGTACACCCTACAAGACGCCTACCCGCTACCCCGCATATCAGAAATGGTGAACCAAATCGCCCAATACCGGGTGTTCTCCACCATCGACCTCAAGTCAGCGTACCACCAGCTCCCTATCAGACCAGAGGACCGCCCGTACACCGCCTTCGAGGCGAACGGACGCCTCTACCAATTCCTCAGAGTCCCCTTTGGGGTGACGAATGGGGTCTCGGTCTTCCAGAGGGAGATGGACCGCATGGTCGATGACCACCACTTGCAGGCAACCTTCCCCTACCTCGACAATGTCACCATCTGCGGTCACAACCAGCAGGATCACGACTCGAACCTCGAGAGGTTCCTGAAAACCGCACAAAAACTCAACCTCACCTACAACGAGGACAAGTGCGTTTACAACACCACGCGCCTCTGCATACTAGGCAGCGTGGTGGAGAATGGGGAAATCGGGCCAGACCCCGACCGATTGCGCACCCTACGGGAGCTGCCCCTGCCCAACACTCCCAAAGCCCTGAAAAGGTGCCTGGGGTTATTTTCTTATTATTCCCAATGGGTCCCCAACTACTCTGACAAAGCCCGCCCCCTCTTGAAAGCATCCTCTTTCCCGCTCTCTGCTGAGGCCCACGCCGCCTTCAAAAGCATTAAGCAGGATATTGAGCGGGCCACGCTACAGGCAGTGGACGAGAACACTCCATTTCAAGTGGAAAGTGATGCGTCTGACTTCGCCTTGGCGGCCACCCTCAACCAGGCGGGGCGGCCAGTAGCTTTCTTCTCGAGGACCCTCCCAGGGCCCGAGATCAGACACTCCCCCGTGGAAAAGGAGGCCCAAGCCATCGTGGAGGCAGTGCGCCACTGGCGCCACTACCTAGCCGGCAAACGCTTCACCCGGTCGGTAGCGTTTATGTTCAATAATAAACAGAGGGGGAAGATTAAAAATGATTAGATTCTTAGGTGGCGGATCGAGCTCTCCACCTTCGAGTACGACATCATTTACCGGCCAGGGGCCCTTAACGAATCCCCTGACGCCCTCTCACGAGGGATGTGTGCCAGCGCCACCGGGGATCGGCTACAGACCCTCCACAACGACCTCTGCCACCCAGGGGTCACGCGGCTGTTCCACTTCATAAGGTCCCGTAACTTACCCTACTCGATTGAGGAAGTTCGGTCCCTGACCAGGAACTGCCGCACTTGCGCTGAGTGCAAGCCTCGGTTCTACCGCCCAGATAGAGCCCACTTAATCAAAGCTACACGGCCCTTTGAGCGGCTCAGCTTAGATTTCAAGGGCCCCCTCCCGTCCGTCGACCGCAATGTTTACTTCCTGAACATTGTGGACGAATACTCCCGGTTCCCATTCGCCTTCCCCTGCTCAGACATGACCAGCGCCACGGTCATTAAATGCCTCAACAGCCTGTTCTGCCTGTTCGGTATGCCGAGCTACATCCATATGGATAGGGGGGCGTCCTTCATGAGTGAAGAGCTACGCCAGTACATGCTGTCCAAGGGGATCGCCACGAGCCGTACCACCAGCTACAACCCCCGGGGTAAAGGCCAAGTGGAGCGAGAGAACGGGACAGTATGGAAAGCAGTCACTCTAGCTCTAAGGACCAAGGGCCTCCCTATCTCCCGCTGGCAGGAAGTCCTCTCGGATGTGCTCCATTCGATACGGTCGCTATTGTGTACGGCCACTAATACCACGCCTCATGAACGAATGTTTGTCTTTCCCCGGAAATCCACCTCAGGCGTATCCATGCCGTCATGGCTCTCCACCCCAGGTCCGGTACTCGTGCGAAGGCATGTGAGGGGCCACAAGACGGACCCTCTCGTGGAGCCAGTACACCTACTCCACGCCAACCCCCAATACGCATATGTCCGGCACGCCGACGGAAGGGAGGACACCGTGTCCATAAAAGACGTCGCCCCAGCCGGCATCGACAACAACCACGGCAATAGCGGCAACGACGATCACAGCAACTCTTACCCACCCACTACTCTTTCATCACCCCCGGAAGAACACCGACCAACGGCACCCCCACCAACTACCCCTCCAACAACCCTGGCGGCACCCCCGGCAGAGACCCAGGAGGCTACCGGGGACACCCAGCCAACACCCGCTGCACCGCAACAGCCACGTCGGTCGCAGAGGACTATCAAACCCCCGAACAGACTAAATCTATAGAAGGGGTGAATGTGATGAAATATTCCATTCACCACTGCCTGTGACTGAGATCGGTTTCAGTGTCATTTCCCTTCCCCCAGACCTCATTGTATTGTGTACTGGAATGTGCTGTATTGTATACTGGAATGTGCTGGAATGTGCTGTGTGTAGGGCTCCGCCCATACCTGGCCCCGTTTGTAAGCTAGCTTCAGTCTGGCCTCAGTCTCCAGAAGGAAGACATCTCTCTCTCTTACGTGTTACTTTCTAAGTTAATAAAAGCCTTGTTTTTGTTCTGCTAACTTCGAGTCTCGGAATTATTGAGGCACATCGGGGAGATTCTGTGAGTAAACAGAGCGGGAGATTCTGTGAGTAAACAGAGCGGGAGATTCTGTCAGTAAACAGGGCGGGAGATTCTGTGAGTAAACAGAGAGGGAGATTCTGTGAGTAAACAGAGCGGGAGATTCTGTGAGTAAACAGAGCGGGAGATTCTGTGAGTAAACAGGGCGGGAGATTCTGTGAGTAAACAGAGCGGGAGATTCTGTGAGTAAACAGAGCGGGAGATTCTGTGAGTAAACAGAGCGGGAGATTCTGTGAGTAAACAGAGCGGGAGATTCTGTGAGTAAACAGGGCGGGAGATTCTGTGAGTAAACAGAGCGGGAGATTCTGTGAGTAAACAGAGCAGGAGATTCTGTGAGTAAACAGGGCGGGAGATTCTGTGAGTAAACAGAGCGGGAGATTCTGTGAGTAAACAGGGCGGGAGATTCTGTGAGTAAACAGAGCGGGAGATTCTGTGAGTAAACAGAGCGGGAGATTCTGTGAGTAAACAGAGCGGGAGATTCTGTGAGTAAACAGAGCGGGAGATTCTGTGAGTAAACAGGGCGGGAGATTCTCTGAGTAAACAGGGCGGGAGATTCTGAGAGTAAACAGAGCGGGAGATTCTGTGAGTAAACAGAGCGGGAGATTCTGAGAGTAAACAGGGCGGGAGATTAGAGTCATAGAGTCATAGAGTTTTACAGCACAGAAAGAGGCCTTTTGGCCCATCGTGTCTGCGCCGCCCATCCATCCCTGTCCAGTCTAATCCCATTTTCCAGCATTTGGTCCATAGCCTTGTATGCAATGGCATTTCAAGTGCTCATCCAAATGCTTCTTGAATGTTGTGAGGGTTCCTGCCTCTACCACCCTTTCAGGCATTGAGTTCCACATTCCAACCACCCTCTGGGTGAAAAAGTTCCTCCTCAAATCCCCTCTAAATCTCCTGCCCCTTACCCTGAATCTATGCCCCCTTGTTATTGACCCCCCCACGAAGGGGAAAAGTTCCTCTTTATCTACCCTATCTATGCCCCTCATCATTTTGTACACCTCAATCAGGTCCCCCCTCAGCCTTCTCTGCTCCAAGGAAAACAACCCCAGCCTGTCCAGCCTCTCTTCATAGCTGAGGCGCTCCATCCCAGGTAACATCCTGGTGAATCTTCTCTGCACCCTCTCCAAAGCAATCACATCCTTCCTATAGTGAGGCGACCAGAACTGCACACAGTACTCCAGCTGTGGCCTCACCAGCGTTTTGTACAGCTCCATCATAACCTCCCTGCTCTTATACTCTATGCCTCGGCTAATGAAGGCAAGTATCCCATATGCCTTTTTAACCACCTTATCTACCTGCTCCGCTGCCTTCAGGGATCTATGTACATGTACACCAAGGTCCCTCTGACCCTCTGTACTTCCTAGGGTCCTACCACTCATTGTGTATTCCCTTGCCTTATTTGTCCGTCCAAAATGCATCACCTCGCACTTTTCAGGGTTAAATTCCGTTTGCCACTTTTCCGCCCATCTGACCAACCCGTTCATATCGTCCTGTAGCCGGAGGCTTTCCTCCTCGCAATTTACCACCCCACCAATTTTCGTGTCATCTGCGAATTTACTGATCATACCTTTTACATTCTCATCCAAACCATTTATGTAGATCACGAACAACAAGGGACCCAGCACCGATCCCTGAGGTACCCCACTGGACACAGGCTTCCAGTCACAAAAGCAACCTTCAACCATCACCCTCTGCCTCCTGCCACTCAGCCAGTTTAGGATCCAACGCGTCAAGGCACCCTGGATCCCATGGGCTCTTACCTTCTTAACCAGTCTCCTATGCGGGACTTTGTCAAAAGCTTTACTGAAGTCCATGTAAACCACATCCACAGCATTTCCCTCATCCACCCGACTAGTCACCCCCTCGAAAAATTCGATCAGATTTGTCAGACATGATTTACCCTTAACAAAGCCACGCTGACTATCCCCGATTAATCCTTGCCTCTCCAAGTGGAGATTAATTTTGTCCCTCAGAATTTTTTCCAATAATTTCCCCACCACAGATGTTAGACTCACTGGCCTGTAATTCCCTGGTTTATCCCTGCTACCCTTCTTGAATAATGGTACTACGTTAGCTGTTCTCCAGTCCTCTGGTACATCCCCTGTGGCCAGAGAGTTTCTGAAAATTAGTGTCAGAGCCCCTGCAATCTCCTCCTTTGCCTCCCACAGCAGCCTGGGATACATCTCGTCCGGGCCTGGGGATTTATCCACTTTTTGGCCTGCTAAAACCGCTAGCACCTCCTCCCTCTCGATGCTAATATGTTCAAGTATGTCACAGTCCCCTTGCCCGATTTCTATGTCTGCATCGTCTTTCTCCATAGTGAACACAGATGCAAAAAATTCATTTAAAACCCCGCCTACATCCTCTGGCTCTACACACAGATTGCCACTTTGGTCCCTAATGGGCCCTACTCTTTCCCTGGTTATCCTCTTGATACTTTTGTGAGTAAACAGAGCGGGAGATTCTGTGAGTAAACAGAGCGGGAGATTCTGTGAGTAAACAGAGCGGGAGATTCTGTGAGTAAACAGGGCGGGAGATTCTGTGAGTAAACAGGGCGGAAGATTCTGTGAGTAAACAGAGCGGGAGATTCTGTGAGTAAACAGAGCGGAAGATTCTGTGAGTAAACAGAGCGGGAGATTCTGTGAGTAAACAGAGCGGGAGATTCTCTGAGTAAACAGGGTGGGAGATTCTGTGAGTAAACAGAGCTGTGGGAAGATATCTCTGTAAGGTGGAAGATTTTACTTTACATTTGTAGCTGTCAACTCAACAGCTGATTCAATGGCAATTGAACCCTGCCTCAGCTTGACAGACATGGTCTAGCAACAGTGTGGACCCCGTGGGCGAGCTGCTAAATGCAAAAGTAAGCTGAAAATCATTCTTAAGTGGCTCTAATCAAGTCACAAATTAACTGAATTGGGTCGCCCGCCGCTGCCTGTTGGGTCTACTCAGCACTGACAGACCCGACATCAGGAAAGGTGTGTGGCAGCGGGTTCTTGACCCGCTGTCAAAAATCTCAAATTTCCCACCCAACCTGCTGACCACCCTACCCACCCCCCCCCCCAGTAAAATGCCAGCCGAAGAATCTAAATGGTAGAGCAGCTAAGGGATCTGGGAGTATAAATCACTGAAAGTTGTGACACAGGTTAGCAAGGCCATAACAAAAGCAAACCAAACACTAGGGTTTATTTCTAGAGGGATAGAATTGGAAAGTAGAAAAGTTACGGTAAACTTGTATCGAACCTTGGTGATGCGCCTCAATGACTTCAAGACTCAAAGTTAACTGAATAAAACAAGGCTTTTATTAGCAAAGAAAAGATGCCTGTGTCTTCACCTAGCTTCACCTCGCATGCTGCTGTTCTGCTGCAAGACAAGCCTGGGCTTGTCTTAAGTAGGGCCAGGTATGGGCGGAGCCGACACACAAAGGGGGCGGTGCACTATACACAATACAAGGTAGAACACCGGAGCAGGCAATACAATATATGTAGTTAACTACAGAGTCTGATGAATGACATATTTCATCACATTCACCCCTTCTACAGATTTAGTCTGTCCGGGGGTGTGATAGTCCTCTGTGACCGACGTAACGGTTGCTGTGTCGCGGGTGCCGGCTGAGTGTCCCGGGTGGTCTCCTGGGTCTCTGCCGGGGGCGCCACCGGGGTTGTTGATGGAGTAGGTGGTGGGGGTACCGTTGGCTGGTGTTCTTCCGGGGGTGATGAAAGAAGAGTGGGTGGAGTGGGTGGGTAATAGTTGTTGTGGTTGTTGTGGTTGTTGTTGTTGTTGTTGTAGTCATTGTCGTTGTTGCTGTTGTTACCGGCTGGGGCGAGGTCTTTTATGGACACAGTACTGGCAGCATGTACTGGCGTAGCTCCTCACTCATGAAGGACGCCCCCCTATCCGTGTGGATATAGCTTGGCATACCGAACAGGCAGAACAGGCTGTTGAGGCATTTAATGACCGTGGCGCTGGTCATGTCTGGGCAGGGGAAGGCGAATGGGAAACGGGAGTATTCGTCCACAATGTTCAGGAAGTAAACATTGCGGTCGACGGACGGGAGGGGGCCCTTGAAATCTAAGCTAAGCCGCTCAAAGGGCCGTGTAGCTTTGATTAGGTGGGCTCTATCAGGGCGGTAGAACCGAGGCTTGCACTCAGCGCAAGTGCAGCAGTTCCTGGTCAGGGACTGAACTTCCTCAATCGAGTAGGGTAAATTGCGGGACTTTATGAAGTGGAACAGCCGTGTGACCCCTGGGTGGCAGAGGTCGTTGTGGAGGGTCTGTAGCCGATCCCCGGTGGCGTTGGCACACATCCCTCGTGAGAGGGCGTCGGGGGATTCGTTAAGGGCCCCCGGCTGGTATATGATGTCGTACTCGAAGGTGGAGAGCTCGATCCGCCACCAAAGAATCTTATCATTTTTAATCTTCCCCCTCTGTTTATTATTGAACATAAACGCTACCGACCGCTGGTCGGTAAGTAGGGTGAAGCGTTTGCCGGCTAGGTAGTGCCGCCAGTGGCGCACTGCCTCCGCGATGTCTTGGGCCTCCTTTTCCATGGAGGAGTGTCTGATCTCGGGCCCCTGGAGGGTCCTCGAGAAGAAAGCTACGGGCCGCCCCGCCTGGTTGAGGGTGGCCGCCAAGGCAAAGTCAGATGCATCACTTTCCACTTGAAAGGGAGTGTTCTCGTCCACTGCCTGTAGCGTGGCCCGCTCAATATCCTGCTTAATGCTTTTGAAGGCAGCATGGGCCTCAGCAGAGAGCGGGAAAGAGGATGCTTTCAAGAGGGGGCGGGCTTTATCGGAGTAGTTGGGGACCCATTGGGCATAATATGAGAATAACCCCAGGCACCTTTTCAGGGCTTTGGGAGTGTTGGGCAGGGGCAGCTCCCGTAGGGGGCGCAATCGGTCGGGGTCTGGTCCGATTTCCCCATTCTCCACCACGCTGCCTAGTATGCAGAGGCGCATGGTGTTGAAAACGCACTTGTCCTCGTTGTAGGTGAGGTTGAGTTTTTGTGCGGTTTTCAGAAACCTCGCGATGTTTGAGTCGTGGTCCTGTTGGTTGTGGCCGCAGATGGTGACGTTGTCGAGATAGGGGAAGGTTGCCTGCAAGTGGTGGTCATCGACCATGCGGTCCATCTCCCTCTGAAAGACCGAGACCCCATTCGTCACCCCAAAGGGGACTCTGAGGAACTGGTAGAGGCGTCCGTTTGCCTTGAAGGCGGTGTACGAACGGTCCTCTGGTCTGATAGGGAGCTGGTGATATGCTGACTTGAGGTCGATGGTGGCGAACACCCGGTATTGGGCGATTTGGTTCACCATCTCGGATATGCGGGGTAGCGGGTAGGCGTCTAGTTGGGTATAGATGTTGACTGTTTGACTATAGTCAATCACCATCCGCTTCTTCTCGCTACCCCTCACCACCACCACTTGGGCGCGCCACGGGCTGTTGCTGCGTTCAATAATGCGTTCCCTCAGGAGCCTGTCTACCTCGGTCGCGATAAACCGCCTGTCCTCCCAGCTGTACCTCCTGCTTTTGGTCGCTATTGGCCGGCAGTTAGGGGTAAGGTTCGCGAATAGCGAAGGCGGCTTTACCTTCAGGGTAGCCAGACCGCACACTGTGAGGGGCGGCTGGGTCCCACCGAAATTGAACGTGATGCTTTGGTGGTGGCACTGAAAATCCAGGCCCAAGATCACGCTCACACATAAATCCTTCATAATTAACAGTTTAAAATGATTATATACAGTGCCTTTAACGGACAATCGTACCGCGCAGTAACCCGCAATAGTCGATATCTGGGTTTTGTCGGCCATAGAGATCCTGTCCTGAGTAGGGACTATAGTTAGAGAGAGTCGTTGTACCAGATCAGGGTGAATGAAGCTCTCCGTGCTCCCGCTGTCAATTAAACATTTAACCTTGCACCCGTTTACCTCGATGTCCACCATCGATTTGGATAGTGGGCGCGGTCTGGACTGGTCCACTGTGATCGATGCCACTGTAGGGCCCTGATCGGGACAGGATGGTGGGCCACACGAAGCCGGGTAAGATGGCGTCCACGATGTCTGCTCGCGAGATGGCGGACCCCACGAGGTCGGACAAGATGGCGTCCAAGATGGCCGCTCCCACGGCGCGCACGCGGCGGTGGCGGTTTTGCCTGCGGGGTTCCCTCTGTACACCTTCCCAAAGTGCCCCTTCTTACCGCACTTACAGCAGGTGGTGCCTTTCGCCGGGCACAGGTTCCTGGTGTGCTTCGGCTGCCCGCAGAAGTAGCATTTGGGGCCCCGATGCGTCGCGGCGGTCGTAGGGCTTCTGGGGGGAGAGCAGGGCCCCGACGGTGTTGGGCTACTGGGCGGGGAAGCAGAGGCGGCGTGGGCCGCGCGGCCTGACGAGTAGGAGTCAGAGTTCTTCTGAGCCACATCCAGCGATCGCGCTGTGTCCACAGCCTGTGTCAGACCTAGGCCCGTTTTCTCTAGCAGTCTCTGCCAGATGTAATTAGAGCTAAGGCCTGCGATAAAGGCATCCCAAATAAGCTCGTCTGTGTATACCGTGGCTTTCACGTCTTTGCATTTGCAGTCTTTGCCAAGCACTTTTAGGGTGACTAGAAAGTCCTCTAGCAACTCTCCGGGTCGCTGTGTACAGGTAGCAAGCAGGTGCCTGGCGTACACCTCGTTGGTAGGCCGCTGATAGTGGGTCTTTAGAATGTTGCAGGCATCCAGGTAGGTGGCGGCGTCTTGGATGAGTGGAAAAACCCGGTGGCTTACCCGATTCTGCAGGATCCCGAGTTTCACATCTCTGGTGGCTTTAGAGGCTGTGACGGCTTCGGAGTTGGCCATAAAGAATTCCAAGCACTGGAACCAGTGTCCAAACCGTGCCGATGCATCCGAAGCATGCGGGTCCAAATCCAAGCGTTCCGGTTTCAAAAGTTGATCCATCGTTAAAGTTTGCTAATAAAATTGATGCGCCTCAATGACTTCAAGACTCAAAGTTAACTGAATAAAACAAGGCTTTTATTAGCAAAGAAAAGATGCCTGTGTCTTCACCTAGCTTCACCTAGCATGCTGCTGTTCTGCTGCAAGACAAGCCTGGGCTTGTCTTAAGTAGGGCCAGGTATGGGCGGAGCCGACACACAAAGGGGGCGGTGCCCTATACACAATACAAGGTAGAACACCGGCGCAGGCAATACAATATATGTAGTTAACTACAGAGTCTGATGAATGACATATTTCATCACACTTGGTTAGACCACACTTAGAGTACTGCGTACAGTTTTGGTCGCCATATTATAAAAAGGATATAGAGGCACTAGAGAGGGTGCAAAAAAGATTTACAAGGATGATACCAGAAATAGGTAGGTATATATATCAGGAAAGGATGAACAGGCTGGGTCTCTTTTCTCTTGAAAAAGAAGGCTGAGGGGTGACCTAATAGAGGTCTTTAAAATTATGAAAGGTTTTGATAGAGTGGATACAGAGAGAGTGTTTCCACTTGTGGGGAAGAGCATAACTAGAGGCCATCAATATAAGAAAGTCACCAAGAAATCCAATCGGGAATTCAGAAGATACTTCTTTACCCAGAGAGTGGTGAGAATGTGGAACTCGCTACCACAGGGAGTGGGTGAGGCGAATAGTATCGATGCATTTAAAGGGAGGCTGGACAAGCACATGAGGGAGAAGGGAATAGAGGGTTACGCTGATAGAGGAGGCTCGAGTGGAGCATAAACGCCGGCATGGACTGGTTGGGCCGAATGGCCTGTTTCTGTGCTGTATATCCTATGTAAATAAATCATGGAGAGAGAATGAAGGAAATGGGAACATTGAAGGAAGGTGCTAAATAATTTTAAATGAAAATATTAAACTATTTGTTAGTTGTGCTGCGTAAGGGAAATATTACAGCGTTTTTTCAGTATCTAAATTTGTGAACTAGAGCTTTAAATAATGGTTGGCCCAAGGATCCTGACGGTTCCCAGACCTATTGGCAATCTGAGGGTTATCATCATTTTCTTGACAAGACAAGAAAAGCTGAAACATATCCTGTTGTCTATTTTTTGGTGGAAGTCTATTATCATACAAAGGTGATGCTGAAAATCGCTGAACTATTTTATGGGGTTCTCTGACCTGGTATGGGGAACGAAGGAGTTGGAGAGATTGAGAGACTGATTATAACAGACCGAGCTGCTACAACGAGCGATACTGTTATTAAGCGTGTCGATTGTGTAATTATCAGTGGTGGGATGTGAATGCAAAACACAAACTTAAAACATGACAGCAATAGTTTTAACAACAATTTTCTGTAAACTCACAATAAAGTAAACACTTTTTTAAAAGTGCTGAAAAATTCGATGAACCAGCAAACCGGAATGATTTCACAATGTATAAATTATCACTCTTCTCAAAATAACAGATCCATTAAAAAGAGCTCAGAATACATTATTTTAATTCTCAAAATAGTCAACAAGGCAACTTTAGCATTTTAAATAATATAATATTGGTAGGAAACCAAAACATGTTTTTTTATAGTCTTTCCTTTTATGTGCTGGCAAGATTAGATCCACACATTTTACACAATAACCAGCTGATGCATGATGTCAGTCTGTTTATCATGACTTAGTGGAATGAACTTGCATTGACGGAGCCATGCCGAGAGATAAATGGTTATAATACTTTAAGATGACTTTCCTCTCTGGAAGCCTAAGGTCCAAATTCATCCTTGTGACAAATCTAAAGCACAAGTCTCAGAGGGTAATAAACTCAAATGATTATGAACATAGTACAAAATGCAGCATGTGTTTTTTTTAATACTTTAAGTAATGAACAGGAAGCAGAAAGAGGGAACTGTGATAGGAAGAGGTGACACACAAGCAGGTCTGCAATATTCCTCGCTGGCTGAATCTGGACTTTTAACTCAGCATCCTATGAGAGGCTACTAATGTGGACTCTCTTGTATGAAGCAAAATGTTCCATTTTTCAGTCACTCCTGTGTTGCAAATGCACAAATACTTCCATGTTGGTCTGCACTGTAATCTGCAATTTCTTTCTTGTGATTTTAAACCACAATACTCTTCATAATTTTTATCCATGTATAACAGAAATAAAAGAGAGAAATTAGTTGCATTTTCTGGGGAAATTCGCAGGTCCGTGCCATTATTTTAGTTATACAAGTTCTGATATATCACAATAGCATTTTAAAGGTTAAATCACCCTGTCACAACACCTATGGCACCGTGAAACATGATGCTGTGCTGTCAGAACATTGCCAGTGACTCCACCCTCGCTGTTGGCCTGAGCTGTACCTGGTGGGGAATAATCTGTGTTGTCGCTGATTTCAATTTATAGAATTACAGCAAGGTTGCTCAAAAGGTTACACAAACAGATCAGTCACACCAGATTTCCAAATTTTGCCAACATATAGAGGAACAATGAACTGAATTGCAGTTTAAAAAGCCCTTTTGCTTGGAAGTTATCAGTGCAATTCTCTACAATGGTGCATAGATTATCTTGTTCATATACTGTTGTTTGGGACAATAATCCATGAGGAACACAAGTAATAGGCACCTTTTAATTATTTCTTTTTACACGTACTGTGGAGTTTGTTTTTTCTTCATTTCCTGCCAGTTATCGTCATTTATTGAAAGAACAGTAAACATTGTAATGGAAGAAGGGCTGATTTATAGAAAAAATTAGAATGGCATTACTTGGATTTAGGACTGAGTAAATAAGTTAATTTTTTAATTGAACAGATCAAATTGCAGAATCTGAAGTCAAACCAGAATAACAACAAAATATTGTTCTTACAGTTCTAGAATACAACATTACCTTCTGGTTCAATCTGTTGTAATTGATGCAGGTAATTGAAACAGGGCAACATGTTGACTAGTTGTCTTGTCAGCTTGGCTCAGTTGGTAGGACTCTGGCCTCTGAGTGAGTGAAAAGGTTGTGAGTTCAAACCCCACTCCAGGACTAGGTGCAGATATCCAGGCTGACACTTCAGTGTAGTACTGAGGGAGTGCTACTCTGTTGAAGGTCCCAACTTTCAGAAGAGATGTTAAACCTAGGCCTAGTCTGCCTGTTAAGGTGCACATAAAAGATCCCAAAGGACTTTGTTTTGAAGAAGTGCCGACCTCCTGTTGTTCTGGCCAACATGAGCCAATGCCACCAACACAGATTTAGTGCACAGATTAGCTGCCACATTTCCCTACAAAACAAGTCAGAATACTTAAGTAATTCATTGACAGTGAAGTACTTGCCGAGGATGTAAGGGTGCTGTGCTAAATGCATGTTCTTTCCTTATAACATAACAGGGAATCGTGTGTGCAGAAGCAGAGGCACGTAGAGGTTGTACACGCACAGATAGGGAGTACGGTGTGACACATTTACAGTCGGAGAGCTTGAGGTCCCAAATTTGGAATTCTTGGATTTTTGAATTGATTCAAAGTAAAGCGATTTAAAGAAAAGCTGCAGCGGGAGGGATCGTCTGTCTTTAGATTAGACAAGGACTGTGACTGATAATGAAAGCAAATTAGGATATTTATACAAAGCTAACATGATTAAACAGATTTGCACAACCTACTGCTATTCTAGAATAAACCACTTCCTAAGCAGCTCAACAACAGAGTTTTCCGTCTTTGCATTGTCCCCTCCTCACACTGGCTGGGATGGCTGCCCAAAGGGAGATTGATAAGAATGGAGAGACTTTATCCTCAGATTTCCCTCCTTGTAAGGATATAACTGGCCTTCATTCTGTGGCCTCTCATGGCAGCGTAGCTGAGGTTGGTGTTATATAGACATAGCTTGTGGACTTCAATTTTTAACACATTTCAAAACTTTATATTTTCCATCTTCAGAATTCAGTTGTCCCCCACCGCCATTTGCCTGCAGTTCCCTTTCCCCGCCAAATGGACAATCAGGCAATATCCGCCTGGCCTCTGCTGATCAGTTACAGGACTGTCTATGTGGAGGTGTGGAACGGTGGCCATGGTTGATCCACCCTTGGGATTTTACTTCTAGTCAATACTTTATTTGTAGGTCCCTGCTGGGATTACAAACTCAACATCTGGGGTACGCCGTCTCAGTGGCAATTAGGGATGGGCAGTAAATGCTGGCCTTGCCAGCGACGCCCACATCCCTGAAAGAATAAATTAAAACATTTATTTTAAATATATCCCCCATTTCTATAGCTCAATAGGAGTGTGAATTTTCCTGCAGTTGATTGGTGTGTCAGTGGGAATGGATGAGTCAGTGAATGTATGAAAAGTAGTGGACGATCACTGCAGCTTGTCGATATGACTGCGCTATATTTGTGGGTGGGTTATATCCACAGGAAATAAGTATTGTTGGTGTGGGTTATTTTCACAAATTGACAAAACAAACTTTACAATGTTGCACATCAATCATTTTTATAATTAAAATGATTTACAGCATTGTACCAAGATTTTGATAAACGCATGTTCGTGTCCATCACCAGAGATTATCCTGCACCAGACAAATGCGCTATGAAACTAAACTATGTTCTTGCTTGTCCTTTCCCACCCCCGGCTCTCCCGGTCCCCCCACCCCTGGCGCCCCCCGCCCCAGGCTCTCCCCGGCCCCCCGGCCCTCCTCGCCCCCGGCTCTCCCCGCCCCCGGCACCCCCCTGGCCCCCAGCCCCCCGCCCCCCCCCCCTGCCCCTGGCTCTCCCCTCCCCCAGCTCTCACAATTCACAATTCAAATCGCTTTATTGGCATGATAAGTTACATCTTATGTTGCCAAAGCATCAAAATACATTTATGGTTGAGCACATAAACGCAGTTCTATTCATACAGTGTATAAACAGGTATATCCCTGAGTGTATAAATATACATTCGCATTGTTTATATATATTCTTTTCTTAGTTTACTGGTTGTCCCTCTGTTCATGGCAAGCTGTAACATAGTGTGCCGCCAGAGTTACACAGCTTCTCTCCTCTCCCAGTAGGAATGGGAGTTTTTGGTTGTCATTCAGATTTCTGAATTCAGGGCATATTTGTGAGAATTTTTGGTAGAAATTCTCCCTGATGTCCTGATATTTTCCACAGGCTGTGAGGAAGTGCATCTCTGTCTCCACTACTCCCTGACTGCAGTGAGAGCATATCCTGTCTTCTCTTGGCAGCCTGGTCTGCCTGTGTCTGCCTTTTTCGATCGCTAGGCTATGTTCGCTAAGTCTGTACCTTGTCAAGGTTCTTCTCAGTTTGTTATCCTTTACCATGGTCAGGTAATCAGCTATGTTGTATTGTCTGTTTAGGGCCAAGTAGCAATTGAGTTTGCTTTGGGTTTTTGTTGTTTCTGCCCAATATGTCAGATATTTTTCCTTTTGCTTAGCGACGATTGTGTTGGGTCGAATTCTTTGTGTTACCCTGTCACTGTCCTGGGGCTGGTTATTGTTAGTAGTTACTTCACTGAGTCCCAGGACTAGTTGACTGAGGGTATTCTTCTTTATGGTCAGCTCTTGGCATTTCAGGGCGTCATAGTGATAGCATTGGGGGTTGCTCATTTGTAGGTGATTCCAAAATTTGGTGGCTCTTTTTTGTGAGTGTATATGTTATCCAGAAAGGTGTCTAAGAGAGCTTGAGTTGATGCATTGCTAATTGTTTTCTGGTATTTTTCCGTGTCGTTTTTGGCCCATCTGTACGATTTTTTGGTGTTGTACAGTTTACTGGGTTGTGTTTCTATGTTGTTTGTTTCTGTCTTTTTGAGGAACATAGTAATTTGACTGTGATCTGACAGTGTTGTTTGTGGTTTGACTGTGAATGCTCTGAAAGAGGATGGGTCTAAGTCTGTAATCATATAGTCTACTGTGCTGCAGCCAAGAGGTGAGCAATAGGTCGATCTTCCTAGGAGGTCTCCTATGAACCTACCATTGACAATGTACAGACCCAGGTTTCGACAGAGCTGTAGTAGCTGTTTTCCGTTGGTATTTGACTGCTTGTCGCAGTTATGCCTGTATGGAAGGGAAGGGATGTCAAAGTGGTTATTCCCGAAAACGTAATTGTTTCCCTGATTATTGGTGAAGTCTGGTTCTTCGCCCGTTCTTGAATTGAGGTCCCCACAGATCAACACGTTCCCCTGGGCCTGGTATTGGATAATTTCCCCCTCCATGTTGGAGAAGGTGTCCTCTTTAAAGTACGGGGAATCGATTGGGGGGATATAAAGTGCGCAAATGTAAACATCTTGGGTGTTTGAGATAATCTCCCTCTCAAGTTTGAGCCACATATGGTTTTCGCCCTTTTTTATAAATTTGATGTAATTCTTAAGTTCTGTTTTAAACTAGATCAGTATGCCTCCGGAGTCTCTGCCTTGGGTTACACTTGGTAATTTATTGGAGGGGACCACCAGCTCAGTGTACCCTTGGGGACAGCCAGTGTGTCCTTTTCCTTTATACCAAGTTTCCTGTAAAATGATAATATCTAGGTCTTTAGTTTCATCTATGAACTCTGGGGTCCTACTCTTCACTTCTCGCACTGAAGAGCGTAGACCTTGGATATTCCAGGTCAAAATATATAAGGATTTCATGTTAAGTTTGATCTTTTACGGCCCCCCCCGGCTCTCCCCACCCCCCGGCACCACCCCCCCCGGCCACCCGCCCCCCACCCTTGCCCCCGGATCTCCCCACCCCCGGTCCCCCTGGCCCTCCCCGCCCCCGGCCCCCCCCCTGCCCCCGGCCCTCCCCGGCTCTCCCCGGCCCCCCCCCGCCCCTCCCCGGCTCCCGGCTCTCCCCGCCCCCCCCGGCACCCCCCCCGGCTCTCCCTGCTCCCCGCCCTCCTCCCTCCCCACACTCCCCCCCCCCCCCGCCCCGGCTCTCACCATTCACGACTGGATGTGGCCGGACTACAGAGCTTTGATCTGATCCGTTGATTGTGGGATCACTTAGCCCTGTCTATAGCATGCTGCTTCCGCTTTTTAGCATGCATGTAGTCCTGTGTTGTAGCTTCCCCAGGTTGGCACTGCATTTTTAGGTACGCCTGGTGCTGCTCCTGGCATGTTCTTCTACACTCCTTATTAAAGCAGGGTTGGTTCCCTGGCTTGATGGTAATGGTAGAGTGAGGGATATGCTTGGCCATGAGGTTACAGATTGTGGTGGAATACAATTCTGCTGCTGCCCACAGCGCCTCATGAATGCCCAGTTTTGAGCTGCTAGATCTGAGAAACCAGTTTCTCTGTATCAGTGTTATTGAATCCCTTTATCATTTTAATCGCCTCAAGATCATTCCTCAACCTTCTAAACTCAAGGAGCTACAAGCCAATTTGGTGCAACTTGTTTTCATAATTTAACCCTTTAAACCTCATGATGCGCTATCAATTACTCGTAAAAGACTGAGAGTTAGAAGAGTAACCAAAGGCTTTTATTAACAACAGAATGGAGCTCTGCCTCGAGTGGTCGACCGGTCCAGAAATACAAAGGGCTGGGGAGCAGTCACCTTTATACTAGGACCTGTGGGAGGAGTCAGCCGAGGCATGTCCAGGCATGTACACAGTGGAATACAAACAGGACAAACAGGAATACAAACAGTGGTTTGCCACATTCACCCCTTGTTTAAAATTGAGTCCGGCGGGGTGAAGTGTATTAAAAGTTAGTGTATTGGAGTCTCTCCGGAGGTCTTGTCTGCCGCTGTGATCGGCGTGGCGACGGCAGGGGTAGTGAAGCTTCCGGCGTCGAGTCCAGCGTAGGCTGTGGCACAGGCGTGTCGTCCTCGTAGATGTCGAGCGGGTCGCGGGGCCCCGGCCTGCCGTCTGCTGGGGCTGGATATCAGATCGTGGGGGGGGGGGTGGTAGTGGGTAGTGGGTTACTGCGGCCCCCGAGGGTGCAAGGTCTCTTATGGAGACTGTGTCCTCCCGCCCGTCCGGGTATGCGATGTAAGCATACTGGGGGTTGGCGTGGAGGAGGTCGACCCTCTCGACCAGGGGGTCCGTTTTATGGGTCCTCACGTGTCTTCTCAGTAGGACCGGCCCTGGGGACGTCAGCCATGGCGGTAGCGATGTCCCCGATGTGGACTTCCTTGGGAAGACAAACATTTTCTCATGAGGGGTGGCGTTAGTGGCAGTGCAGAGCAGTGACCGAATAGAGTGGAGCGCATCGGGGAGCACATCCTGCCAGCGGGAGGTTGGAAAGCCCCTAGACTTTAAGGCTAGCAGGACGGCCTTCCAAACTGTCGCATTCTCTCTTTCCACCTGTCCGTTCCCCCGGGGGTTGTAACTGGTGGTCCTGCTTGTGGCAATACCCCTAGTTAGCAGGTACTGACGGAGTTCGTCGCTCATAAACGATGAGCCCCGGTCGCTATGGATATAGCTGGGGAAGCCGAACAGGGTGAAGAGGTTGTTCAGACATTTAATGACCGTGGCACTGGTCATGTCCGGGCAGGGGATGGCGAACGGGAAACGGGAGTACTCATCAATAATATTGAGGAAGTACACATTGCGGTCGGAGGAGGGGAGAGGCCCTTTAAACTCATTATCATTCTGGTGAATCTGTGCTGCTCCCCAACCAAATGCCAGTAGATCTTTCCTACAGTGCAGTTCCCAAACCTGAACACAGTACGCCAGGTGGGGTCTGGCCAAGGCTCTGTACAGCTGCAACACAGTACGCCAGGTGGGGTCTGGCCAAGGCTCTGTACAGCTGAACACAGTACGCCAGGTGGGGTCTGGCCAAGGCTCTGTACAGCTGAACACAGTACGCCAGGTGGGGTCTGGCCAAGGCTCTGTACAGCTGAACACAGTACGCCAGGTGGGGTCTGGCCAAGGCTCTGTACACCTGAACACAGTACACCAGGTGGGGTCAGGCCAAGGCTCGGTACAGCTGAACACAGTACGCCAGGTGGGGTCTGGCCAAGGCTCTGTACACCTGAACACAGTACGCCAGGTGGGGTCTGGCCAAGGCTCTGTACACCTGAACACAGTACGCAAGGTGGGCTCTGGCCAAGGCTCTGTACAGCTGAACACAGTACGCCAGGTGGGGTCTGGCCAAGGCTCTGTACAGCTGAACACAGTACACCAGGTGGGGCCTGGCCAAGGCTCTGTACACCTGAACACAGTACGCCAGGTGGGGTCTGGCCAAGGCTCTGTGCAGCTGAACACAGTACACCAGGTGGGCTCTGGCCAAGGCTCTGTACACCTGAACACAGTACGCCAGGTGGGGTCTGGCCAAGGCTCTGTGCAGCTGAACACAGTACGCCAGGTGGGGTCTGGCCAAGGCTCTGTGCAGCTGAACACAGTACGCCAGGTGGGGTCTGGCCAAGGCTCTGTACAGCTGAACACAGTACACCAGGTGGGGTCTGGCCAAGGCTCTGTACACCTGAACACAGTACGCCAGGTGGGGTCTGGCCAAGGCTCTGTACAGCTGAACAGAGTACGCCAGGTGGGGTCTGGCCAAGGCTCTGTACAGCTGAACACAGTACGCCAGGTGGGGTCTGGCCAAGGCTCTGTACAGCTGAACACAGTACGCCAGGTGGGGTCTGGCCAAGGCTCTGTACACCTGAACACAGTACGCCAGGTGGGGTCAGGCCAAGGCTCGGTACAGCTGAACACAGTACGCCAGGTGGGGTCTGGCCAAGGCTCTGTACAGCTGAACACAGTACGCCAGGTGGGGTCTGGCCAAGGCTCTGTCCAGCTGAACACAGTACACCAGGTGGGGTCTGGCCAAGGCTCTGTACAGCTGAACACAGTACGCCAGGTGGGGTCTGGCCAAGGCTCTGTCCAGCTGAACACAGTACGCCAGGTGGGGTCTGGCCAAGGCTCTGTACAGCTGAACACAGTACGCCAGGTGGGCTCTGGCCAAGGCTCTGTGCAGCTGAACACAGTACACCAGGTGGGGTCTGGCCAAGGCTCTGTACACCTGAACACAGTACGCCAGGTGGGGCCTGGCCAAGGCTCTGTACACCTGAACACAGTACGCCAGGTGGGGTCTGGCCAAGGCTCTGTACACCTGAACACAGTACGCCAGGTGGGGTCTGGCCAAGGCTCTGTACAGCTGAACACAGTACGCCAGGTGGGGTCTGGCCAAGGCTCTGTACAGCTGAACACAGTACGCCAGGTGGGGTCTGGCCAAGGCTCTGTCCAGCTGCAACATAACTTCTTTCATTTTGTGTTCCAGCCCGCGGGAGATAAATGTCAACATTCCATTAGCATCTCGGGTTACTCTTTGTGCCTGTGCCCTAGCTTCCACTGATTTATGTACATGGAATCCCAAAACCTTTGGCTCCTCCACAGTTCCTCGTCTCTCGCCGTTTAGCAACTATTCCGATTCATCTTTCCTGGGTCCAAAGTAGATGACCTCACACTTCCCCACATTGAACTTCATCTGTTTTTCCCACTCACTGGGCTTGATTTTCCAAGCCCCGAGGAGGCAGGTTTGGAGGCGGGAGTGGTGGGAAAATTGCAGAATCGGGGGGGGGGGGGGGGGGCAGGAACCCATCCCGCCCTCAACCCGCCTCCATGCCAATGTCCCAGGAGGCGGGTACCCGACCTGTGCTGGGACCCGCCTCCCCGAGGCGGGAAGGGGATAAGTGCCAATTAACTTTCTGTTAACAGGTAGTTAACAGGCAGTTTTTTGCCTAATCCCTATTTTTAGCCCTGAAGTGTGGGCTTCCCGACGGCTCCGAACCACACCAAGTTAGCGAGGTGGACCGTTGGTCTGCAGGGGTTGGAGGGGTCGAGATGTCCGTTGTGCAGGTGAGTGATGGGTGCATGTGTGCAGAGGTAAGTGTGTGAGGTAAGTGTAAAGTGTCTAACATACCATCCTGGAGTCTCGTTTGCGACCGCAGAAATACCTATCTATTCCCCTTACAATAGAATCCCCTATCACTATAGCTCGCCCGTTCTTTTTCCTCCCGTCGTGTGCAGCAGAACCACCCATGGTGCCAGGAAGTTGGCTGCTGCTGCCTTCTCCCGATAAGCCATCTCCCCCAACAATATCCAAAGCGCTATATCTGTTTGAGAGGGGGATGGCCACAGGGGACCCCTGCACTACCTGCCTGCACCTACTACTCTGCCTGGCGGTCACCCATTCCCTTCCTGCCTGTGCAGCCTTTACCTGCGGTGTGACCAACTCCCTAAACGTGCTATCCATGACATCCTCAGCATTGCGAATGCTCCAGTATGTATCCATTCGCAGCTCCAGTGCCGCAATGCCGTCTGCCAGTAGCTGCAGCTGGATACAATTCTCGCACACATAGTCGTCAGATGATAGATTCCAGAAACTTCCCCACAACTGACGTCAGACTGACAGGTCTGTAGGTTTCTGGTTTCTCCGTCCCTTGTTTCTTAAATAATGGAGTACCATTTGCTATTTTCCAATCCAAAAGGCATAAATTGCCAAATCTAGAGAGCTTTGGGAAATTATGACTACTACATCTACAATTTCCTCACCTATTTCTTTTAATTCCCTGAGGTGAAAACCATCAAGTCCTGGAGATTTGTCTATCTTAAATCCAATTATTTTCCCCACTACCACTTTCTTTAACTTACATTCAATTTAATAAGTTCCTCCCTTTGACTTATTTTAGGGTTCTCTTGTTCCACTCGTATTCTGACATCCTGAACTGAAGCCCGGTGCTTCCTGGCAAATATATGAGGGAGTCACTTCAGACCTCTCTTACATATTCCTAGAGCTGGGAATGCAACAGTGGTCATGTCATTGGCCAATAAGGCAGAGGAGAACATAATGAATATACTCATCACAAAACTACCCAATATTTTGGACTAAATTGGCAGGTTCACTGAAAATGCCCAAAAGGATACATGGTGTGGGAAACAAACACCCCTGATTGCTCACCTGAGACTGGAGTTGAAGTACATCCTTTGGGTACACTGACTGGCTGGGATAAATCTGACACATGGTAGTATCAAAGGTGGATTATTGTGAAGCTCATAACATTCCTTTCTACAGAAGAATCAGCTGTCTACTCCAGTGTAAGGATGTGACCTGCCCAGTTTTGGATAGAACAGTTTGGTTTTTCAGTATGCTTTATGGAGTTTTCTCAAAGAAAGAAAGTCTTGCATTTCTACAGCGCTTTTCATGACCTCGGGACGTCCCAAAGCGCTTTACAGCCAATGAAGAGCTTTTTGAAGTGTAGTCACTGTTGTAATTTAGGAAATGTGGCAGCCAATTTGCGCACAGCAAGTTCCCACAAACAGCAATGTGAAAAAGACCCGATAATCTGTTTTAGTGTTTGACATAAGAAAACTACTAGGCACTTGGTCTGAGTATTGAACAAGGCTTTAATCAACTGTTTTTCAACATGGAGATCTAGTTGTGTCCTTCACTAGTTCCTGTTAAAGAATGTCCTGAGCAAGCTGGGCCCATGGTCGAGTATTTATACTCTCCCTGGACAGCACCACCAGCAGGCTGCCCAGTATCATTGCATAAGTCATTTCCACATGAATGACAAGATTCATGTCATTCTTCCCGCCTGAAAGATTGGAAGTCCGGCGGCTTCCTTCTACTGAATTAATCGGACTAAGAATAGATGCAGTCATTTGGATCTCCGTTGGAGGCCGGAAGGCACGTCTCCTCGGACCGTGTTTTGGATAGCGGAGTCATAGTCTACACAGTCTTCGATAAAGTCAAACACATGAGGGGATACATAATTGGCAAGCATTCGTAACTTATTAGGAACATTCTCACCACACTCCTTGAGGAAGTTGCTGAAGGTACGATACCAGTGTTTCCATACCTTAGCAGCTGTAAGTGAATTCGGGTCCAGGTTGAGATGGGCAGGTCTGAGTAGTTTCTCCATGATGGATTGATTACTATGTCCGAGTTCCCTTCTACAGTTTGAATCGTAGCGGTCTGTTCCCAAATCACTTAGAGCGCGGAGCGGGTTGCAGTTGATTAAATTGATGTAAGAAAACTACTAGGCACTTGGTCTCAGTATTAAACAAGGCTTTAATCAACTGTTTTTCAACATGGAGATCTAGTTGTGTCCTTCACTAGCTCCTGTTAAAGAATGTCCTGAGCAAGCTGGGCCCGTGCCCGAGTATTTATACTCTCCCTGGACAGCGCCACCAGCAGGCCACCCAGTATCATTTCATAAGCTATTTCCACATGAATGACAAGATTCATGTCAGTGTTGATGTTGATTGAGAGATAAATATTGGCAGGACACCAGGGATAACTTCCCTGCTCTTCTTCAAAATAGTGGTCGTGGGATCTTTTACATCCACCTGAGAGGGCAGACGGGGCCTCGGTTTAACATCTCATCCGAAAGACAGCACCTCCGACAGTGCAGCACTCACTCAGTGTCAGCCTAGATTTTTGTGCTCAAGTCCCTGGAGTGAGACTTGAACCCACAACCTTCTGACTCCGAGGTGAGAGTGCTGCCCACTGAGCCACGGCTGACAAGCGAACATGACACCAAAAGTATGTTTTTCAAAATAGAAGTCCATTTCCCAAGATAAACCCTTGTCTTATGATTATGGATATGATAAGTTTTTACAAACCACGAGAAAGCTGCTTTAAGCCAGCCAAATGCAGAATGGACAATTCAGGAGGTGCTCTAAGGCAGACTTGACTTTGTGTATCTCAGTGTATCATAATGTTCCCCATTAATAATGTCATAGCAGGGAGGGAGATCCTACTCTATATCTTTTTTCTCTATAAGCTTTGAACATAAGAAATAGGAGCAGGAGTAGGCCATGTGGCCCCTCGAGCCTGCTCCGCCATTCAATAAAATCATGGCTGATCTTCTACCTCATCTTCACTTTCCTGCACTATCCCTATATCCCTTGATTCCCTTAATATCCAAAAATCTATCGATCTCTTGTCTTGAATAACCTCAACGACTGAGCCTCCACAGCCCTCTAGGGCAGAGAATTCCAAAGATTCACCACCCTCTGAGTGAAGAAATTTCTCCTCATTTCAGTCCTAAATGGCCGACCCCTTATTCTGAGACTGTGACCCCTGGTTCTAGACTCCCCAGCCAGGGGAAACATCTTCTGTAAAACACTTCCTCGAGATTTTCCCTCTTTTAAACAATTTTAGCCAGGGTTAAATTATGAGGCCAACTGGTCTCATTAACAAGGAGGGCAGGGGTGGGGGGCAGGGGGAAAGTCCGCCAAGGTTCCAGCTCCTGATTGCCACCTAGCAGCACTTGATGGACGCACACGTGTGAATTAAACTCTGCGGTGAAACACTACCGTTAAATAATAACTTGCCAACACTGACTGGCTAGGCTTTCACAACAACAACTTGCATTTGCAAAGTGCCTGTAATGTAGAAAAACATCCCAAAGTGCTTCACAGAGACGTAATCAAAACAAAATGAACACCAAGCCAAAGATGGAGATATTAGCAGGAGTGACGAAAAGTTTGTCCGTTTTCTGCCAATCTTCATCTCGGCAACAAAAATAACACATGAATCCAGTGATTCAGTAACAATGGCAAACTGCAGATGGGCATCATCTGATCCATTCGATGTGGTGATGCCTGGCAACATGTGTTAAAATATGAACCATATAACACTTTGCTAAATTGTAAAAGCTTGTGTAAATCAGAAAAGGAAGCCTTGCAATTGTATCGACACAGCATGCATTCTCGTTAAATGAAGTTATACAGATCAGATCTGTCAAAAACCATTAAAGGGAATTGCTGAAAGAATTGGTCAAATGAATGGTATTTGCCTTGGGAGCTGCAACTACATTTAAAAACATGTAACTTCAAAATTGAATTAAAGCAATCTTTTTTTGAGGTGGCTGCTTGTGAATAAAATTGATTTAATTTTACATTAATTTCCCATTTTCCACCATTCCCCAGCCTTGCCAAGTCAGGTATTATCCACTGATGACCTGAACACTGCACTGAAGTACTTTTAATATCTGGCTATATAATTAAAGGCTTTGTGCCTAGTTTTAGACACGAAGGGAATCGAGGGATATGGGGATAGGGTAGGAAAGTGGAGTTGAAGCACAAGATCAGCCATGAAAGAAAGAAAGACTTTCATTTACATTTCACAACCTCACAACCAATGAAGTACTTTTTGAAGTGTAGTCGCTGTTGTAATGTAGGAAACGTGGCAGCCAATTTGCGCACAGCAAGCTCCCACAAACAGCAATGAGATAATGACCAGATAATCTGTTTCAGTTATAACCCAAGGGTCACAGACCTGAAACGTTAACTCTGTTTCTCTCTCCACGGATGCTGCCTGGCTGAGTGTTTCCAGCATTTTCTGTTGTTATTTCAGATTTCCAGCATCCAGCAGTATTTTGCAATTGTAATCTGTTTCAGTGATGTTGGTTGAGAGACAAATATTGGCCAGGACACCAGGACAACTCCCCTGCTCTTCTTTGAAATAGTGCCATGGGATCTTTTACATTCACCTGAGAGGGCAGATGGGACCTCGGTTTAACGTCTCATCCGAAAGACGACACCTCCGCCAGTGCAACACCACCACAGTACTGCCCCTCCGACAGTGCAGCACTTCCTCAGTACTGCCCCTATGACAGTGCAGTGCTCCCTCATTACTGTCCCTCCGACAGTACGGCGCTCCCTCGGTACTGACCCTCCGACAGTGCAGCAATCCCTCAGTACTGCCCCTCCGACAGTGCGGCGCTCCCTCAGTATCGCCCCTCCGACAGTGCAACACTCCCTCAGTACTGCCCCTCTGACAGTGCAACGCTCCCTCAGTACTGCCCCTCTGACAGTGCAGCGCTCTCTCAGTACTGCCCCTCTGACAGTGCAGCACTCCCTCAGTACTGCACCTCTGACAGTGCAGCGCTCCCTCAGCACTGCCCCTCTGACAGTGCAACGCTCCCTCAGTACTGTCCCTCTGACAGTGCAGCGCTCCCTCAGTACTGCCCCTCTGACAGTGCAACGCTCCCTCAGTACTGTCCCTCTGACAGTGCAGCACTCCCTCAGTACTGCCCCTCTGACAGTGCAACGCTCCCTCAGTACTGCCCCTCTGACAGTGCAACGCTCCCTCAGTGCTGTCCCTCTGACAGTGCAGCGCTCCCTCAGTACTGTCCCTCTGACAGTGCAGCGCTCCCTCAGTACTGCCCCTCTGACAGTGCAGCACTCCCTCAGTACTGCCCCTCTGACAGTGCAGCACTCCCTCAGTACTGCACCTCTGACAGTGCAGCGCTCCCTCAGTACTGCCCCTCTGACAGTGCAACGCTCCCTCAGTACTGTCCCTCTGACAGTGCAGTGCTCCCTCAGTACTGTCCCTCTGACAGTGCAGCGCTCCCTCAGTACTGCCCCTCTGACAGTGCAGCACTCCCTCAGTACTGCCCCTCTGACAGTGCAGCGCTCCCTCAGTACTGTCCCTCTGACAGTGCAGCGCTCCCTCAGTACTGCCCCTCTGACAGTGCAGTGCTCCCTCAGTACTGCCCCTCTGACAGTGCAGCGCTCCCTCAGTACTGTCCCTCTGACAGTGCAGCACTCCCTCAGTACTGCCCCTCTGACAGTGCAGCGCTCCCTCAGTACTGTCCCTCTGACAGTGCAGCGCTCCCTCAGTACTGCCCCTCTGACAGTGCAGCACTCCCTCAGTACTGCCCCTCTGACAGTGCAGCGCTCCCTCAGTATTGCCCCTCTGACAGTGCAGCACTCCCTCAGTACTGCACTGGAGTGTCAGCCTAGATTTTTGTGCTCAAGTCTCTGGAGTTGGCCTTGAACCCACAACCTTCTGACTCAGAGGCGAGAGTGCTGCCCACTGAGCCACTGGCTGACACTTATTGAATGGCGGAGCAGGCTCGAGGGGCCGTATGGCCTACTCCTGCTCCTATTTCTTATAGAACTATAGAATCATAGAAACTTACAGCACAGAAGCTTGTGCACAAATCTTTGAAGGTGGCAGGACAGGTTAACAAAGCAGTTAATAAAGTTCATGGGATCCTGGGCTTTATAAATAGAGGCAGAGAGGACAAAAGCCAGGAAGTGATGCTAAACCTTTATAAAACACTAGTTCGGCCCCAGCTGGAGTACTGGGCCAGAAATTCGCGGCCAGAAGCGGGAGTACGGTCGGGGTACTCACGCATCTGGCCGTTGGAAATGCCGGCGTTCAGCAGGAACAGCGCATGTGGGGAACGCTGGCATTTCCAGACCCGAGGTCTATTCACAGCGCGTGCGACTGCACAGGCAGCGCTTGCGCAGTGAACTTTGTGGATTTCAATGATGGATTCAGTGAGGGTAAGTCCTTAGAAGTTACACTTGAAAAAAGCAAGTGTAAAGTTGTTCATTGGCTGCGGAGGAAGATATATTTTATCGTGGAGCTTCTGAAATGCAATATTTTTGTTTGGGAAAGGGAGGGAAGTTATTTTAAGAAATTTTAAGTAAGTTTTAAAGTTAAAATTTTTTTTTTTTTTTTTTAAAAGGGTTTTCAGAACGGTAGGTAGAAGGAGCAATTGTGGCTGTGTGAATGGAATGTGAGAATGAGTTATGTATGTATGTCCACATATATTCCTTTACGTATATGTATGTATGTTTTATATTCCTTTACTAATGTGTATGAATGTATGTTTTTAATTATGATTTTCCAATAAATTACTTTCTCTGGAAGTCATAATTAAATAATACATTCATACACATAAGTAAAGGAATATATACATAACACGCAAAGGAATATATACAGACATACATACTTTCAGAAGCTCCACGATAATAAATATCTTCCTCCGCAGCCTCTGGAGCAACTGTACCCATGCTTTTTTCATGTGTAAGTTGTAATGACTTGACCTCACTGAAAGCAGTAATGAAAGCGGCGAATTATACTGCGCACGCGCTGCCTGTGCAGTCGCACGCGTTCTGCCTCTGAACCCCTTCGTTCAGAGGACAGGAAATGCCGGTTTTCCCCACATGCACTGTGCATGCTGAAAACCGGCATTTCATCCAGCCAGATGCGTAAGTACCCCGACCGTACTCGCGCATTTGGAAGGGAATTACTGGGCCAACATTTTACATGTCAATAAAATGAAAAATTTAACAATTGCACGACTTGCCCCCTCGCATCTGCGACTGAGGGTCCAAGGAGGTGCATTGCGCAAGAGGTCATCATCGTACGTATCCTCACACTGTTCCCTTTGGGGAACTGTATGAAGTGGTGGAAGGATTTATGGCCGTGATTAACGCTCATTCCGTGACCGTAACCATCTTTGAACCAGCCATTAGGGCGGTTAGTCCGATGGCGGGAGGGTTTTACGGGCTCGCACAAGCTATAGATTTCTGGCCCATTGTGTCCAATTCTGGACACTGCACTTTAGGAAGGCTGTGAGGCTTTGGAGAGGGTACAGAGGAGATTTACTAGAATAGTTCCAGGGATGAGGCATTACAGTTACATGGGTAGACTGGAGAAGCTGAGGTTGTTCTCCTTGGAGCAGAGACGGCGAAGAGGAGATTTGATAGAGGTGTTCAAAATCATGAAGGGTTTAGATAGAGTAAATAAAGAGAAAATGCTTCCAATGGCTGAAACATCAGTTTAAATCAATAATGAAACCAGCCATGTGTATAACATTTATAAGTGTTAGCATGCTTGAATTTTTGGTATTTGACAGGAGAGAGACTGAAGATGAGATTTTTGCAGAGTGCAATAGCGCAGGGTTATCACGCGCCTTCATTTTGTAGTGGTGCAACAATTTAACAAAGCAACAAATGCACGTTTTGAATCCTCCAGTGATTCAAACTATTCCAATTGTTCCAGATCATTCCAACTTAAATTGACTTATGCACTCTTAACAGGAAAACCCAATTGGTTTTGCCCTTTATAAATGTTCTTCTGCAGCGAGTTCAATGGTTAATTAATGTGCAAATCCAGCAAGCTCCTAAAAATAACTAAGATGCCGTTTGTGCTAAGCAAATGGCGGAGCGGTGTAAATCGACCAGAAAGTTCTGGAAATTAACAACTCACTGCTTACCTCCTAATCCCCTGAACTTGCCGGTCGATTTGTGCATTAATAACGGCGTGTGTCGTTAAACGCCATTATGTTTACATCACTAAGAACATGAGAAATAGGAGCAGGCGTCGGCCATTCTGCCCCTCAGGCGTGCTCCGCCATTCAATGAGATCATGGCTGATCTTCGACCTCAACTCCACTTTCCCGCCAGCTCATTATGTTTTGCCATGGCTTCACAATAAGCAGACCTATAATTCAGACTCTGCCTTTCTCATAGCTTCCACTTGCAGAAGGGGCTGCTAGCAATTACCTTCACTTGGCGTAATCGACTTAATGGAATGTACTACTTGGCAATCACTTTGAACACCAGAGTAGCAATATTCTTTCGTCCAAAGGTCTTCGACCTGAAACGTTAACTCTGTTTCTCTCTCCACGGATGCTGCCTGATGAAGGGTCCCAGACCTGAAACGTTAACTCTGTTTCTCTCTCCACGGATGCTGCCTGGCCTGCTGAGTGTTTCCAGCGTTTTCTGTTGATATTTGGCATTAATTCATAATGAATATCCTCCAAATGTTATAATTGATAACGACAAATAGAAAATACAAATATCAAATTGCAGGAGCATATATTTGTTTATGCAGTTGCAATCCAGGACACCATTAGCCAGACAAATCATTAACAGTTCTGCAGTGAGATTCTAATTATCATTAGTGTTCTGAGATTCCATAGTGCCGTAAATGTTCATAATTGGGGGTAGACGAAATGCCCAGATTGAAGTCCCGTGCTGCTGGTGATTTGAACTAGTCAAGAATGGGTGTGGAAGAATGATGCAGCTTAATTGATCCTATGATTCCTTTCTTACCTCCACCACTCAAGGCAGACTTGACATCCCAGTTCAGCTACAGTACTTAGCGAAGACTAAAATGGCACTGGGAGCTAATCACTCAAATACATTAATCCCTGCAATATTGAACCCAGCCACCTCAGTCTGGTTCCTGGCACAAATTTTACAGGGATTACAAAATCTGGACTATTGCTATAATAGTTAAACTGTACTGAGATTAGAAAGTCGCAGCATTAGCGTTGTGGGACTATAACTCGAGTTCCACTGCTTCACGGTGCAGTTTGCCAGATTATTGCTTTGCTGTGAGCCAGAGCCATTAATGTTTAGATATGTATTTTGTAAAATTATGAACAAGCACAATTTATAATAAAAATAGTGTGCATCAGAATTAAATTGAATTGAATTAAATTGTTAGACTGGGCTGTTTAAATGTAGTAAGCGCTGCTCACTCAGTTTGCTCAATAAATTAAGTGTTTTAAATGGTTGTGATTACTAGCACTACAGCAGAATTTTTTTTGTAATACTTCACAGACTCAATAATTTCCAGCAGGATGTCTGTTATTTTATGAGACAAAGCTAAAATAAAATCATTTGTGTTTCCTCTCTCGTGTGGCAGAAACTGCTTTTTAAAATGTCTCCTCACGGAGTAGTCAGCTTGCTGAATTTCAAAGATGGTATCAGACAAATCAATTTCACTGTTTGTAGAAAAATCATTTTTGCTTAAAAATTGGAACATATGGGGAGAAAGCAGGGACAGGGTACTGAATTTGGATGATCAGCCATGATCTCATTAAATGGCGGAGCAGGTTCGAGGGGTCGAATGGCCTACTCCTGCTCCTATCTTCTATGTTTCTATTCTATGAAGAATCCAGTTTTGAAACTGATAGACACTGACTAAAAACACCTAGATGCAATCTCAATCTGTCTGCTATCATCCTTGATTTAGTATTGTTAAATTTGAAAGATTGTGAACAATGACACCATAACGGGGTATTTAGGATTAAAGGTCAGAAACTCCTGACACCACCAGCACTGACAGAAGTGGCCGTTGGTATAATCTCTAGCACTGTATCACCGGAAATCCGAATCATTTAACCTGACACATAGGAATAAATTCCAATCCCTCACTTCCCCATACCTTGAATTGTGACTAAATCCATTATTGATGGGAAATCACAACTTGCAGTCCTGATATTGTTGTATGGTATTTTTCCCCTAATTGGCTAATATGTGTAATGTTTTACAGTATGAATCTGCATAGTCTAGAAATGACTGCTTTCAATCTTCATGTACAAACGAATTAAAATTAGTGGGTAACCGGCAATGCTAAAATAACGCCATCTGGAAACGCATTAATATGACATTCATCTGTTTCCTATGTTAACATTTATTTTAACTGTGTTAACACCTCAATTAAAATAGCAGGCCGTGGAATATCGTACAAACTTAGTCATCATTGATACAGTAATATCGCCAGCAGTAATTTCCTGGCTTATATTCTTGGAGGTTTCCAGCTACTTTATTCTAGGAACCTAATATTTTCACTGAGTGTACACTCCTCAACTGCATTAACTGACACTTCACGTCATACAAATGTCCCATTATTCTATAATGTTGATGACCACTGCATGGGTGTTTTCAAAGAGTATCTTTTATTAAATAATGTCATAGAATAATAGAATTATTTCTGTTTATTCTGAAAACTGTATGTAAGAAATGCTAAAAAGACAACAAACAGTTTTTTGGTCATTGCTACTTTTGAAAGTGGAACATTTGATTGGAAGATTCTATTGCTCTGTGGAAAAGTCTCCATCCTAAAGTAAGAAAGGAAAATTCACTTCATGAATCCATCAAGCAGGAATTTATTTGCCCATTTTATTGGTAGACTATAATATGATTAAAGAAGGATGGAAATGTTAACCACGTATTTTCATCTTTTTTTGTGTTCTTTGCAAAATAAGGTAATAAAACAAGGCAGAAATTGACCAGTAAGTGAGTAGATAAAAACAAAGTGGATTTTTTTACTTAAACAGTGTTTCTGTATTCTAGGTCCAGGAATGGCTGTGCTTGACCTGTCAAACTCAACGAGCACTAAGTGGACAATTGGGAGACCTTGGAAAAAGGCCACCTTCACTTCCAATCTCATCAAAGCCACCACCAAAACAGACTGCTTCTGGCCAGTCTGGGCCCAAACAACAACAACCTCAGAAGGGTCCACCTTCTGCTGGTCCATCACCTTCAAAACCTTCAGCAGAACAACCAACGATCCCTCAGCCAAAAGAATCTCAACAACAAAAGCCAAGTCCCCTGGCAACTACTTCAAAAGAAGCAGAGACAAAAGCTGAAGTTCCTGCCAAACCAGTAGAAACCCCATCTGCGGTCAAACAGGAGAAGCCTTTGGATCAGGAATTAAACATCACAAAACAAGTCATAGAAGAAAAACCTCCAGCAGTTGAGAAGAAGCTTCCGTCTGCAACTGTGCAAAAAGAAGATGCTGATAAGCAACCAGAAAAAACGATTGCGTCAAAAGATATGGGGTCAATCGTCAAGAAAGAACAGGCTGAAATAAAGACAGTGAAACTCGAACCCCCGCCTGATACAGACCTTCCAAAATTGCTCCCTGAAGCCATGAAGGTGCAGAGTGAACAGCTGAAAAAACCTGATCTACTCCAGACTACAAAAGAAAAAGTTACAACAGTGAGTAAACACCTTGCTTCTGTAGATTTTCCTTTCTCATAAAGAATTCTTCGATAGAACTTCATGTGTAATTTTCCACAGAATCGACTAGAAACTGATATCCAGATGTAAAACGGGCACAATGCTGACCATGGTACTGGGAGAGCCTGCGGCCAATCGGGCATTCAGCCTACTGTTAAACCCATTTATTGGGCATTCCGAGCAGCATATGTTAATTAGGGGCCTAACCTCTGTTGGAGGAAACCTGGAGTCTTCAGTGACCCCTGTGGCTGACAACTGGAGGCAAGTGGTTTAAAACCTTCTCGTGGAGCCAGGCGGAGCAACTCGTTGCGATTGGCTTCTCCACGTTACCTGCTCTAACCACTCTCCCAGGACTTAACTTTGAGACACTGCCAGCGAGGCAAGCAGCGCAACATTCGTGAGTGGCAATGCCCGAGCTGCCTGTGGTGACACTGCAGGTGCGGGCAGCTAGGGTATAAAATGCTAATGAGCCCCAAGGTCCAGTTTCAGGCCGGCCTCAGGCCTCTTGGTTTGGGCGTGTGCTGCTTCTGCAGCACCAAGTCTAGTCCCAGAAATGGGCCCAGATGAAATTCTTACTCTAGGTTTTGTATTAAATTCAGGTTAGAAAGAAAGGTTGTTACTCCCAAATATAACAGATGTGCACTATTTACCTAGGTCTTGCAAAGTAAAATGAAATGCTTATCATTTATAATAATTACAAATTTCAGTAGTTGAGTTTTGACCTAGGCAGGACCTTGGTAGATATTGCTGCCCATCTACCTATCTCTAAGGTCATCTTTTCTGCTGAATATGGGGCATCATTTTGTTTTGGAGGATTAGTTTTTCTGCTCATTATGAAGGATGTCAGTGTGGAGGAATTGAACCCTTTACCACTCTTAATGGCCAATGTCGACATCAAAATTCCAAGGTTCACCATATTATATAAGATTTAACAAAACCAGGCAACAGGCACCCTTACCTAGTCTGGCCTATATCGGACTCCAGTCTTTTCAACACAATCACTACCCTCTGTAATCTAAACTGTCTGTTCACTGTCCCTGCTCTGCGTTTGAGTCTGTGGTTATGGTATGGGTACAGTAGCACAGTGGCTGAGTTACTGGACTAGTAATCCAGAGAATGAGAGTTCATATCCTACCACGGTAGTTTGAAAATTTAAATCCAGTTTTCTTCAAATGGAAATAAAAAGCTGAGTGTCAGTCAAAGTGACCACGAAGCTGTCGGATTGTCATTAAAAACCCAACTGGTTCACCAGTGTCCTTTAGGGAATGAAACCTTACCTGGTCTGGCCTATTTGTGACTCCAGTCACACACCAATGTGATTGAATCTTAACTGCCCTCTGAAGTAGCCCAGCAAGACACTCAAATGTATCAAACCACTTCAATAAGAAGGCCCACCACCACCTTCTCAAGGACAACTAGCGATGGGCAATAAATGCAGGCTTTGCCAGCGATGCCCATATCCTGAGAATGAATGATAAATGAATAAATAAATAATTCATTTGATTTATCTATATCGCTTAAAACTCCCAATACGGTCTCCCTGAGCCAACTTTCCTCCAGTGTAAATATTTGCAGCTTCCTTAGTCTAAGGTGCCTAATCCCAGTGCCATCTCCAAAGTCAGATGTCTTCACTGTAGTATGATGACCAGAATTGCATTAAATACACTGGATGGGACCAAACAAAAGCTCTACACAAGCTCACTATTACCTTGTAGGACTTGGTGGTTGCAACAAGCTATTCATCAGAACCCTCTTCATAGAGTCAGAGTCATAGAGCTCGATTTTCCAAGCCCCGAGGAGGCGGGAGTGGTGGGAAAATTGCAGAATCAGGGGGCAGGATCCTAGCCCGCCCCCAACCCGCCTCCGTGCCAATGTCCCAGGAGGCGGGTACCCGACCTGTGCTGGGAGCCGCCTCCCTGAGGCGGGAAGGAGAATAGGTAGGTAACAGGCAGTTTTTTGCCTAATCCCTATTTTTAGCCCTGAAGTGTGGGCTGTCCGACGGCTCTGAACCACGCCAAGTTAGCGAGGCAGACCGTCGGTCTGCAGGGGTTGGAGGGGTCGAGATGTCCGTTGTGCAAGTGAGTGATGGGTGCATGTGTGCAGAGGTAAGTGTGTGAGGTAAGTGTAAAGTGTTTTAATAAGTTTTACTTACCTTTACTTTCTCCTGCAGGCTTCCTTCCTTCAGTTCTTGGGAGTCCCTCAGCTCACCGGCACAGAAAGCAGAATGGCCGCTGAACTGTCAGAAGCTGCAGCCTCTGCTTTCTGGTCTGGAGATCTCTCTAACTGAGTCTGAGTAGAAGGACTCAAGTTAGAAGACAGATTGTCAGTGTTTGACAGCTTCACAGAGTTGTCAAATGTTGATTTTTCATCTGTCAAAAGCTCTTGACAGATGAAATGTCAATCGCTGATGTCACCAGTAACCAGGTGTCACTTAATTGGCCTGCTGAGCCCACTGGGCGGGCTTAACAAGGTCAATCAAGGGAAAATAGCGTGGGTTGGCCACAAGTCGATGGAGGCGGGACTACAACCCAAAAATGAGAGTCCCGCCTCCAAAAGCTCCCCATTGACAAAATTGAGCCCATAGAGTCATAACGGCACAGAATGAGGCCATTTGGCTCAGCGAGTCCGTGCCGGCTCTCTAGAGCAATCCAGTCAGTCCCATTCCCCCGCTCTATCCCAGTAGCCCTGCAAGTTTATTTCCCTCAAGTGCCTGTCCAGTCTCCCCTTGAAACCACTGAGTGTCTCCGCTTCCACCACTTCCGTCGGCAGCGAATCCCAGGTCATCACCACTCGCTGTGTAAAAAAGTTTTTCCTCACGTCCCCCTTGTATCTCTTGCTCAAAACCTTAAATCTGTGTCCCCTAGTCCTTGTACCATCAACTAGTGGGAACAGCCTTTCCCCGTCTAGCCTATCCAAAACCGTCATAATCTTGTACACCTCTATCAAAGCACTCCACAACCTCCTTTGCTCTAATGAAAACAAATCCAGCTTCTCCAACCTGTCCTTGTAGCTAAGAACCCCCATCCCCGGAACCATTCTGGTAAATCTCCCCTGCACCTTCTCAAGGGCCTTCACATCCTTCCTGAAGTGTGGTGACCAGAACTGGATGCAATACTCCAGTTGTGGCCTAACCAGCTCTTTATAAAGGTTCAGCATAACTTCTCTACGTTTGTACTCAGTACCTCTATTTATGAAGCCCAAGATTCCATATGCTTTGTTGACCACTCTCTCAATATGTCCTGCCACCTTCAGGGACCTATGCACATTAACTCCCAGGTCCCTCTGTCCCTGCACACTCTTTAAACTGTGCCATTAAGTGTATATTGCCTCTCTCTGTTCCTGCTGCCAAAATGCATCACCTCACACGTCTCTGTACTGTATTAAATTCCATCTGCCACTTGTCTGCCCATTCTACTAGCTTTTCTATGTCCTGTTGCAGTCGATTGGTATCAGCATCACTGTTTGCCACACCCCCAAGTTTGGTGTCATCGCAGATTTAGAAATTCTACTCTGTATTCCAATATCCAGGCCATTTATATATATCAAAAATAGCAGTGGCCCCAGCACTGACCCTTGGGGAACACCACTGTCTACCATCCTCCAGTCTGAAAAACAGCCATTTACTACAACTCGCTGTTTTCTGTCCATAAGCCAATTCCTTATCTAAGCTGCCACTGACTCACCTATTCCATGAGCCTCAATTTAGTTAACCAGCCTTCTATGTGGTATTTTGTCAAACGCCTTCCTAAAATCCATGTAGACAACATCCATTGCATTCCCTTCATCAATCCTCTCTGTTACTTCATCAAAAAATTCAATTGGATTAGTCAAACACAATCTGGCTTTTACAAATCCGTGTTGGCTTTCCTTAATTAGCTTAAACCTCTCCAAGTGCCCGTTAATTGTTTCCTTGATTATTGTTTCTAAAACTTTACCCACCACTGATGTTAAACTGACTGGAATAACAACAGGAAACGTTGAAAAAACTCAGCAGGCCAGGCAGCATCGGTGGAGAGAGAAACAGAGTTAACATTTCAGGTCGATGACCTTTCGTCAGAACTGGAAAAAAGCAGGAAATGGAACAGATTTTAAAGCAAGTTTGGGGACTGGGAAAAGGGGGAGGGGATTAAAGAACAAAAGGGAAGGTCTGACCGGCCTGTAGTTACTAGGATTGTCTTTACACCCTTTCTTGAACAATAGTGTCACATTTGCCACTTTCCAATCCTCAGGCACCTCCCCCGCATCTAGGGAAGATTGGAAAATTATGGCAAGCCCTTCCGCTATCTCCTCCCCCAATTCCCTTCGCAACCTGGGATGCAAGCCATCTGGACCAGGCGACTTGTCCACTCTAAGCATACCCAGCCTTTCTAGTACATCCTGTCTATCAGTTTTACCCCTTCCATTGCTTCGACCTTTTCCACTTCAACCGATATTTTGTCAGCATCCACCTCCTTAGTAAACACCGATACAAAGTATTCATTGAGTATTCTAGTCTTGCCCTGTGCCTCTAAGCATATATCACCTTCTTTGTCTCTAATAGGCCCCACCCTACCTCTTACTGCCCCCTTACTGTTTACATGCCGGTAGAATATTTTTGGGTTCCCTTTTATGTTAACTGCCATTCTAGTCTCTTATTCCCTCTTTACCAATCTTACTTTCATCTACACATCCCCTCTCAACTTTATGGGCTGGATTTTCATTCAGGTGCGGGTTGGTGTCATGTAATCCGCATTTCGTGTTATCCACACAAATCTAAATGGATGTGGGAGATTGATGCAATTTTAACTTAAATGTCCAATTGATTTCCAACGTGTGGGAACCCTTGGCAAATGAGTTTCTCCTGACTGAAAGTTGCCTCCGATGACGTCATCATTGCTGCTGCATTTAAGGTCTACAGCAAGCCTTGCTTCTTCTGCAGACTGCCAAGCTTTTTGACTGTGGAGTGAGAGGGACCTGGAGGCACCATGAGCAGCGGGAGACCCAGATCAGCTCCTCGTTTTGACGAGGTGGTCTTGCAGGCTTTAGTAGATAGGGCTGCAGCCAACAGGGAGGTGCTCTTCCCTTCCACAGGGAGGAAGAGGCCTCCCAAGCAGACCAAGGCAGTGTGGATGCAGGTGGCTGAGGAGGTCAACTCCTTGGGAGTCACCCGCAGAACTTGGATTCAGTGCCGCAAGAGATTTCATGACCTTCTCCGCACTGGAAAAGTGAGTATGATTTTCCCATCACCCTCAATCTGATCCCCATTGCCTTTCCTCACCAGCACTCAGCTTCAGCAATCTCTTCCTCCATATCCCACTTGACACTGACATCCATGCACCCTTACCCACTCCCTTTCTCTCTATGGTCACATTCACATAACTATTCGACTATGCAGCCCCCACACTCCCTATCACTCTGATGCTATGCAAACAACAGACAACACACAGGGCGGGCCCTTGGTCTTGCCACCTCACTCCATCTTTGTCTCCTTCTAAGTATCAATGCTATGGAATCTCTACACTCACTCCTTCATTCTCACTTTGTTGCAGCATTGCGCAGATGTCACTCACTACCTCTCGCGAAAGTCGGAGCCGCCTTTGGCACTGCTGCTCAGACATGTTGAGGTAGCTGACCCTGTGTATGTAGACCCTGTTTGGGGGTATCTCCTGCGCCAACGGGCTTCCAAGCGCTGGCCCCTTCTGGCCTGTGCAGCTTCAGGTGGGTGAGCAGCAGCCTTGCGCTCCTTTTGCTGCTGCTGCTGTTGGTGCTGCTGTTGTTCCTGGTTCTGCTGGTGCCGCGGCTGGTGCTCGAGGGCATCTAATGCCCAGAAGGGAAGGAAATAAACGGCTCCCATGCTTCTGGTATATGCCTCAGTTGAGGAAGCGCTCAGTGAGGGTGGTGAGAGGGGTTTCCCAGGAGGTCACACTGGAGATGGGTGTCAGGCTCCAAACTTCCACAGCTATGGTTATGCCTTCTAAAAGTTCCCCCAGACCTGAGACAACAAAGTCCTGCCACCTGCAAATGATGGCTGATCAAATCTTCTCTTTAATGGTTGACCTGCAGCTGATAGTCAGCAATCCAATAGTGCTCCCGCCAGGTTTCACCATCGTGTTTCCCACCAGGCGTGTTTCACGTGGGAAAAGGGTTAAATTCGCAAGGGTCTTTCAAACTAGGATTATAGAGGCTATTTAGTGCTTGTTAAGGGCCTTAACGACCTATCCCGCCTGTTGGAGGCAGGACGGAGTCGGGACCATTAGACACGACTGAGTTAAAGTTGCTCGGAGTCGGGAACCAGGCGGGGAGGGGGTCCCGACCGCCAGTTTTTGCAATTTTAACCCCCCACATGCCTCCAATCACACCTCCACGGCCCAATGAAAATCCTGGCCATTGAATTTGGTCTGGTCCTCCCTTGAAGAATTCACCTGACATGCATCATACACCCTCTTTTTTTGTTTCATCATCTTCTCTATCTCCCTCGTCATCCAAGGAGCCCTTGCTTTGGTTCCTTTACCCTTCCCTCTTGTTGCAATGTACCGAGCCTGTACTGGGAACATCTTCTCCTTAAAGATCACCCATTGTTCCATTACAGTTTTTCCTGTCAGTCTTTGGTTCCATTTTACACTGGCTAGATCCTTTCGCATCCCATTGAAGTTAGCCCTATTCCAGTTTAGAAGTTCCACTCTAGATTGTTCCTCGCTCCTCTCCATTGCTAATCTAAATCTTATGATACGATGATCACTCGTACCCAAGTGTTCTCCCACAGACACTTGGTCGACCTGGCCGACCTCATTCCCCAGCACCAGATCCAGCAATGCCTCCTTCCTAGTTGGGCCAAGAACATAGTCATAGAGTCATAGAGTTATACAGCACAGAAAGAGGCCCTTCGGCCCATCGTGTCTGCGCCGTCCATCAATCCCTGTCCAGTCTAATCCCATTTCCCAGCATTTGGTCCATAGCCTTGTATGCAATGGCATTTCAAGTGCTCATCCAAATGCTTCTTGAATGTTATGAGGGTTCCTGCCTCTACCACCCTTTCAGGCAGTGAGTTCCAGATTCCAACCACCCTCTGGGTGAAAAAGTTCCTCCTCAAATCCCCTCTAAACCTCCTGCCCCTTACCTTGAATCTATGCCCCCTTGTTATTGACCCCCCTACTAAGGGGAAAAGTTCCTCTTTATCTACCCTATCTATGCCCCTCATCATTTTGTACACCTCAATCAGGTCCCCCCTCAGCCTTCTTTGCTCCAAGGAAAACAACCCCAGCCTGTTTAGTCTTTCTTCATAGCTGAGGCGCTCCATCCCAGGTAACATCCTGGTGAATCTTCTCTGCAGCCTCTCCAAAGCAATCACATCCTTCCTATAGTGAGGCGACCAGAACTGCACACAGTACTCCAGCTGTGGCCTCACCAGCGTTTTGTACAGCTCCATCATAACCTCCCTGCTCTTATATTCTATGCCTCGGCTAATGAAGGCAAGTATCCCATATGCCTTTTTAACCACCTTATCTACCTGTTCCGCTGCCTTCAGGGATCTATGTACATGTACACCAACGTCCCTCTGACCCTCTGTACTTCCTAGGGTCCTACCACTCATTGTGTATTCCCTTGCCTTGTTTGTCCGTCCAAAATGCATCACCTCGCACTTTTCAGGGTTAAATTCCATTTGCCACTTTTCCGCCCATCTGACCAACCCGTTTATATCGTCCTGTAGCCTGAGGCTTTCCTCCTCGCAATTTACCACCCCACCAATTTTCGTGTCATCTGCGAACTTACTGATCATACCTTTTACATTCTCATCCAAATCATTTATGTAGATCACAAACAACAAGGGACCCAGCACCGATCCCTGAGGTACCCCACTGGACACAGGCTTCCAGTCACAAAAGCAACCTTCGACCATCACCCTCTGCCTCCTGCCACTCAGCCAGTTTAGGATCCAACGCGCCAAGGCACCCTGGATCCCATGGGCTCTTACCTTCTTGACCAGTCTCCTATGCGGGACTTTGTCAAAAGCTTTACTGAAATCCATGTAAACCACATCCACAGCATTTCCCTCATCCACACACCTAGTCACCCCCTCAAAAAATTCAATCAGATTGGTCAGACATGATTTACCCTTGACAAAGCCATGCTGACTAACCCCGATTAATCCTTGCCTCTCCAAGTGGAGACTAATTTTGTCCCTCAGAATTTTTTCCAATAATTTCCCTACCACAGATGTTAGGCTCACTGGCCTGTAATTCCCTGGTTTATCCCTGCTACCCTTCTTGAATAATGGTACTACGTTAGCTGTTCTCCAGTCCTCTGGTACATCCCCTGTGGCCAGAGAGGTTCTCAAAATTTGTGTCAGAGCCCCTGCAATCTCCTCCTTTGCCTCACACAACAACCTGGGATACATCTCGTCCGGGCCTGGGGATTTATCCACTTTTTGCCCTGCTAAAACCACTAGTACCTCCTCCCTCTCGATGCTAATATGTTCAAGTATGTCACAGTCCCCTTGCCCGATTTCTATGTCTACATCGTCTTTCTCCATAGTGAACACAGATGCAAAAAATTCATTTAAAACCCCGCCTACGTCATCTGGCTCTACACACAGATTGCCACTTTGGTCCCTAATGGGCCCTACCCTTTCCCTGGTTATCCTCTTGCCCTTAATATACTTATAAAACATCTTAGGATTTTCCTTTATTTTGCTCGCCAGTGTTATTTCATGGCCCCTCCTCACCCTCCTAATTTCTTTTTTAAGTATGCCCCTGCACTTTTTATACTCCTCTAGGGCTTCCTCCGTCTTTAGTCTTTTGTAACTGCCAAAAGCCCCCCTTTTTTTCCTAATGCATTTTTGCATATCCCTTGTCATCCAAGGTTCCCTTTGCTTGTTGGTCCCACCCTTGACCTTTACAGGAACATGTTGGCGTTGTACTCTCTCTATTTCCCTTCTGAAAGTCTCCCACTGCTTTGATGTGGATTTTCCTATAAGTAGCTGCTCCCAGTCCACTTTGGCCAGATCCTGCCTTATCATATTAAAATCGGCCTTCCCCCAATTTAGAACCCTTATTTCCGGGCCGTCTTTGTCTTTTTCCATGACCACCTTAAATCTCACCGAATTATGGTCACTGTCGCCAAAATGCTCTCCTACTGACACTTCCACCACTTGCCCGGCTACATTCCCTAGAATTAGGTCCAGTACCGCCCCCTCTCTTGTAGGACTTTCTACATGTTGGCTCAAAAAGCTGTCCTGGATGCACTTTAAGAATTCTGCACCCGCTAAGCCTTTCACACTCTGACTATCCCAATTAATATTGGGGAAGTTGAAATCCCCCACTATTATTACCCTATTATTTTCGCACTTCTCTGAGATTTGCCTACATATCTGTTCCCCTAGCTCCCCCTGACTGTTTGGGGGCCTATAGTACACTCCCAGCAAAGTGCTTGCCCCCTTTTTGTTTTTAAGTTCTACCCATATGGCCTCATTAGAGGAACCCGCTAATATATCATCCCTCCTTACAGCAGTAATTGATTCCTTAATTAATATTGCAACGGCCACTCCCCTTTTACACCCCCCTCTGTCTCGCCTGAAGATTCTATACAAGGTCAAGGAAATTCTCCTGAACACATTTCAGAAATTCCTCCCCCTCCTTTCCCTTTACCCTAGCATTATCCCAATCGATATTTGAGTAATTAAAGTCCCCCAGTATCACCACTTTATAGCTCTTGCATATCTCTGCGATTTCCCTGCAGATTTGCTCCTCTACCTCCCTCTCACTATTTGGAGGCCTGTAGAATACCTCCAATAGCGTGATCATACCCTTTTTGCTCCTCAGCTCTAACCAAATGGATTCTGTCCTTGCCCCCTCAAGAACATCCTGCCTTTCCAACACTACAATGCCTGCCTTAATTAGCACAGCCACCCCACCTCCCTTTTTTCCTTCCCTATCTTTTCTGAATACCATGTACCCTTGAATATTAAGTGGCCAGTCCTCACCATTTTTAAGCCACGTTTCCATTATTGCCACAACATCATATTGCCACACAGCTAATTGTGCTTGTAGCTCACCAACCTTATTCACCACACTTTGTGCGTTTACGTACATGCATTCTAAACCCATTTTTGAATTTTTCGTAGCCTTAGTCTGCTCCTATCTAATATGGAACTACTACCGCCTCTAGTACTATCTTCTCTAGTACTATCCAACACACCCACTCTTTTATGCACCTTATTCCTCTTTTCTACTCCTCTATGCTGGTGTCCTGCCAAGCTAGTTTAAACCCTCTCCAACAGCACTAACAAACCTCTCCGCGAGAATATTGGTCCCAGCTCTGTTGAGGTGTAACCCGTCCGACTTGTACAGGTCCCACCTTCCCCAGAAACGGTCCCAATGCCTCAGGAATCTAAAGCCCTCCCTGCTGCACCATCTCTCCAGCCATGAATTCATCTGTTCTATCCTCTTACTCCTGTACTCACTATCACGTAGCACCGGGAGTAATCTGGAGATTGCTACCTTTGAGGTTCTGCTTTTTAATCTCTCTCCTAGCTCCCTAAACTCTGCTTACAGGACCTCATCCCTCTTTCTGCCTATGTCGTTGGTACCGATATGGACCACAATCTCTGGCTGTTCACCCTCCCCCCTCAGAGTGTCCTGCAGCCACTCAGTGACATCCTTGACCCTGGCACCAGGGAGGCAACATACCGTCCTGGAGTCACGTCTGCGGCCGCAGAAATGCCTGTCTGCTCCCCTAACTATCGAATCCCCTGCCACTATTGCTCTTCCACTCTTTTTCCTCCCTTCCTGTACAGCTGAGCCACCCGTGGTGCCGTGGACTTGACTCTGGCTGCACTCCCCAGAGGACCCATCGCCCTCACCAGTACTCAGAACAGAATACTGGTTGGAGAGCGCGATGCACTCCGGGGACCCCTGCACTACCTGCCTGGTCCTCCTCTTCTGTCTGGCGGTCACCCATTCCCTCTCTGCCTGCACACTCTTAAGCTGCGGGGTGACCACCTCTAGAAACGTGCTCATAACTCTCAGTCTCGCGGATGCACCGCAGTGACTCCAACCGCCGCTCAAGCTCCGAAACCCGGAGCTCGAGTTGCTGCAGCCGGTGACACTTCCCGCACATGTGGTCGTCCAGGCTATGTGAAGCATCCAGGACTTCCCACATGGCACAGGATGTGCACTCCATGGGACTGAGCTGCCCTGCCATGCCTCGATTTAATAGACTAAGAACTAACTCAGCAGAAATAAACTTAAAACTTAACAAAAAACACTCCCCAGCTACTCACTAATCAACTCTTTCCCTCTATTTAATAGGCTATTAACTAACTTAGCAGAAATAAACTTATAAACTTGAAAAATATATACACTCACCAGCTCACCAGCTACTCACCAATCAGCTCCTTCCCTTGTGCCAACATCACCTTTTTTACTCTGAAGTCACTCTGTTGAGTTGCTGCCGCTTGGGACTGCTCCTTTTAACCGCTTGCTCTCGCTGTGCAGCCACCAGGACCGCTCCTTCCGGTGCTGCTCTTGCTCTCGGCACTCTTTCTACCGCTGCTCCTGCTCTCGCTGCACTTTGTGTTATTTCCTGATTTCCACAATCTTTTCAATTCTCCAGATTAAATGACATCTGCCCCATCTCAATCCATTCTATCCCTCTATATTTGGTCTACTTGTTCCTTGTTATTTGCAACCCCACCCCAATAGTCTTGCATCCTCAGCAAACAGCAATAGTTTCATTTCTGTCCCCATATAATATAAGCAATGGTTCTTACGAAGGTGTGAGGAGTGAGTTGGCTATGATAGATTGGAGAGTTTCATTAAAAGGCATGACGGTGGATACGCAGTGGCTAACATTTAAGGAACGAATGCATGAATTGCAACAGTTATACATTCCTTTCTGGCGCAAAAACACAAAAGGAAAAGCGGCCTAACCATGGCTAACAAAAGAAATTAAGGATAGTATTAGATCCAAAGAGGAGTCATATAAAGTTGCCAGAAAAAGTAGCAAGCCTGAGGATTGGGAGCAGTTTCCGGTTCAGCAAAAAAGGACCAAGAGATTGATTAAGAGGGGAAAAATAGAATATGAGAGTAAACTTGCAAGGAACATAAAAGCTTCTACAAGTATGTAAAAAGAAAAAGATTAGTGAAGGCAAATGTAGGTCCCTTACAGTCAGAAACGGGAGAATTTATAATGGGGAACAAGGAAATGGCAGGGCAATTAAACAAATACTTGGTTCTGTCTTCACAGAACAGGACACAAATAACTTCCCAGAAATGCTAGGGAACCAAGGGTCTAGTGAGAAGGAGGAATTAAAAGAAATTAGTATTAGTAAAAAAATAGTGCTGGAAAAATTAATGGGACTGAAAGCCGATAAATCCTGATAATCTGCATCCCAGAGTACTGGGATGGAAAGCCATGGAAATAGTGGATACATTGGTTGTCATCTTCCAAAATTCTATAGATTATGGAACAGTTCCTGCAGATTGGAGGGTGGCAAATGTAACCCCACTATTTAAAAAAGGAGGGAGAGAGAAAACAGGGAACTACAGACCGGTTAGCCTAACATCAGTAGTAGGGAAAATGCTAGAGTTTATTATAAAGGATGTGATAACAGGACACTTAGAAAATATCAATGGGATTAGACAAAGTCAACATGGATTTATGAAAGGGAAATCGTGTTTGATAAACCTACTGGAGTTTTTTGAGGATGTAACTGGTAGAATAGATGAGGGAGAACCAGTGGATGTGGTGTATTTGGATTTTCGGAAGGCCTTTGATAAAGTCCCACATAAGAGGTTAGTGTGCAAAATTAAATCACATGGGATTGGGGGTAATATACTGGCATGAATTGAAAATTGGTTAACAGACAGGACACAGAGAGTAGGAATAAATGGGTCTTTTTCAGGGTGGCAGGCGGTGACTAGTTGGGTACCACAGGGATCAGTGCTTGGGCCCCAGCTATTCAGAATATATATCAATGATTTAGATGAGGGAACCAAATGTAATATTTCCAAGTTTGCTGACGACACAAAACTAGGTGGGATTGTGAGTTGTGAGGAGGATGCAAAGAGGCTTCAAGGCGATTTAGACAAGTTGAGTGAGTGGGCAAATACATGGCAGATGCCGTATAATGTGGATAAATGTGAAGTTATCCACTTCGGCAGGAAAAACAGAAAGGCAGAGTATTATTTAAATGGTGATAGATTGGGAAATGTTGATGTACAAAGGGACCCTGGGTGTCCTTACACATGATAGCAAACATACAGGTGCAGCAAGCAGTTAGGATGGCAAATGTTAAGTTGGCCTTCATTGCAAGAGGATTTGAGTACAGGAGCAAGGATGTCTTACTACAGTTATACAAGGCCTTGGTGAGACCACACCTGGAGTACTGTGTGCAGTTTTGGTCTACTTACCTAAGAAAGGATATACTTGCCATAGAGGGAGTGCAGTGAAGGTTCACAAGACTGATTCCTGGGATGGCAGGACTGCCGTATGAGGAGAGATTGGGTCGACTAGGCTTGTATTCACTAAATTTAGAAGAATGAGAAACGTATAAAATTCTGACAGGGCTAGACAGACTGGATGCAGGGGGGATGTTTCCCCTGACTGGGGGGATCTAGAACGAGGGGTCACAGTCTCAGGATACAGGGTAGGACATTTAGGACTGAGATGAGGAGAAATTTCTTCACTCAGAGGGTGGTGAACCTGTGGAATTCTCTACCACAGAAGGCTGTGGAGGCCAAGTCACTGAATATATTTAAGAAGGAGATCGATAGATTTCTAGACACAAAAGGCATCAAGGGGTATGGGGAGAGAGGGGGAATATGGTATTGAGATAGAGGATCAGCCATGACCATATTGAATGGCGGAGCAGGCTCGAAGGGCCGAATGGCCTACTCCTGCTCCTATTTTTCTATGTTTCTATATCCTCGCATTAATTTCTGAGGCATCCTGCAAATTACCACCTTCCATTATTAGTAGCAGTACTTCTCCTTCTCCTCCATCTCCATCACCTCCATCAACCTGATGCCGTTGTTTATTTCCTCCTGAATCTTTGCTCTATTTCTGATCAAGTGAACCAATAAATATATAACATCTGCCGAATTCCTCTTATCCACTCGGTCCATTTCAACAAACTCCAGTAGACTTTTGTCGGCCCATGCTAACTCATTTTTGCCAGTCCGCACTTCTCTTCGTGCTTCATTATTCCCTCCTTCATAATGTCTTGTAATGTTTTACCTCTCATGGGTGTCAGCCTCACTGGCCTATACTCAGGATTATCTTTATGTCCATTTTATAATTCACGCACGATTCCTGTTTACGATAAATCCCTAGAAATGTCCCTCGGTGTGATTGATTTCATTACCTATTTCCTTAGATACGCTGAGCGCAGTTTACCTAATCCAGATACTTTGATCTCTTTTACTGCTCTCAACCTGTCTGTTACCTCCTTACTCATAATTTTTAATATCTGCTCCTACCTCCTTCATTGGGAAGAGAGCTTTTACGATCACTGACACAAATAAAGTGTTTATAATATTTGCCATCCGTTGATCGCTTGATATTAATGGCACCCTTGAAATCCCTCACCATCTGTTCTCTGTGAAGATAATAACAATAACTGTTCAGACTTTCCCACAATTTTAGTCTTGTATTCAATTCTAGTTTAGTCTTAAAATTGCGGTGTGGAATAATAGGCCTAGAAATTCAGTTGGCTGTGCCAACCGTTAGCGCCTTAGGAGGAGCAGATCTCGAGCGCTAGGCGCTTAGCGCCCGGGCGCAGCGCGATCTGCGCCTCGCCCCAACTTCAGTAGACATTTAGCGCCGGCGCAAAGTCTTTGTGCGCGCTCAGCTGCGCGCGCAGATCATGACGTCATTTCGTCGTGCAACGCCCTTTGTGCGCCCGGAACCGGAACTTCACTCGCGCCGCCCCATTGTGCGCCGGGCGGCCCTAACGACTGTGAAGTGGAACGGTACACAGCCGAGGTGGGCCGCGGGGAGCGCAAATTAAAGGGTACTTACCCTGCACTATAAAGGGCAGCCATTTTGCAGCATTCACTCTTGTGCAACGGATTTTTGGAGAGAGACCAAGGAAGAGAGCTTACTGCTTTGGCCCAACACTAGGACAGGTCTTTTTGGCTTCAGGCCAGAGCTTTGCAATTATCTTTGCCTTCATTGAGATCTCAGTGTTTGCCTGCATATTATGGGGGCTGCATTGGGTGCCAACGCTGAGTTTCAGCCTTATGTCGGAAGGGCTTACAGACACCGTGAGAGAGTGGCAGCCCTGGCTAGACGCAGAGGGGGCAACAGGCGTCGCCAAGTGAGGCTTTACCCACCCAGGGTATACCGCCAGCAGTTCTCCTATCTCAACATGTCTGCCGCGCAGTGTGTTAGGAGGCTGCGATTCAGAAGGGAGGTGGTTGCAGACATCTGCCAGCTGCTTCACAGAGATCTGCGTCCACAGCTGATGCGCAGGACGTCTCTGTTGGTGGCAGTGAAGGTGACGGTGGCTCTCAACTTCTATGCCACCGGCTCCTTCCAATCCGCTGCTGGGGACATCGCTAACATCTCCCAGTTCGCCGTGCATTGCTGCATCCGCCAGGTGACCAATGCCCTTTTCAGAAGGAGACATCAATTCATCTCCTTCCCCATGACCCTGGACAAGCAGCAGCAGCGTGCAGTGGGATTTGCAAGAATAGCGGGCTTCCCCATGGTGCAGGGCGCCATTGACTGCACGCATGTGGCTTTGCGGGCACCTCTGGAGCATGCCGAGGATTACCGCAACCAGAAGGGCTACCATTCCCTCAACGTACAGCTGGTGTGTGACCACAGGCAGCGCATCCTAGCTGTCAATGCCCGCTTTCCAGGCAGCAGCCACGATGCCTTTATCCTGCGACAGACAACTGTGGCTGACATGTTCCAGGCACAGCCTCACCCAAGAGGATGGCTTATCGGGGACAAAGGCTATCCTTTGTGTACCTGGCTCATGACCCCGCTCCGCGCGCCCACGACCCCTGCTGAAGAGGCATACAACGAGAGCCATCAAGCGACCAGGAACCTCATCGAACAAACAATCGGCGTCCTGAAGCAATGGTTCCGCTGTCTGGATCGCTCCGGGGGAGCCCTCCAGTATTCGCAGGAGCGAGTCTCCCAATTCGTCATCGTTTGCTGCATGCTGCACAACCTGGCTATCCGCAGGACTCAGGCACTGCCACCTCACGTTGGACCACCACCTCAGGAGGAGGAGCAGGAGGAGCATGAGGAGGAGGAGGATGAGGAGTACCAGCCCAGGAGGGAGGCAGAAGATCCAAGGGCCGCCCGTCGGCGGCTTATTGAACGTCACTTCTCGGCCCCCTGTCAGGGAATGGCTTGTGCCAATGAAAGAACATGATTGCAGCTGCTCCGCAAGCCCTCAGCCGGTTAAGGCAACAAACACTTCAAAGATCAAACATGGACAATGTGAATAAATAAAATGGTTTATTGTACAAACTCAGGGCCCTTCCCACATGAAAACCAAGAACACACGAAACCCCCAAAAAACACACACACACATGAGTCACTCCCACAACCTGGGGAGGATTAACCAAAGATGTAAACAAAAATGGCCTCACCTCGGCCTTCAAAAAACAACCATTCCACAAAACACAACATTTGGACACACCCTCTACTTTGTGTCCCGTGAGGGCGATGCCCTCTGCAAACTTTGCCGGCCCCTGGAAGCCCTGCTGCTCCTCCTCAAAGTGAGGCCAGTGGCTGCTGCAAGGCTGGGGGAAGGCTCCTGAAGGGCACATGTCGTGACGGCAGATGCCCTTGGGGGTCGGCCTAGACGAGGTCTGGCCCTCGAGGGGCCGGCTGGTGAATGCTGCAGCTGTGGCTGGCCAGCATCAGTCGCTGCAGCAGCTCGTGGCAGCTCCACTGGGGGAGTGGCGGCTGGAGGAATGGGGGCAAGCTGGCGGATGGCAGGCGCTCGCTGGTCGCCTGAGACACTGGCACTCGCCCGGGCCAGCACTGCAGCATGCGCAGCAATCTGCCGAGGGACAGACCGCTGTGCTGCTGCAGCGCGCCGTGTGCCCTGGCGATGCCGGGCTGACACAGCGAGTGTGGCAGCAGTGAGTGCCCGTGTTGCCCTGTTCTGAGACCGCATCAGAGCAGCCAGTGACTGCACGGCACCACTGATCACCTGGCCAGTCGCTGCCAGAGAGGCCCCGAATTCGGTGACACTCCAAGACAGGGACTCGATGGCCTCAGGCATCCGTCCCACTACCCCCATGAGCTCCGTGTGCCGGCGCTCCGAGTCCGCGGACATGCCCTCGAGGCGGCGCATCTCCTCGGCGTTGACCGTCTCCGGACTGGAGGCCGGACTCTCCCTCTGGGGAGAAGGCCGCCGAACTGGCCGACCCTTCCTGCGTTGCTGGACGCCGCTGGGCCCAGCGATTGGACTCCCCTCCGACCCTTCCCCCCTCTGGGGAGAAGGCCGCTGAGCTTCCACCCCCCTCCCGCGTTTCTGCAGGCCGCTGGTCCCAGGAGCTACACTCCCCTCCGACACTTCCGCCACGCTCCCCTCCAGGGACGACGTCTCCCCTACAGTGGCATGGCTTGCCGCGGCTGAGGGTTCCCCTGATGGGCCGCCTTCCTCTTGCTCCTCCTCCTCCTCCTCTTCTGAGGGGCTGTCACTGGCAAGTTCAGGGACCTCCTCCTCACCATCTGAAAGCAGGAAGGCACAAGAGTAGCTTTAGAGTGAGGAGAGGGCGTCAGTGAGGGATGCATGAGTGGTGGCATTCAGCGCATTGGTCGGACAGTGACAAAGGATGTAGATCTGATGCGCAAGTGGGACGAGAGAGGTCCAAAAGGTGATGTCCTTACCATTGGTGCCCAGAACAGGGTCGGCATCTCCAGATGCCACGGGGCCAATCACCCGGGCACCCACGATGTGCTCCACGCGCTGTTGCAGCTCGGTGAGCGGCTGGATCTGGGGTCCGCCTCCCCCGGTCACAGTCCGGCTCCTCTTATTATTGGCCAGCTTGGCCTGCAAGAGAAAGGACGGCCTCTAAGTACAGTGTGTAGCCCTGATCTTGTGTGCACTGCCTCCCATGGTGGAATAGCCTGGCCAGTGTGTAGCCCTGATCTTGTGTGCACTGCCTCCCATGGTTGAATAGCCTGGCCAGTGTGTTAAGTGCAGAATGTGCAATTGATGTTCATGACTGTCCCATAGCTGCTGCATGAGGGCTGGCCATTAGGGCTTTCAGGTCCCTTTGCCCATAATGTGAGGTGCACATGCAAGGATGAGGAGGACACTGGAAAGGGTACTCACCCTGACAATCCTGGCGAGGTCATTGAGCTTTTTTCTGCATTGGACAGCGCTCCTGGGGACCTCACTGTTGGATGTCACCCTCGTGGCGACATGCCTCCAGGCTCTCCGGTAGACGCGGGCCGGCGGCTTCCTCCCATTGTCTGGGAACAAAATATGGCGTCTCTTCTCCACAGCGCTAACCAGCACCCTCAGATCATGCTCTGAGAAGCGCTGCGCTCGTTCACGGGCCTTCTCCATACTTTGAGGCGCTATTTGGGTCCAGCAGCAGTGTTCAGGCCTAGCTGGAGGGCTCCAGTGTCCAGGGCGTGGCAGCAGACCAAGTCGACCCTTCCCCCTTAAGAGCTGGCCGGCGCCAGGGTGTCTGCTGTCAATCAAGAAATGGCCGCACCTGCGCTGCGCCCGGCCTCGGCGGTATCGCTCAGCACCTCCGGCTTAGCGCCTAAAGAGAGCCGTGCATCGCCAGTTTTAGCGCTCGAGCAAACTCTTAAGGCGAAGCTAATGAATATCGGCGATGTGGCCTCGAATTTGCGCCGGGCGCAAACTTTAGCGGCCGCCCGACTTTACCGCCCCAAAAGTGGCTATAATGAATTTCTAGGCCATCGTGTTCAGGCACCTGTTCGTCTGAAATCCCTCTCTGCTCTTTTAGCAGAAACTTTAACCCATTTATTGTAAACAACATTTAAAGCTTCTGCTAAAAAAGCAGAGAGAGGATTTCAGCTGAATGTGTTTAAGTGTCCATATACTATCGGACCACAGTGTGATTTCTAGGCCCATACTCTTGTAAACTTCTCTCTTCTGATCCAACTGTAATTTCCTACTTGAGAATTCTTGAGGTTTCTTTTTTCTTCTGCTGCGCATCCTCCAGGGTGGAACACAGTTACTGCACTGCATCCTCGGCAGAATGTACTTGAGCGCCTTCCATTTATCATCTGTACTTCTCTCTCCTGTGTTCATTGTGTTAGCACACCCTCCCCCATCCTGTGGTGTTGCGCACGGTGAGTCCAGATGAATTGTGCTATTCGGGTCAGGCAGGGTGAGATGGCGGGGGATAATTGGGCCAAGGTGGAAAAGGAAGTAGAACAAAGGGGGAGAGGAGAAAAGGAGGAGAAAGGGGAGAGCAGACGAACAGGACATTACACAGTATTTTACAGCATTTTGAAAGCTGGCTAGCTCTTCAAGTGGGATGGGGACATTATATATACATCAGAGGGATTGTGCATAGAAACATAGAAGATAGGAGCAAGAGTAGGCCATTCGGCCCCTCGAGCCTGCTCCACCATTCAATGTGATCATGGCTGATCATCCAAATTCAGTATCCTGTCCCTGCTTTCTCCCCATACCCCTTGATCCCTTTAGCCTTAAGAAATATATCCAACTCCTTCTTGAATATATTTAATGAATTGGCCTCTACTGCCTTCTGTGGTAGAGAATTCCACAGGTTCACCACTCTCTGGGTGAAGAAATTCCTCCTCATTTCTGTCCTAAATGGCATACCCCTTATCCTTAGACTGTGACCCCTGGTTCTGGACTCCCCGGCCATCGGGAACATCCTTCCTGCATCTAGTCTGTCCAGTCCTGTCAGAATTTTAAAAGTTTCAATGAGATCCCCTCTCATTCTTCTAAACTCCAGTGAGTACAAGCCCAATCGACCCAATCTCTCCTCATACGTCATTCCTGCCACCCCAGGTATCAGCCTGGTGAATCTTCGCTGCACCCCTTCCATGGCAAGAACGTCCTTCCTCAGATAAGGCGACCAAAACTGCATACAATACTCAAGATGTGGTCTCACCAAGGCCCTGTACAACTGCAGCAAGACATCGTTGTTCCTGTACTCAAAGCCTCTCGCTACGAAGGCCAACATACCATTTGCCTTCTTAACCGCCTGCTGCACCTGCATGCTTACCTTCAGCGACTGGTGCACAAGGACACCCAGGTCTCGTTGCACTTCCCCTTCGCCCAATCTATTGCCATTCAGATAATAATCTGCCTTCCTGTTTTTGCCACCAAAGTGGATAACCTCACATTTATCCATGTTATATTGCATCTGCCATGCTTTTGCCCAATCACCCAACCTGTCTAAATCATCCTGGAGTTTCTCGGCATCCTCCTCACAGCACACACGCCCACCCAGCTTTGTGTCGTCTGCAAATTTGGAGATATTACATCTAGTTCCCTCGTCTAGACCATTAATATATATTGTGAATAGCTGGGGTCCAAGGACCGATCCCTGCAGTACCCCACTAGTCACTGCCTGCCCCTCGGAAAAAGACCCGTTTATTCCAACTCTTTGCTTTCTGTCTGCCAACCAGTTTTCTATCCAAGTCAATACCTTGCCCCCAATCCCATGTGCCTTAACTTTACACACTAACCTATTATGCGGGACATTATCGAAAGCCTTCTCAAAGTCCAAATGTACCACATCCACTGGTTTTCCCTTATCTATTTTACCAGTTACATCCTCAAAAAATTCCAGCAGATTAGTCAAGCACGATTTACCTTTTGTAACTCCATGTTGACTTTGTCCGATCCAATCACTGTTTTCCAAGTGCTCTGCTATTACATCCTTTATAATAGACTCTAGCATTTTCCCCACTACCGATGTAATTCCCCGTTTTCTCCCTACCACCTTTTTTGAATAGTGGGGTAACATTAGCTACCCTCCAATCCATGGGTACTGTTCCAGGTTCCATCGAATGTTGGAAGATGATCAGCAATGCAGCTACTATTTCTAGGACCACTTCCTTAAGTACCCTGGGATGTAGATTATCAGGCCCTGGGGATTTATCGGCCTTCAGTCCCATCAATTTCCTTAACACCATTTCCTTACAAATACTGATTTCTTTTAGTTCCTCCCCTTCATCAGACCCTATGTTCTCCAACATCTCTGGGAGGTTATTTGTGTCCTCCTTTGTGAAGACAGAACCAAAATATGGATTTAATTGGTCTGCCATTTCTTTGTTACCCATCTCTTGATTATTACCTGAGCCACGAGCGAATTTGGCTAGGACAAATAAAATTAGAGAGTTAAATGCATGGCTCAAAGACTGGTGTGGGAGAAATGGGTTTTGCTTCCTGGGACACTGGCACCAGTACTGGGGCAGGAGGGAGCTGTTCCGTTGGGACGGGCTTCACTTTGCCAGTGCTGGGACTAGAGTCCTGGCGAATCATATAACTAGGGCTGTAGAGAGGGCTTTAAACTAACTAGTGGGGGGAAGGTTCCTAGAGAGCAAATAATAAAAATGACAACAGAGAAGGTCATAGACTTAGGTAGCAGTGGGGAAATTAAAAACCAGAGCCTGTCAGGAAGGGGCAGAAGGTATGGAGTAAAAGGTAAAGTAATAAAAAGGGCAAAAGCAGGAACTAAGTGTCACAAAACATATTTGAAAGTTCTCTATCTGAATGCACGTAGCATTCGTAACAAAATAGATGAGTTAATGGCACAAATAACTACATATGGGTATGATCTTGTGGCCATTACAGAAACATGGCTGCAGGGTGACAATGCCTGGGAATTAAACATACCAGGTTATTTAACGATCAGGAAGGACAGGCAGGAAGGAAGGGGAGGTGGGGTGGCTATGTTAATAAAGGAAGGAATCACTGTAATACAGAGAAATGATATTGGATCAAAAGATCAGGATAATGAAACAGTTTGGGTGGAGGTAAGGAATAATAAGGGGAAAAAAACACTAGTGGGCGTAGTCTATAGGCCTCCGAACAGTTGCAACTCTGTTGGACGGAGTATCAATCAGGAAATAGTTGAGGCTTGTAATAAGGGAGCATCTATAATTATGGGGGATTTTAACTATCATATTAATTGGACAAATCAAATTGGGCAGGGCTGCCTTGAGGATGAGTTCATTGAGTGTATTAGGGATGGGTTTCTTGAGCAGTAACTGAACCGACCGGGGGCAAGCAACCTTAGATCTGGTCCTGTGTAACGAGACAGGATTAATTATAAATGTCCTAGTAAAGGATCCCCTTGGAATGAGTGACCATAACATGGTTGAATTCCATATTCAATTAGAGGGTGAGAAGGTTGGATCTCAAACAAGCGTGCTAAGCTTGAATAAAGGAGACTATGAAGGTATGAGAGCGGAATTGAGTAGAGTGGATTGGGAAAATAGATTAAAGGGTAAGACGATACATGATCAGTGGTGTACATTTAAGGAGTTATTTTACAACTTCCAAAAAAAATATATTCCACTGAGAAGAAAAGGGTGTAAAAGAAAAGACAGCCATCCGTGGCTAAGTAAAGAAATTAAGGATAGTATTCGACTAAAAACAAGGGCATATAAGGTAGCCAAATCTAGTGGGAGGATAGAGTATTGGGAAAACTTTAAAAGACAGCAAAAAATAACAAAAAGATTGATTAAGAAAGGGAAGATAGATTATGAAAGTAAATTAGCAAAAAATATAAAAACAGATAGTAAGAGTTTTTATAGTTATATAAAAAGAAAAAGGGTGGCTAAAGTAAATGTTGGTCCCTTAGAGGATGAGACCGGGAAATTAATGGTGGGAAATATGGAGATGGCAAAAACACTGAATGAATATTTTGTATCAGTCTTTACAGTAGAAGACACTAAGAATATCCCAACACTGGACAAACAGGGGGCTATGGGGGGGAGGAGCTAAACACGGTCAAAATCACTAAGGAAGTGGTACTCGGTAAAATAATGGGACTCAAGGCGGATAAATCACCTGGACCTGATGGCTTACATCCTAGGGTCTTGAGGGAAGTGGCGGTAGGGATTGTGGATGCATTGGTAATAATTTTCCAAAACTCCCTGGACTCAGCAAAGGTCTCGGCAGACTGGAAAACTGCTAATGTAGAGTCATAGAGTTTAGAGTCATAGAGTTTTACAGCACAGAAAGAGGCCCTTCGGCCCATCGTGTCTGCGCCGGCCATCAATCCCTGTCCAGTCTAATCCCATTTTCCAGCATTTGGTCCATAGCCTTGTATGCAATGGCATTTCAAGTGCTCCTCCAAATGCTTTTTGAATGTTGTGAGTGTTCCTGCCTCTACCACCCTTTCAGGCAGAGAGTTCCAGATTCCAACCACCCTCTGGGTGAAAAAGTTCCTCCTCAAATCCCCTCTAAATCTCCTGCCCCTTACCTTGAATCTATGCCCCCTTGTTATTGACCCCCCTACTAAGGGGAAAAGTTCCTCTTTATCTACCCTATCTATGCCCCTCATCATTTTGTACACCTCAATCAGGTCCCCCCTCAGCCTTCTTTGCTCCAATGAAAACAACCCCAGCCTGTTTAGTCTTTCTTCATAGCTGAGGCGCTCCATCCCAGGTAACATCCTGGTGAATCTTCTCTGCACCCTCTCTAAAGCAATCACATCCTTCCTATAGTGAGGCGACCAGAACTGCACACAGTACTCCAGCTGTGGCCTCACCAGCGTTTTGTACAGCTCCATCATAACCTCCCTGCTCTTATATTCTATGCCTCGGCTAATGAAGGCACGTATCCCATATGCCTTTTTAACCACCTTATCTACCTGTTCCGCTGCCTTCAGGGATCTATGTACATGCACACCAAGGTCCCTCTGACCCTCTGTACTTCCTAGGGTCCTACCACTCATTGTGTACTCCCTTGCCTTATTTGTCCGTCCAAAATGCATCACCTCGCACTTTTCAGGGTTAAATTCCATTTGCCACTTTTCCGCCCATCTGACCAACTCGTTTATATCTTCCTGTAGCCTGAGGCTTTCCTCCTCACAATTTACCACCCCACCAATTTTCGTGTCATCTGCGAACTTACTGATCATACCTTTTACATTCTCATCCAAATCATTTATGTAGATCACAAACAGCAAGGGACCCAGCACCGATCCCTGAGGTACCCCACTAGACACAGGCTTCCAGTCACAAAAGCAACCTTCGACCATCACCCTCTGCCTCCTGCCACTCAGCCAGTTTAGGATCCAACGCGCCAAGGCACCCTGGATCCCATGGGCTCTTACCTTCTTGACCAGTCTCCTATGCAGGACTTTGTCAAAAGCTTTACTGAAATCCATGTAAACCTCATCCACAGCATTTCCCTCATCCACACACCTAGTCACCCCCTCGAAAAATTCAATCAGATTGGTCAGACATGATTTACCCTTGACAAAGCCATGCTGACTATCCCCGATTAATCCTTGCCTCTCCAAGTGGAGACAAATTTTGTCCCTCAGAATTTTTTCCAATAATTTCCCTACCACAGATGTTAGGCTCACTGGCCTGTAATTCCCTGGTTTATCCCTGCTACCCTTCTTGAATAATGGTACTACATTAGCTGTTCTCCAGTCCTCTGGTACATCCCCTGTGGCCAGAGAGGTTCTGAAAATTTGTGTCAGAGCCCCTGCAATCTCCTCCCTTGCCTCACACAACAGCCTGGGATACATCTCGTCCGGGCCTGGGGATTTATCCACTTTTTGGCCTGCTAAAACTGCTAGTACCTCCTCCCTCCCGATGCTAATATGTTCAAGTATGTCACAGTCCCCTTGCCCGATTTCTATGTCTACATCATCTTTCTCCATAGTGAACACAGATGCAAAAAATTCATTTAAAACCCCGCCTACATCCTCTGGCTCTACACACAGATTGCCACTTTGGTCCCTAATGGGCCCTACCCTTTCCCTGGTTATCCTCTTGCCCTTAATATACTTATAAAACATCTTAGGATTTTCCTTTATTTTGCTCACCAGTGTTATTTCATGGCCCCTCCTCGCCCTCCTAATTTCTTTTTTAAGTATGCCCCTGCACTTTTTATACTCCTCTAGGGCTTCCTCCATCTTTAGTCTTTTGTAACTGCCAAAAGCCCCCCTTTTTTTCCTAATGCATTTTTGTATATCCCTTGTCATCCAAGGTTTGCTTTGCTTGTTGGTCCCACCCTTGACCTTTACAGGAACATGTTGGCGTTGTACTCTCTCTATTTCCCTTCTGAAAGCCTCCCACTGCTTTGATGTGGATTTTCCTATAAGTATCTGCTCCCAGTCCACTTTGGCCAGATCCTGCCTTATCATATTAAAATCGGTCATCCCCCAATTTAGAACCCTTATTTCCGGGCCGTCATTGTCTTTTTCCATGACCACCTTAAATCTCACCGAATTATGGTCACTGTCGCCAATATTTAAAAAGGGCAGTAGACAGAAGGCTGGAAACTATAGACCGGTTAGCCTAACATCTGTGGTAGGTAAAATATTGGAGTCCATTATTAAGGAGACAGTAACAGGACATTTGGATAATCATAATTTAATAGGACAAAGTCAGCATGGTTTTATGAAGGGGAAGTCATGTTTGACAAATTTGCTGGAGTTCTTTGAGGAAGTAACATATAGGGTGGATAAAGGGGAACCAGTGGAGGTAGTGTATTTAGACTTCCAAAAGGCATTTGACAAGGTGCCACACAAAAGATTATTGCTTAAGATAAAAAATCACAGGATTGGGGGTAATATTCTGGCATGGATAGAGGATTGGCTATCTAACAGAAGGCAGAGAGTTGGGATAAATGGTTCATTCTCGGACTGGCAATCAGTAACTAGTGGTGTTCCACAGGGGTCAGTGCTGGGTCCCCAACTCTTTACAATCTATATTAACGATTTGGAGGAGGGGACCGAGTGTAACATATCAAAGTTTGCAGATGATACTAAGATGGGAGGGAAAGTAGTGAGTGAGGAGGATATAAAAAACCTGCAAGGGGACATAGACAGGCTAAGTAAGTGGGCAGAGATTTGGCAGATGGAATACAATACTGGAAAGTGTGAGGTTATGCACTTTGGCAGGAAAAATCGTAGAGCAAGTTATTATCTTAATGGCAAGAAACTGGATAGTACTGAAGTACAAAGGGACCTGGGGGTCCTGGTGCACGAAACTCAAAAGGTTAGTATGCAGGTGCAGCAAGTGATTAAGAAGGCCAATGGAATGTTGGCTTTCATTGCTAGGGCGATAGAATATAAAAATAGGGAGGTATTGCTTCAGTTGTACAAGGTATTGGTGAGACCGCACCTGGAATACTGCATACAGTTTTGGTGTCCATACTTAAGAAAGGACATACTTGCTCTCGAGTCAGTACAAAGAAGGTTCACTCGGTTAATCCCGGGGATGAGGGGATGGACATATGAGGAGAGGTTGAGTAGATTGGGACTCTACTCATTGGAGTTCAGAAGAATGAGAGGCGATCTTATTGAAACTGCTAATGTAACGCCCTTATTTAAAAAGGGCAGTAGACAGAAGGCTGGAAACTATAGACCGGTTAGCCTAACATCTGTCTTTGTCCATTGTAAATAAAAAAAATTCTTTATTGTCAAAAAAGTGCTTCCTTCCAGCATAACAACGTCATGTCAACAGAAACCATAACTAACAAAATAACAGTCAACTCTCTGGCAAAGCCACAAAACTAAACAAACCATCACAAACAATCACAACAGGTGAGGGCGTCCTTGAATTTGGAGGAAGAAACGTCTCAGCACCTCCCTCTACTGCTGGCCCCCTGATGGAGACCGACTTCTCTTTCGCGGTCGGCCCCTTCCCTCCCTGCTGCTCCTACGTAATTGAACCCCAGTGGCGGGGTCAAGGCTGGGGGACGCCTGGTGACTGTCTGGAATTGCAGAAGCCCCTGATGGACAGCCTGGACGACCTCTGGGCTTGGAGGATGCGGAGGCTGGCTGCTTGATCTGGCCATGGCTGGAAGCAGTGTACCCTGCAGGTGGTGGCAGCTGCACTGCAGACGTGCCAGCGCTGGCATGAGCAACGGTCACCTGCCGAGAGAGGACACCTGCACCATGGTCGGACGACACACTGGCTCTCGGAGGGGACCGGCTCGGCTCCACCGCCACAAGCGATTGCTCCACTGATCCCTGGCCTCGTGTGGTACTGGAAGGGCCCGGGGTGATCCTAGCTGATGCAGATAGGGTGGCAGCAGTGAGAGTTCGCGTTGCCTCAATCTGGGTCTGGACGAGGCCAGCAAGTGACTGCGTGGCAGCAGTGAGGACCTGTGTGGCAGGTGCCAGTGCTTCGGAGAAGCCCTGGACAGTTCTCTCCATTGCTTCGGACAAGGCCGGAGCAGTCCGTTCCACTGCCTCGGACAAGCCCTGGACAGACCTTTCCAGGGATTGTCCGAAGCTCTGAACAGTCCTTTCCATAGCGGCCCCGAAGCCCTGGACAGTCCTCTCCATTGCTGCCCCGAAGCCATGGACAGTCCTCTCCATTGCAGCGCCAAAGTCCAGCACACTCTTTGCCAGTGTTTCTATCGACTGAGGCATCCTCCCCACTGCAGCCATAAGCTCAGTGTGCCTGAGCCGGGCCTGGGTGCTCATTTCAGCCAGGCTACGCACCTCCTCTGCACTCTGTGCAGCAGTCATCGCTCCCTGCCTCGCCTTCCGGGGAGCCGGTGCCCGAACTTGCCTACCCCCCTCGCGTTGATGCAGGCCGCTTGTTCCGGCAACTGGCTCCTCATCAGAGCTCCCCCCCTCCCCTCCAGGGAGCTACTATCCCCAGTCTGCAGATGTGTTGGCTCCCCTGCGGCTGGAACGGATGATGCGGCTTCCTCCTGATCCTCGCCTCCGGAGCCACTGGCACTGGCAGCTTCAGGGCCCGGATCCCGAGCTGGTGATGCAGCATCTGAAAGCAGGGAGGTGGAAGAGTGGCTTTAGCAAAAGGACAGGTTGGCTGCAAGGCATGCCAGATTGCGGCAAGGCTCTGACATGGCTCCACAGTGAGAAAGCATGCTGGCGGGGGGACCAAGTGGAAGGAGACAGCTGAAAAAGGTGAGATCCTTACCATCGCTGTCGACAATGGGGTCGGCAGCTGCAGTGGTAACAGGACCACTCAGACATCCTCCAAGAATCTGATGCACTCTCTCCTCGAGATCCGTCAGAGTGACCACTTGCGGAGGTCCTCCACCGGTTCGAAGCTGGTCCTTGCGAATCGTCGCCAGCTTGGACTGCAGGGGAAAGAAGGGGAAGTTCTGTTACATGATGCCCTGAGTGATCATCTCATGCCCCCCATGGTGCAAGAGCCCTTACATGATGCCTTGAGTCAAATGTGCATGTGTGTGCCCAGAAAGGGCCATGGGTGCTTGCTGACACATGGCCATTGGGGCATCGCGCACCCTGTAGCCATGAAGTCAGGTGCAGATGGAGGGAATCAGAAGTTTGCATAAACACCACTCACCCTAACGACCCAAGTGAGGTCGTTGAATTTCTTCCTGCACTGAACAGGGCTCCTGGTCGCCATGCTGCTGGAGTTGACCATCTGACAAACATCCCTCCAAGCTCGGCGGTAGTCCTTTTGATTCGGCCTCCTGCCATTGTCAGGATAGAGAACATCTCGACGGCGCTTCACTGCGGCCACCAAGTGCTCCAGAGCCTCAGTGCTGAAGCGCTCTGCTCTCTGTCTCACCTTCTCCATCTTGACCAAGTTTTTTGCGCCAGAGAAGGGCGTGCGCCGATTCTGAGGCCTACAGGGCGATGAGTGTGGAAGCTGAGGCTGAGTGACCCACCCCTTTAAGAGCCGGCCGGCACCTGGAAGTCTCGTGTTTATCGGTAATTGAGATCACCTGCGCTGCGCCCGTCCGCGCCGATATTGGTAGCGCCGGAAGTTTTGCGCCTTAGGAGGCCCGTGCAACGTCTGAATTTGCGCCTCAATCACCTTTGGGGGCGATGCAACCCAATATCGCGCCAGGCGGCGATAAGTTTCGTCTGGCTATAAACTTTGCGCAGCGCCAGTTCTAACGCCTCAAGCGGGGCTATACCCAATTTCTAGGCCAAAGTCTTCAGGCTTGTTTTGTTAACGCTCTTAGACCTATTAGAATTATTATTTACTGTGGCCATGTTTGATTTAAACCATTGATTTCTCTGACTGCCACTTTCGTTTTTCTCCTTCCTATCTTTTGCTTTTATCCTTGTTTCCCTTTCCTCTGTCCCCCTGTTCAGGTTCCCAACCCCCTGCCATTTTAGTTTAAACCCTCCCCCAGAGCACTAGCAAACACTCCCCCTAGGACATCGGTCCCGGCCCTGCCCAGGTGCAAACCGTCCGGTTTGTACTGGTCCCACCTCCCCCAGAACCGGTTCCAAAGTCCCAGGAATTTGAATCCCTCCCCGCTGCACCATTTCTCTAGCCACGTATTCCTCTGAAATATCCTTCTATTTCTACTCTGACTAGCAACACCACAGCAATGTCTATCTGCATGGCTGAGCTGCCAGTATTGATACAATCACAAGACATTTTTACAGATGGTCAATACACTTTAGCTAGCCTTGCATATGAGGGCAGGTGGGATACTTACTGGAGGCCCTGCAGAGTGAACAGTGAGTCCCAAGCATAGCCCCAGGACATCACTGCAGGAGTTCCTCAGGTCAGTGTCCTCGGCCCAACCATCTTCAGCTGCTTAATCAATGACCTTCCCTCCATCATAAGGTCAGAAGTGGGGATGTTCGCTGATGATTGCTCAGTGTTCAGTTCCTCAGATAATGAAGCAGTCCACGCCTGCATGCAGCAAGACCTGGACAACATTCAGATTCGGGCTGATAAGTGGCAGGTAACATTCGCACCACACTAGGCAATGACCATCTCCAACAAGAGAGAGTCAAACCACCTCTCCTTGACATTGAATGGCGTTACCATCATCAAATCCCCTACCATCAACATCCTGGAGGTCACCATTGACCAGAAACTTATCGGGACCAGCCACACAAATACTATGACTACAAGAGCAGGTCAGAGGCTGGGTATTTTGCAGCGAGTGACTCACATCCTGACTCCCCAAAGCCTTTCCACCATCTACAAGGCACAAGTCTGGAGTGTGATGGAATACTCTCCACTTGCCTGGATGAGTGCAGCTCCAACAACACTCAGGAAGCTCAACACCATCCAGGACAAAGCAGCCTGCTTGATTGGCACCCCATCTACCACCTTAAACATTCACTCCCTGCACCACCAGCGTACCGTGGCTGCAGTGTGTACCATCCACAAGATGCACTGCAGCAACTCGCCAAGGCTTCTTCAACAGTACCTCCCAAACCCACAACCTCTACCACCTAGAAGGTGCATGGGAACACCACCACCTCCAAGTTCCCCTCCAAGTCACACACCATCTGGACTTGGAAGTATATCGCCATTCCTTCATCGTCGCTGGGTCAAAATCCTGGAACTCCCTCCCTAACAGCCCTGTGGGAGTACCTTCACCACACAGACTGCAGTGGTTCAAGAAGGTGGCTCACCACCACCTTCTCAAGGGCAATTAGGGATGGGCAATAAATGCAGGCCTTGCCAGCGATGCTCACATCCCATAAATGAATTTTTAAAAAATGAGTAGAACTTTTATGCAAAAATGTATTGAGGGAATATTAAAATAAACTATATGAGGTAGATTTTTATCTTGGCTGCCTTGGCATTAAGCATCGGCTAGGCGGGTGCAGAAAGGAATATCTAGTGGGAAAATTGCGCATCTCTAACTGAACTAGCCTGATTTCTTTCCATGTAAAATTGGGTATGTTCTGTGACATCCTCCCCACCAGATTTTCCTCTCTGCTCCCCACCCAAGTGATGTTTAACGCCATTGGAGTTTTGGCCCAAGTAATACGGGTCTTTCAGTGAAACGCATACCGCTCCCCGCTAAAGTTAGACTGGGAAAACCATTATTCAGCAATGAGGAAATCTGAAGATAACTTCAACCTCAATCAAAGCTTGATGGGCAGTTCAGTGCTCATTGCAAATCGTGGAGTTTTACAACCAGGCGGTGGAAATAAAGAAAGTTTCATTTATTCTAAATTGTGTTGTGATTTTCACTTTGGCCTGCTCTGACTGACCCACCTTGTATTGTCATTATTATTGTGACTATGGTTGCTGAAGGGAGCTGTTGAATTATGGGGTCATAGGCTTTCATTTAACCAGGGGATCCTGCAGCCAACACCATTTTAAGTACAGTAGAAATATTAAATAATTTATTTTCCCATTGCCTCAATACCCGAAGATGCTGCAGTTGCTGCTGTGGCACCAGACTAGTGGAATTTCTGAACATAAATGCAACTAATGTTTTATATAAAGAATGTTATGGGCCTGGGTGTTCGCCTGGAGGCGAGTTCTGTGCGGGTGGGGCTGTTGTGAGGTTGGGAATCCCGGAAGAACGGGTTTCCTGAATATCCTGCAGAATTTAACTGCAGAGCCCCTTTAAGTGGGGTTCCCACCCACAGGCTGCCTGATTGACGGGCTGGAGGGCTGGAAGCCTGCTTCACAAGCCTACAAGAGCAGGTAGGTGTATTGGGGAGCTGAGAGATTGTGGCGGGGGGCCGGATCGCGGTCTGGGGGGGTCCTGATTGTGGGGCAGGGGGGGATCCAATGGTGGTCGGGGGGAGCAGACAGATCACAGGGGGCCTGGGGGGTTTACTGGGCAGCTTGTTGGGATGGGGGAAAACATCCTGCTCCACCTGGCCCACAAGCAGTGCTGTAAAGGCACTTACCCCATGGATTCAGCACTTCTCGCCTCCTTTAATCTGACAGTTTCCCTAGGCTTGCGTAGCCTGGCTGCCTGTGGTTAAAAATAGAATCACTGTTAAAATGAAAGCAAGCAGCCTCATTATAACAAAATCAAAATACTGCAGATGCTGGAAATCTGAAATAAAAACAGAAAATGCTGGAAATATTCAGCAGGTCAGGCAGCATCTGTAGAGAGAGAAACAGAGTTAATGTTTCAGGTCGATGACCCTTCATCATAATATTTAAATGAGACAGGAGACCTGGAACACCTCCTCCCATCTCATTAACACATTTGTGATGGGCCTGTGCCAGCTGTAGGTACAGGCTCAAGTCCTCCTCCTCCCCTCCAGAGAAGCCCCAGAATAAAGGGTCTCCGTGGTGTGTTCCTGACCTTTGTGCCTGGGTGCTCCCTAATGGCAAAAGTCAGGAAAATGTATCCTGTAACCTTTGTGATAGTTGAAGACAACAAGGGACCATGAGGTTAGTGTCTGGGCTTCAATTATTGTTTACATGGACTTGCATTATTTGTAAAAATGGATGTTGTATGAAGACTAGATAACAGGTTTGAATCACTGATGTAAAAATTATGTGTGAAGTTATTGTTAATTATTATGCTCCTAGGCTACTCATCACAGAATTATCAAAAACAATTTATTTAAACAATTTAGAACTAATGTCAGAGATTAAAAGAAGGAATCTAAACTGTATGTGGCTCCAACCACAATTGCACATTATTAGCAAAGGATGATAAATAGCATAATAATGTACAATACTATTATTTTAATTTTTTTTGACATTTTCCTGGATCACACAGTCATTAGCCAGGAGATTCCTGTTCTTGCTCCATCGGCATTACTGCGCTAGAAGTGCAAGGAAACCCTGTTTAGTCACTTCCAGTGGTCAGGTTAGGGGGGAGATGCTAATGTAAGTTACTCGTCATTCCTTCTCTTAATACCGTGCCTTTCCATCTGGAGATTATCAAGGGATCTGACATTTAGAGAGCCTCAATTTACATCTTTAATGTCATTGATCCAGAAGCATATTTTAACAGTAATCATCAATGTCAGATCCGCTGTTATGTGGTAAGCCACACATGTTTTTGTAGGCTTAATCTAAGCAATATAATGAATTTTATGTTTAAGATTATAATTATGACAATGTTATATTTTAAAATATTTAATTATAAAACTCAACATTAAGTACTACTGAAAGACACTGACTGTTTTAAAGATATTTCCTAATTTCAGCCTTCAAAAATCAAAAGCTACAAGTATTTACCTAAAATTACATGAACACAGGATCATTATGAATGGATCAATTCAACCGTTCAATTTGAAAATGTCCCAATCTTTTAGAGAATTATAAATTAATCAGACATTATTTACTGCATCATGCGTTAAGAGTCACTAGTTTAACTTACTCTCCGCATTAACACTATTCATTTTCTGATGTAAATCATTTGAGAAATATAATTGCACACCTCCATAATTGATCAGTATATAAATGGAAGTAATTAGATATTGGAAATGTAATAGCATTTTTATGCACGTTAGATTTGTTACTGGTAGGTGGTTAAAAGTTATTTTGAAAAAAGGAAAGTATAGTAAAGTAGAAGAGATGGAATATAAACTAATACCTCTACTGTGAAATATTTTGGAGTAAATTTCTGCAGTGAATTTGAATTTTATGCATAGTTGACATCCTTTTGTTGAGTTCTTTTGTGATTATAACAGGGTTCATTATGCACATTAATAAACCAGTTGTAATTGTTGGAGTTGTAAATTTATATGATTAATGGTTGCATTACATTCAATTAAATACTATATTTCCTTAAACAGGAGAAAGAGGAAGAAAAGTCAGATTCATCAGCGCTTCACCAGCAGAAGAGCCCCCAGGGTTTGAGTGATACGGGCTATTCATCTGATGGTATATCAAGTTCACTGGGTGAAATTCCAACCGTTCTTCAAAGTGAGGATAAAGACTTGCTCAAAGAACCAGCTAGGAAAGATTCCATTTCTCAGGAAAGTAGTCCTACAAGCCCATCAGATCTTGCCAAGTTGGAAAGTACAGTTCTATCAATCTTAGAAGCTCAGGCAAATACACTAAATAATGAGAAGTCAGGCCAGTACAAAGATCCTTATGGACTTTACGCTGACCAAGAGAGGGAACGGCACAGACCAAGAACCTTGTCAATTACACCAGAGTCTTATAGCTCAGATGAAGAGGACCTGGAAGATATTCAGGAAGAAGATGAGGAAGCTCTGGAGGATGATGGTCATGGAGATACAATACCTAGAAAAGACTGTAGAGAAAGCTATGCTTCTCAGGATGAAGCAGCAGTGAGGAGACAACGGTATGATTCTCTAGAAGACAGTAGTGAAAGTGAGCACTCACCCCGCCCTCATAGGCAGAGGAAGATCAGTGTTGGATCATCAAGCAGTGACAGCCAAGGGTCTGGTGATGAAGAAGACTTTATTCGAAAACAAATCATTGAGATGAGTGCAGAAGAAGATGCATCAGGATCTGATGAAGATGAATATATCAGGAGTCAGTTGAAAGAGATCAGTGGAAAAGATCGCCCAGAGAGCAAAGGACCAACTGTTAAGCACAAGCGTCTTTCAAAAAAAAGTAGCACAAGTCATGATGATGATTCAGGGAGGCGCCATTCATGGCATGATGATGATGATGAAGAAGTGTATGATGAGAGTCCTGAGTCTAAGTACAGAGAGACTAAAAGTCAAGACAATGAAGAGTTGTCTGTCTCAGCTGGCGGGGGCCTCAGACGTTTTAAAACAATCGATTTGAACAGTTCTATTGCAAATAAATACGCAGAAGAAGGTTCTGAGAAAAAGGATAGATTGTACTATGAAGAAGAACCAGAGCTAGAGATGGAGAGCTTAACTGATTCACCAGAAGATAGGTCAAGAGGTGAAGGCTCATCTAGTCTGCATGCAACATCCAGTTTTACACCTGGTACTTCACCTACGTCAGTATCATCTTTGGATGAAGACAGTGACAGTAGTCCAAGTCACAAGAAGATGCTTGGAGAGAGTAAACAGCAACGAAAGGCTAGACACAGATCGCATGGTCCTTTGTTGCCTACTATTGAAGACTCTTCCGAAGAAGAAGAATTGCGGGAGGAAGAAGAACTTTTGCGAGAACAAGAAAAACAGCGAGAGTTAGAACAGCAACAAAGAAAGAGTTCAACAAAGAAATCAAAAAAAGATAAAGATGAACTAAGAGCTCAGAGAAGACGTGAGCGCCCAAAAACACCTCCAAGTAATCTATCACCAATTGAAGATGCCTCACCTACAGAAGAATTGCGACAAGCAGCAGAAATGGAGGAGTTACATCGGTCTTCGTGTTCTGAATATTCACCAAGCATTGAATCTGAGCCGGAAGGATTTGAAATAAGTCCAGAAAAAATTATAGAGGTTCAGAAAGTTTACAAATTGCCTACATCGGTGTCACTGTATTCTCCAACAGACGAGAAAACTGGTCGCATTATGCAAGATGTTGATGCTATTAATCAGAAGTCTTTGAAAAGTGCAGAAGAAGCTTATGAAGAAATGATGCAAAAAGCTAAATTACTTCAAAATCAAAAAGAACCCGATGAAGTATTTGAAAAGGAGCCTTTATATGGGGGCATGTTAATAGAAGATTATATATATGAATCTCTAGTAGAAGATACTTATAATGGAACAACAGATAACCGTTTCCTTAATACAGGACAGGAGACTGGCACTGGTATGTTGCAAGAATCTGAAAAGAAATTAAGAAGTCCAGATGAAATTTATGAAGAAATAATGAAAAAAAGCACTAGCCTCAGTGATGTTGAACAGTATTATTACACCCAACCTTTAGATGTAAACCACCATCAACAGGAAATGGTTTCCACTATGCATGTTGGTGAAGAAACATTTGTTACACTTCCATCAGATGTCATAGAATCTTCCACAAAGATGGGAAGACAGTTATTAGATGCTGATGCTGCTTATGAGGAGCTCATGAAGCGACAAAGAGCACTGCTGACTCCTGGAACCAGCCCAACTCAGCCAGGTTCTCCTGAGTCCCTTGTGCCTGCTGAATCAGAGGCCACGGGCAGCTCTTCAGTAACATTTACATCTGCTTCCACTAGGGTGCATGACAAATTTTTAACCTCAGTACCACTTTCTGGTACAGAGCCAGCGCAAGGTGGTATGATGCATGCTATCCCTGATGTCAAAATTACACAGCACTTTACTGTGGAAGATGATATTGAAGCAGAATATGGAGAACAATATTATGTAGATAATAGACAGATGTCACATGAAACCACTGAAAGTGTAAAACTGAGCAAACCAGGGACTCCAACCAGCAGTATGGTATCAACAGCAGCATCATCTACCACTTTTGCTACTCCTATTAGCACAATTGCCTCTACTGCTACCACAACGAGCACCTCTCCAGTTTGGTCCACTATGCCGGTTGATGTATTAAAGGCAAAGGATTCTGTCGTGGTTAGTATAACCACAAGTGAAGAAAATTACACTTCAACACCGACATCCATATCTACTGTCAAGACTACAACGAGTTCATTAACTACTGCAACTGTAAGGACTTCTCATGTATATCCCATTTCAACCAATGGCCCTTCTGAGCTATCAACCATGTCAGATCATGTCCTTATTTCTGTGCATCCTAATCTAGACAGTTCTGAGATTCCCACCTCCACTATGGTGACTTCAGTGCCAGAAACTAGAGAGTTTTTGAATAAACAATCTACTGTGAGTAGTGATAAAGCTATCTCTTCAGTGTCTATGGCACCAGTTTCAGTGGGGGTTGCTGTTTGTGGATCCCCCAGGATAACACAACCAATAGATACATTGGCTTCTACTATGTCAATATCAGGAAAAGAAAAACATGCAACTGCCTCAAGAACAGCACCAACTTCCTCTGTCTCAACAACAGTTTCTACTTCTGTAAGCACCACTGCCTCACAACTACCACAAACTATGACTCGGGCTCCTTCTCTTCCTTTTAAAATGGACTCATTCTTCACAAGGTCATCATTCCAGACTGCTACTGATTCACCACTCCCTCCACCACCACCTCCTCCTCCTCCTTTACCTCCTCCAACTTTTCCAAAGCCAGTTGTCATCCCGAGGAAGAAATCCCCAGCTCAAGTACCAATCTGTAGAATGGGAGCCCCTACACAAACTAGTGTTGTAGCTAGTTTATCTAATACATTCGATCAGAGCAGTTTAACAGCAAATGAAAAAATATTTCATCCAATGCCACCTCCTGTCCCTCCTAAACCAGCCTCAATTCCATCAGGATTGGTTTTCACCACGAGGACAGCAGATGGAATACGACCTGTAATTCCTCCAAAGCCTGCACTTGCTCACCTTCCTATAACTGCACATATGCCAAGTGAATTACAACATAAAACTTCAGCTTCAACTACAACTTTGACTTTGAACTTGGCCTCACCAGGAGACTTTAAACTGATCTCTCCTACATCTCCTATGTCTCCACATTCAAATAGATCTTCTCCAAAGTTAACTATGCATTCCCAAGCTACTTATGTAGTAATCACTTTGCCATCTGAACCTGGCACTCCAACAGAATCTATAACCTGCCAAGCACCTTCCACCCAGCCATCAGTACCCCCTTCAAACCAGAATGGTCTACCATCAACCATATCCTTGGCTCACTTTACGAAATCTTTAGAAACTCAGAAAATAATTGAAAAGGGAAAAACAGAGACAGTTTATTTTTATCAGAGTTTGGCACAGGGTGTTGTATCAACAGTGGCACATGGGATATCAACTGAGGTCACGAAGACACCAGTTTCTGCGGTCTATGACAAAGTACCAAGTACAGGTACAGTTAGTGTCTCTATAACGATTCCTCCTGAGAGAATATATACCCAACAACCACAATTTCAAGAAAATGGGAGAACACTGGAACACACAACACAGTTCACAAGTGATGTGATTGATCTTCGTACTTTACAAAATTTAGATGCTGGTATGACAGATAATGGTATGGATTTGTCTACTTTCTCTACAGATGGAAGGAGGCATGCTATGGTGATTGATTCTGGTGGCATACACCATATCAGTGCGGTTCAGCCTGCCGTTGTGAATCTAAGTACAACCGGATCAGATGAACAAATTCCAGTTTCTACACTGACAATGTCTACTGAAAGTATAACTGTAGTTACTTGCACAGCTACAACATTTACTGCAACTACTGACACTTTTGAAAGACCTGTGGATCTTGGGCATGCCGTATCCTTACCACTTCAGCTAACAACCAAGATTGAAGCAGCATGCAGCGATGCTCATAGTCAGTCACCTGCCACAAGCACAGTAGAAGTTCCAATCAACCTGTCTTGTAGCACTGCTGCTCCTGTGCCGGGTTGGCCTATTACAAAACCAGTGACAATAGCTCCTATTAGTACAATAAATGGATGGATAGATGTAGAATCTGCAGAGGTTGGAGCAGTTGATTTAAGCACAACAAAGCCCCATCGAATGATGGTGACAATGGATGAATTAACATCTGGAATTGTTACCACAATTGTAGAGGAGGAAGACAAGCCTGTAGATCTTACCGCAGGAAGACGGAATGTTTGCTGTGATGTGGTTTACAAGTTTCCATTTGGTCGCAGTTGTTCATCTTTGACACAGCAACCTGCTTCCATACTACCTGAAGATCGTTATGGGTACCGAGATGATCACTATCGATATGACCGTAGTGGGTCCCATGGTTACCGAGGATTTGGGAGCATGAAGCCCTCCATGTCTGATACAAACTTGGCAGAAGCTGGTCTGTTTCTATATAAAAGCAAGCATAGTTTTGACTATTGTAGTGATGCTACAGATGCAGCAGTAGACCTTACAGCGGGAAAACTGACTACAGGTCAGTATGATACAGCAACAGATCTTTCCTTAAAGTTAAGACTGCATGGTTTCCCTCAACTCGTACTGGGTTAATTTTTTTCTTTTGCATCATTTCTAATTCTTAATTTTTCATTTTGGCACAGAATTTTAAGCATGAGAAAATGGAATGCAATTAATTTTTTGTGTCATCTTTCTGCTTTTTTGCGCACAGCTGCATGTGCCTGCATGTTTTCCAGCATTGTTTTTGCTTCACATCTAATTGCAACTATTAATGATAATGAAGAATTGCATGTCGTCTTTGCTTTAATCACCTGGATGGAATGCCAATGTTATCCCCACAAATCAATTTGATTATCTAGGAATGAGCTGTATTTCTGACCCTATAATTACAGGTGAATTAATGGACTATTCTGCAGTTTGTACTCAGCCTCAAGATCATCTCAGCAAGGGAACACTGAGCTATCCAGAGACACGTCAAGTGATTGCAGCCACCGGCATGCCACAGTATTCTCAAGCAAGAATAACGCCAACTATAGGAAGTCACTATGGCCTGCCAAGTGTTTTAAGGTCTTCTGGTGGTGTTGTTTATTCTTCTGTGGCAACTCCAATCCCATCCACTTTTGCGATTACTACCCAGCCAGGTTCAATATTCAGCACTTCTCTTAGTCTCCATACCAGTGATACTATGCCTTCACTATCAGCATTACAGCATATTCAGCCAATGCCCAAGTCTTCCAGTTTCTTGACAGCAGCTGATATAGGGAGAGAACTGGGTGCTGGGGTTTCTCTAGGTTTAGATACATCAACCTTACAATCTGTTGGCATGGATGCACTGCAAGCTGGGCTTGTGCCTAAAATGACAACAATTTCAGCAACATATCCAGATACATCATCAGACGGCAGCTTTATGCAGCCTGAAACCGATTACTTGCAAAAACATGGCATTGACCCTTCAGTGGTTTCCAATCTATCACCTATTGCTTCACCTGGATCTGAAGAGAACAAACATTTGCTAATGGAAAGAGAAATGCTGGAGTTTGAGAAGATGAAACAGATCTGCTTAGCTGAAGAACTTGAGCGAGAACGGCACGAGATCCAGATATTCCGAGAACAAGAAAAGCTCATCGTTCAGCGAGAACTTCAGGAGCTCCAAACAATGAAGCAACAACTCTTGTACCAGCAGGAAGAAGAGCGGCAAGCTCAGTTTATGATGCAACAAGAAACCATCGCCCAGCAACAGATGCAGCTCGAGCAAATACAGCAGCTGCAGCAGCAACTACAGCAACAGCTTGAGGAGCAAAAGATTCGACAGATATATCAGTACAGCTATGACCCTTCTGGTATAGCCACACCTCAGACAACGGCAGATCAAGCAATGATAGAATCCCAGTACACAACAGCAGAAAATGGTCAGTTCTGGCATGCCCAGGATGCTAGTACAACAGCTTCAGCCATGATGGGACATGATGTACCACAGACGCAGTCATGGTATACTGTTCCGTCAGATGGCATTCCTCAGCACATGCCTCGGCCTTGTATGCCAAGCTCAGTATCAGAAATGTCTTTGAAAGACATTGATGTTAGAGAGGGAAGACCATTGAAGAAGAGAAGCTCCATGCCAAGGCTGCGTGGTCAGTACACTGATGATCTTGATGAAAGTATGCAAGGGCCAAGATCATACAAAAAGATAGTTGACAGTGGAGTCCAAACTGATGATGAGGAAGGGACAGAAAGATGCTACACTAGTAGAAGAAGAAGAACTAAAAAGAGTGTGGACACCAGTGTTCAGACTGATGATGAAGATAATCAGGAAGACTGGGACATTCCCACCAGAAGGCGAAAGTCTCGTGTGGGAAAATATGCTGATGGTGGAACAGAGATAGATAAAGCAAAACGTCCACATTTTGCAAAACTCGCTAATATTGCTGTGCAGACTGTAGCTGAGATTTCTGTTCAAACCGAACCTGAAGGAATAATAAGGACACCTTCAATAAGGGCGCGAATTGAGTCCAAGATAGAAATTGTAAAACACATTTCAGCTCCAGAGAAAACATACAAAGGTGAAAGCTTAGGTTGCCAGACAGAAACAGACTCAGATGGACAAAGCCCCCAGTACTTGAGCCATAAGGTAATTACAGCTGTATCCCCACAAAAAACTGATAAAAAGCGTCCAACACCATTAGAAATAGGTTATTCCAATCACCTTCGAGCAGATTCCTCATTCCAAGTTGTTCCCGCCCCACCCAAATCTCCTAAGGTATTGTACTCACCAATCTCACCAATGTCCCCAAACCGAGAATTGGAGGCAGTGTTTGTGCCCTATGAGAAATCCCCTTCAGTTGATGTAAGCTCGCAGAAACTAATGGCTCCTGAACCACCAAAGAGTCAGCCTCTAAGTCCGAGGACCATCAAGGTGATGCAGCGATCCATGTCTGATCCAAAGCCATTGAGTCCGACAGCAGAGGAAAGTTCTAGGTTGCATTTCCAGTATAGCGACAGCTACTCGGTAAGCATTTTGCTACTTAATTGTTTCTGATTGTCTGTAGCATGAAAAGTTTCTGTAAAACAAATAGATTGTGGTGAGATAACAACAGAAAATGCTGGAAAACTCAGCAGGCCCGGCAACATCCGTGGAGAGAAATTAGAGTCGACGTTTCGGGTCGAACCCTTTTTCAAAACCCTTTTTCAGATTGTGGTGAATATGCTTGTGGTACTTCTGGCAACTATAGCAGTAGCAGCTTGTAATACTGCTAATAATTGGCAACGTTCAGTCCAGCATGGCTAACCTCTAGTGCAAGGATAGCCAGAAACATAGCCTACTGACCGCATGCAATTTTCCTGGGTCAGTTTATTTCCTTAATTATTCACAGTTTGCAGTGCAGATTTGGCTTTGTGCGGGGACCTAGCTAACAGCGAGACTGGAAAATCACAATATAGGTGAAATTTCAAGGTGTGTAGCCACTTAAGTGGAGGGCATAAAACGTTACAGCTGTTAGAAAAGTTCAAAAGGCATTTTAAACTGTTGGCAAGCTTTGCCAAGTGTATAAAGGGTAGATGGAGGAAAGAAGTGCCATCCAGAAATGAAGTGAAAATAGTCTGTACTGAGGAATGATACTAACTTTGGGGGCAGTCCATGGGCCAGCACAGACCCAATCTCCCTTTCGTGGCTGGCAAAGTGCACATTATGCTGCATGAGGTGAGTCTAAGGAAGGTTACGTTTTTGGTACATCAGGGTATCTGGTCCATAGGGTAGCAGTACAGCATGCCTGCAATAAACCTGAGGCATAAAAGAGAAGGACGGAAGTGCCATTCCAATGTTGCAGGTTGGATACTGGTGTCCTTATAGCAGACGGCGAAAGCACTTGCAGCCGCCCTGCAACATTGGCAATGAGCTGATCTGGAGCCATAGAGGCAGTTGTATTCTACCATTTGACAGGTTGGTGTGTCAAGGCCTGCAAGTATGCTGGGTGGCATAATGGCAGGGGCAGCCAGTGCAAGCCTGCTGATCTGCCTGGCATGCCTTCTAGTACCACTTCAGTCATAAAATTGATTATTTGGGATGCAACCCAACCAATTCCCATTCTAAATTTTACCTTCACTTGCTGCTTGCCTCAGGTCTCTACATTTGTACCAAGATGCCTTGTGGTTTCTCGAGCTCCTTGAACGTTGGTAGTGAAAGAACTCATTCTTTAGTTTAATCTTGATTTTTTGCCCGATTATGGTTCTGTGAAGCATCTTGGGACATTTTTCTACATTAAAGGCACTATATAAATGCAAGTTGTTGCTGTTATGAAAGAACTCCCTTTCATGTGCCCTCTTATTTTCACCTGTTTCTGTTCTGCTGAAATCCTATAAGTTATTCACTTACAGTCCACTTTTCAGCACCTTAGTTTAAAACCAAACTTATAATGAGTAAATGAAAATTCCCAAAATGTTCAAATTCATATGAATAAAAATTTCAGGATTTAAAATAAATTATAAAACCAACACTAATAAATATGCCGTAAATGTGGCAAGAACAAAAACCAAAGAATCCAAAGCTTTAAGCTCTCTGATACACAGGGAGTGTCTTTTCCACACATTCAGTGTGGGCTTTGTATGGAAAAAGTACAATCCCATTGCAAAAGCTGGAAAATGTCCTCAGGTATTCTGGGCCAGAATAAGGCGACAGCATGAATGTACAGACAGTCTGGCACAAAAAATCTAGTCAACGTAAGATTGCAGCAGAAGGAGTCCGTGCGACACGTGTATAAGGCCAGCTTCCATAAATTAAGGATTACCACAGAAGGCTGCGGAGGCCAAGTCACTGAATATATTTAAGAAGGAGATAGATAGATTTCTAGACACAAAAGGCATCAAGGGGTATGGGGAGAGAGCGGGAATATGGTATTGAGATAAAGGATCAGCCATGATCATATTGAATGGCGGAGCAGGCTCAAAGGGCCGAATGGCCTACTCCTGCTCCTATGTTTCTATGTTTCTATAACTTCTCGATCCTGTGTGCCAACTACCCTAATGTGATTATAAAATTCAGAGTACTCAATGAAGTGTTCATGAGGACTTTATCTTGCAACTCACTGTAACTAAATCAGGCTAAACATCCAGCTGCATTGTAGTTCAGTCTTTACTGCCATTCACAAGTCATGTGGACTAAAATTCTTTGAAGGGGACTTTTCATCAAATGGATCGTATATATGACCCTATGACTGAGTGATGAAATACTATTTTCATCCCCTCTACTGTTTCATATCACATTTTCAGGGCACCATCGGCAGTATTGATTTATATCCATTTCAGTGCAACAGATGCACTAAGGTGACATAATTCAAGAAGATTCATTGCAATGTTTAGAGCCCAAACCCGTGCCATTTTTTTTCTTTTCCAGCCCCCACCTGATGTTTGTTAGAAAACTGTAAATGCTGAGCAGGGACCCCCCCCCCCCATCACATAACAAAAAAAGTCCCAGATCAGCCTCAAACAGACCAGATTGTCATAATACTGTGGAGCAAGGGAATCCCTTCACTGTTGTCCTAGTTGTCCACTCCAGTGTCCAGGGCTCTTCACAAGAATACATGGACCCAGAGAAAGACCATTCAGCACATTAACTCAGTTTCTTATACATTAAGTACATTTTTCCCTGTCATGAACTCTACCTAATTCAGTTAATCTTCTGAAGGAACGCTCTGCAACACTTTACCCAGAATTCCACATTGGCTAATCCAATTGATATTGTTCAGCGGTGACTGGTTATTTCCCACAGAGAGTATTTCCATATTCAAAACAGCACAGCAACTGTTGCATTCACACAATAGGAATAGAATTGTGGATCAGAGAATGAAGAGCAGAGGTCAGCAGAAAAAACAAGCCGACTTTCATTCACAATTCTCCAATCTGCGGTCCCATAAAGTCCTTGCTGGAAATGGAGGCTATTTAATTAAGCCGTTTATAGTATTCCTTACAACTTTCAAACTTATTCTTTTGTCCCTTTTCTTATTGTGGACAAACTTCCTGTTATGGTTAGCTAAAATGTTTGCCCATCTCTGCCCTCCCTCACCACATACCTGCTTCAAGATATGACTGCATTTCAGGCATAATCACAGTTAGAGCACTTTGATTTCTTTGCCTGAACCCCTGAGTTATAGATAATGTTATAGCACCCACCATGTCAGATGCTATTTACACCATTATGGGCTACAGTCAAGCCATCCGGAGTATCCCAGAGAAGGAGGTATGTATCATGGCTTGGTGATTGAGTGCAACCTTCTGCTTCTTATCACATCTTTGAACCTTTTTCTGACCACTTGCTGGGTTCTTTTGTTAATTTGGGTTGTAGTGAATCGCTATGCAATCTCCTCATGGATGTTCTGTCTTTATGCATTGATTGATAAGATTGAGATCAGTTCCAATTGTTTCTGTTCCCCTGGCCAAGGCATCCCACTCCACAATGGAGACCTATTGTTATTCAGTATAAAGAGCCTCTCTGCTTTTATATCACAGGGTTGATATTTCCAAATCTGCTCTAGCAGTGTTAGCTTTGCCTGGTCAAATGCCTCATTTCCTGCTGTTTCGGTGTGTAATTATGATTGTTACAGTTGTGTGACTTGTTAGAAGTTTAGGGTCTGCCTTCAATATTTTTTCAGGTACAGTGGTGCTGATCTTTCCCATAGCACACTTAGTGTTTTGTATTCTGGAGTGTGCGCATACTGCCCCACATCTAACTATACAATAGCATAGCCCAGGCATATCATAGAATCATAGAAAGTCACAGCACGGAAGGAGGCCATTTCGGCCCATCATGTCCGCGCCGGTCAACAAAGAGCTATCCAGCCTAATCCCACTTCCCAGCTCTTGGTCCGTAGCCCTGCAGGTTAGAGCATCCCAAGTGCACATCCAAGTACTTTTTAAATGTGGTTAGGGTTCCTGCCTCTACCACCCTTTCAGGCAGTGAGTTCCAGACCCCCACCACCCTCTGGGTGAAGACATTTCCCCTCAAATCCCCTCTAAACCTTCCCCCAATTACTTTAAATCTGTGGCCCCTGGTTTTGACCCCTCTGCTAAGGGAAGTAGGTCCTTTCTATCCACTTTATCTATGCCCCCTCATAATTTTATACACCTCAATAAGGTCTCCCCTCAGCCTCCTCTGTTCCAAGGAAAACAGACCCAGCCTATCCAGTCTTTCCTCATAGCTAAGATTCTCTGCTCCCGGCAACATCCTTTTAAATCTCCTCTGTACCCTCTCTAGTGCAATCACATCTTTCCTGTAATGTGGGGACCAGAACTGCACGCAGTACTCTAGCTGAGGCCTATCTAGTGTTTTATACAGTTGAAGCATAACCCCCCTGCTCTTGTATTCTATGCCACGGCTAATAAAGGCAAGCATTCCGTTTGCCTTCTTAACCACCTTATCTACCTGGCCTGCTACCTTCAGGGATCTGTGGACATGCACTCCAAGGTCCCTTTGTCCCTCTACACTACTCAGCATATAATAGTAGGGACCCCTTTGTGATCTGAACTAGATATTGTGTCTTTCGAACATGCCCTCACATGCACTTCTCCAGTCTTGTCAAAGACGGACCAGAACACTTGATGAGACATGGCCAGGTACAAATCATTAAGCTACTTTATTTCACAACAAGTGAACATACAAAGTAAAGCAGTCAAAGCAAGTGCTAATTACTCACTCAATCTCACTTCTCCGAAAACATAATAAAAATAAACCACACATCCTATCTCTTCTGTGGGCTGGTTTAGTTACTTTGGCATTGCCTTTCTTTCACACTACTTTGTAAAACAGACCACCTGCATTTTTTCAGCTTCCAGCTACAGGCCGAGGGCTGTGTGCCACAGTCTCTTGTTCCAAACTTGACCTCCCATGTGGCCCTAGTTCTCCAGGTCCTGGCTTCCTCCCTGTCGTGGTTTTCCAATGAAACCAGTTCCCTGTCCTCCCACATTGAGGTGAGTTTTAAGGAGGCCTTTCTCTTCCTAGTTTCTAGATGAATGGAGGCCATTCTTGCTACAGGGCCTGATATCAGACATTTGACGCTGATTGTATCAGTTGTGACTTCCACAAACTGGCCCATCTGGCCTCAATGCACATATCGAATGCCTGCAGCCTTTTGTCTTTCTTTTTAAACCTGTGCAAATTCATTTTTTAAAAGCACAACTGTTGGGTTATTCCCACAATCCTTCCCTTGAGAAAAAAGATTATCAAAAATCCTGAAATGTGACCGTGATGTTTGGTTGTCTTATGTAAATTACATTACTATTGGAAGGTAAGAAATGGTATTTACCATTGAAAAATGATAGGAACTGCTTTAATGCCCATGTCAAGATACTACCCCTTCTGCTTCCTCGAGAACATTCTTCAGTGACCTCCACACATGTGGAGTGCTGCTGTCTGCAGCTGGGCCCTCAGAGTCACAAGCTCCTCGAAGTCACTGCTGCAAGCATCCCAAGGACTCCACATGAGCAACAGCAGCCATCCACTAGCGCTGTTGAAGCCACTGGGGTGTGGGGGGATGGATGAGTGTCGCAGAATGATGGTGTCATGGCAGCTGCCAATAAAACTGGTGCAGACTTTCATGATCCTTTTGCAGTTGAACATTGATGGAGTAGAAGCTATTCCTGTTGACATAAGCTGCTTGATTGTCTTCTGGTAACCTGATAGATACATGAGTGAAGTATATTATACCCTGGATATGGGGGAAGCTGGCCACTGCTACAACACCCAGAGCTCTCATGCTCTGGCTGTTGGCGTCCATTGCAAAGGTAATGTACTGGTTTGCTCTGGCAGGTAGGTCATTGGGGACCTGTTTGATGTAGCGGTGTACTGCAGAATGGGAGAGGTGTGTAATGTCCGCTATAGCAGCCTGCAAAGAGTCTATGACAAAAAAGCTAAGAGAAGTGGTGACGTTGACAGCCACTGGCAAAGCACGGCCCCGGTCCAGCAGGCAGAAGGTCCTGCTGCAAGAACCTACATAGGTCAGCGGCAGCCTCCTTGGTGATGGGCAGCCTCCTCAAAAAATATCCAAGAAAGTAAGTCAACCTGCGGGCTTGGTAAAGCCTCTACGAGCAGCACCCCACCATCCCCCGCCCTTTGCCTGCTGTCTTATAACAGGCCTTGCTGCTGCCCTTCCTTCGACTGTCCGTGCATCCAAAAGGAGCGAAGCAACAACATGCCCAGATAAGCAGCGAGTGCTTAATGATGGTAGCTAAGGGGGAAAAATCAGAAAGAGCCAAACTGTAAGCTCACCCCGGCTTGGAAGTGCACTGGCCACAATGCGCACAGATCCTCAGGACCTGAATGCCTGCAGGCGAGTGTGTTTTTAAATGCAACTTTCTGTCATGTCAGTCAGTTTGTGAAGCCAATGCTGCTGCGTTTGACTCAGCAGGTTTGCTGCTGGGTGGGACTTAGCATGGATTGAGGATTGGTTAACAGACAGAAAACTGAGAGTAGGAATAAACGGGTTATTTTGAGATTGGCAGGCTGTAACTAGTGGCGTACCACAAGGATCAATGCTTGGGCCTCAGCTATTTACAATCTACATCAATGATTTGAATGAAGGGACTGAGTGTAATGCACCCAAGTTTGCTAATGATACAAAGCTAGGTGGTAAAGTAAGCTGTGAGGAGGACGCAAAGAGCCTGCAAAGGGATAGAGACAGTGAGTGGGCAATAACATGGCAGATGGAATATAATGTGGAGAACTGTGAAGTTATCCACTTTGGTAGGAAAAGTAGAATATTTTTTAAATGGTGAGAGATTGGGAAATGAGAGGGACCTGGGTGTCCTTGTACACGAATCACTGAAAGTTAACATGCAAGTACAGCAAGCAATTAGGAAAGCAAATGGTATGTTAGCCTTCATTACAAAAGAATTGGAGTACTGTATAAGAGTAAAGAAATCTTACTGCAATTATATAGGGCCCTGGTGAAACAGTTTTGGTCTCCTTACCTCAGGAAGGATATACTTGCCATAGAGGGAGTGTAACAAAGGTTCACCAGACTGGTTCCTGGGATGGGGGGATTGTCCTATGAGGAGAGAGTGAGTAGACTAGGCTTATATTCCCTAGAGTTTAGAAGAATGAGAGATGATCTCATTGAAACATATAAAATTCTTAAAGGGCTTGACCAGGGTAGATGCAGGGAGGATGTTTCCCCTGGCTGGAGAGTCTAGAACCAGGGGCCACAGTCTCAGAATAAGGGGATGGCAGTTTAGCACAGAGATGAGGAGAAATTTCTTCACTCAGAGGGTTGTGAATATTTGGAATTCTCTACCCCAGAGGGCTGTCGATGCTCAGTCGTTGAGTATATTCAAGACAGAGATCGATAGATTTTTAGATACTAAGGGACTCGAGGGATATGGGGATAGTGCGAGACGGTGGAGTTGAGGTAGAAGATCAGCCATGATCTTACTGAATGGTGGGGCAGGCTCGAAGGGCCGAATGGCCCACTCCTGCTCCTTTTTCTTACATTCTTATATTCTTATGACTTCTGACCAGCCGAGCTAAAATCATGTTGGGGTCCAATCAACATCATTGGTTCCCTATTTGAATCTATTTTGGCAGATGCATTTGTGACCTGTGCCAGCTCCACCGTAAAACTAGCGCTTGGCGGACACGAGGCACAAAGTTGATTTTCACCCGTTCAGGCTCAGTGGGTTGAGTTAAAATCGGGTTCCATGTGTTCATAAGGTAACTGCAAATTTCTCCAATACCTGCTTTTAGTATTGCACGAGGCAAAATAAATTGCAAGTTGAAACTGGCACATCTTTTGAAAAATATTACTTATTAATCATGTGCGATATCAACAGAAAAAGTCTAACTGGAATTAAATCAGTTCTCAATTAATATACTCAATATGCCCAGTGCATTGTCACAGTCTTGATATATGTTAATAATCAACAAACAAAATCTAACCTTTGACTTCATAGAATTCGCTGTAATTATTTTGTGCTATATCATCATGTGGTTCCACCCAGTCAGTCATGCAAACATTGGCTTTTATTGAGGTGTAACGCACCCAGAGCTCGCCATGTCAGCTTCTGTAGCTTACTGGGTGAAGGTCTGACACATTCATTCATTTAAAAAGAAAGATGACATTGAAAGTCTGTTTTTTATTCAATATAAAAAGACTGGCGAGGGAAATAGATTCCAATCATATTATTTTTGCTCTTTCCAGTTGATAAAGCACATTCAAACTGCTTGCATATGATGGGCTCCTAATGTATTTTTAATCTGTTGTGATGACAACAATTTTTGGAAATGGCTGAATGGTGGTCAAACTGTGCAGCTTATCAACTGATTTGAGTTTAGTCAGTAATTATTTTCACAGACAGTGGTGCTGTGTGCAGAATGTAGATCAGCTGTTACAACTAAAGTTATTTTCATTTTAATGTTAGCTGATCATGCCAAAAAGTAGCAGCAAAAATATCTATTGGCCCAAACATTCCTGTAACCGGTCAGTGAACGGACTTGCCCTTGCCCATTTAATGTTGGCGATATCTTGCGCTGCAAGTTGCTGCAAGTGCGAGATGGAAACAGTGCGGCACCCTCTACAGGGCATCTGGGGTCTGAGTGAAAAACTGGGCATCTCCTTAACCAATCAGATTGAAGGATTGTAAAATTAACAGCACAAGGTCTGAGCAGGAAGTGTAAGTTAGAGTGAGTGAATTCAATGTCAAATCAGGTACAGAAAGAAAAGATAGAGGGGGAAAGAAAGATTGGATTATGAGAGAAAAAAGAGACAAAGAAGTAAAAATAAAAAATTTAATTAAATTTTTTTTTTAAATCTCCTACAATTAAAATCTGAAGGAAACAGACTCCACAATTGTAATAAAGAGGTTGAATGGCAGTAATTCACACTCAGCACATCATTAAAAGGGTACTTAGACTGAAATGGACAAGCCTTAACTTTCTGTGGCGAGTTTATTTTGTACTATTGCGCAAGTACAGCAACGTCACGCCGCTCAATGCATTAGAATGTGGAGCCAGACAGCGAGATGCCGTTTTCACGAAGCTAACAGTGAAACGGTGCATCTCAATGGTATCGTTTCGATTTCTGCGTCTTATCGTGGATTCTCCCTCGCCTGAAGTTGCTAGCGCTCGCTGTTACTTTGACAGCAATTTTTGGGCCTATAAAAGAAATATTGCTGGAAAAATAACAGCGTGTTAACAACACACACCGTTATTAATGTACAAATCGACCGACAAGTTCAAGGGATTAAGAGATACGCGTGAGTTGCAAATCTCCAGAAATTGCCAGTCGATTTACGCCTCTCCTCCATTTTCTTTGCACACATGACATCTCGCCCTTCGCCTCCCTGTTATTTTTAAGAACTTGCTGGATTTGCTCATTAATTGTCCATTAAACACGCCACATAAAGTTAGTGCTGGAACTTAACAGCCTAAGTACTTAATAAACTACAGGATAATTGTTAATGCCATGCCAACAAACCTCTCTGGCCCAGAAAGGGAACAATTTAAACTGTTCAATCTTATTCCTGCATATAGTAAATTGATGTTTGAGATTTTGTAAATGTCACATTTAAACATTTTTTAAATTTTTCCTGTCTCCTTTTCTCACTCTCTTAATACAATCTTTCTTTTCCCTCTCTTTACTTTGCTTTCTGAACCTTATTTTACTGTAATTCACCCTCCTTCTCCATCTTTGCTCTGTTTCTTTCTCTATCCTTAGATCTCATTGGTTAGGGAGATACACTGCTGGTCCCATCATTCACTGAGGTCCCAGATGCCCCGTTACCCTCACCACACCGTTCTAAGATCGAACATTCAGCAAGTTAAGGCACAGAAAAGATTTTGAGCTGAAGGCTGCAGGAAAAGCCTAACTAATGACACATGAGATGCCCTACTCCAGCAAGATCTAGCCCAATAATTTCCTAGCATATCTTTCCTCTGTTTTCTTGGTTCATGCCCCAAGTGTGGGCAAGAGGGCAGGCAATCTGTTTCTGGACCTCTGCCAATGCTGCTCTCAAACTGACACTGAGAGATGTGTTGGGATCCATGTCGCTTTGATTTTCTCGCTGTTTTGTAAGGAAGCACCTGACCGCTAGTTGTCATCTCCTGAGATCAGCAACTTAGCAGCATTGGAAAAGTCAAACACGTTTTCTAATCATGACATTGACAGTGTCATTCTATTAATTTCATTTATGTTAATCAAATTTCCTATAGAGTACTGTAGAAAGTTATCTAACATTAATTAGTCACTGCTCATATTTTAAATATTAACATTTATATAATTATAGAACATAACAATTACCAGACAAGAGAAAATGGAATGGGCATTTGTAGAGTTTGTCTGGACAGAGTATGTCTGGACAGAGTAGTGGAAACAGTGGGTAGGGATCCTACTGTCAAGCCACCTCCGCGCTAGTCTCCCAGATGTCAGGTCTGTCATCGCTGAACAGACCTGACACCAAGCGGTGGGGGAGGCAATTTAGATCATTACAGAAATTGTTAAGAGGCACTTAAATAGTATTTTAAGCTTACCTTTCAATTTTACGTGTACCCCCACGGCTTCCCCGCTGCTTGGGGATCACGTCAACTCAGCATGTCGTGAATGGATTCAGCATTGAATTATCCGATTATCTGGCAGCTGCAAAAGTTGTATAAAAGCTCCCATCCCACAGCTGTTCACTTTCCAAGCTCAGAAAGTATTGCTTACTGCATTTGGAAGACAGATTGAGCTTTATGCAGCTCGCAAGTGTTTGGAGCCAACTCTCCATCCAGTGCCACCTCATTGGAACAACCTCTCTCACCATTGACAGATTTGCTCTGTCATCTCACCTTCACCTGTCATCTATTACATCAGAATGGGTACGGTTTACAAACTCTCACCTTGGTCCTCAGAATCCCACCACGATTAGCCCCACTATCAGCAGCACCAGGCACACCAACAGCACCAACCTTCTCCACAATCAACTGATGCTGCACAGGATACAGGGCATCAGTACCCGACCACCGGGACGCCAGGGATGGCCTCACCATAGCCAGATCTACTTCACTTGACGCTGTACACCCAGGCTTTCACATAATGCACCAGGTTGGCACCACCCCACACCAACACCATAAAGCATCCCTACAATGTCCAAACCATTCCTTTCACACTCATCACCATTGCGTGGGGTACCGTTATGTCTCACCATTCACTGCAACTCACTAAGCCACTTCCAAAGGTGCACACAAATCTGTCCAAGAACGCAAAGTGTTGAAAATAAAGATTTCAATGTTTGACAGCACATTAACAGAAACTTCATATGAACATTGGCTAAAGCACCCAAGTGCCTACCCTTGTGTGTTAGTTGGTATGATTGGACTAGGATGAGGGTGAGTGTGAGGGGTGGCTAGTGAGATGGGGAAGTGATAATGTAGATAGCGAGGGATGGGTGGAGGTGCAAGGTAAGTTGGTGTGAGTAAGGATGTGCAGGAGTAGGGTAGGGAAGGCAGAGTGATGGGGATGTGATGAGAGGCACAGCAGGATGAGGTTGAGTGTGGCTTTGTACTAACGTTTCATGATCTACTGGGATCATTGAAAGGTTTGCGCCACTGCAGCCTGGTCCTCCTGACGACTCCCTACTTGTGTCCTCCTGTGCAATGTGCAACCAGGCTGCGTTAATCTCCTGGGGAGGTCTCTTCCACTCATGGGAAGGGAAGAGGACCTCCCTGCGTGCTGTGACTTCATCCATATGGAGGGAGTCATGGGCGAGCCTGGGTGCAGCCGTGCACCTCTGTGCAGTGATTGCCAGTGTTTGCAGCACCTCAATGCTGTAGCACACTGACAGCACAACTGTCAAAATAAATTTGCGCATGGTCCCTTTAAGGAAACCGGTTGATGACGAGTGAGCAAATGACGTCATCAGACCCGCTTCCTTAAATTGGCTGGCAAATGCACTGGGCAGGCTTAACAAGCCCAATCATCGTAAAATCTTTTCACAGAGCAGGCTGGAGCCAGCAGCGGGGTCACACCCCACCACCGACTCCGGCCGCACTGGACCCACCTCGGCAGGCAAAATTAAGGCCTACATTTTCACTTCCCACAGTTCAAATTAGTGTGACACCATGTGGTATTTTGCTTTGTGTCTCTTCCTCTTTGGTGGCCAAATAAGCACTTATTACAGTTCCTTATACATAGCTTGATGTTACAAGGCTGGCTGATACTTGATTCTGTTGGCTTCAATTCTGAACGGTAGCATAGTGGTTATGTAACCTGACGAGTAATCCAGAATAACAACAGAAAATGCTGGAAAAACTCAGCAGGTCAGGCAACATCCGTGGAGAGAAATTTGAGTTGACGTTTCGGGTTGGACCCTTCTTCAAAACTGGAAAGAAAAGAAACTAGAAACGTCAACTCAAATTTCTCTCCACGGATGTTGCCTGACCTGCTGAGTTTTTCCAGCATTTTCTGTTGTTATTTCGGATTTCCAACATCTGCAGTATTTTGCTATCGAGTAATCCAGAAGCCTGGACTAAAGATCCAGAGACGTGAGTTCAAATTCCACCACAGCAGCTGGGGAATTTAAATTCAGTTATTAAATAAATCTGGAATAAAAAGCTAGTATCAGCAATGGTGACCATGAAACGACTGGATTGTTGTAAAAACCCATCTGGTTCACTAATGTCCTTTAGGGAAGGAAATCTGCCGTCCTTACCCGGTCTGGCCGATATGTGACGCCAGACCCACAGCAATGTGGTTAACTCTTAACTGCCACTCAGTTCCACCAAACTGCTACGACAAATTCACTGTGGGAGTACTTTCATCACACGGACTGCATTAGTTCAAGAAGGCGGTTCACCACCACCTTCTCAAGGGCAGTTAGGGATGGGCAATAAATGCTGGCGTTGCCAGCGACGCCCACTTCCCATGCATGAAAAAAAATCGGTTCCTAGTGGAATTTTGGAAAGAACAACAGGGTAGATTATCACCAGTAGTGATTAATCTTCTTATGATACTGTCCTTCATTGCTGTCAGCTAATCATCATAGGGGGGCCTGTGACATCAACAGTGAGGCACAGTGAAGCTCAGAAGAGGGAAGGTCTCCTTCCCTAAAGTCTACATTTAATTGCTCCACATAGAGGGTGGTGAATGTGTAGCACAGACTGATCAGGGAGTCATTGACAGCAGATGACTTGGCAAATTCAACAGGAAGCTGGAAAAAGGAGCAAGTGTAAGTGTAAATGATATAGTCTAGTGTGGTATTTTGTGAACTTTGAGACTGGCAGATGGACTGCAATGATCTCTTCTGTTCCTGTACGTGTCTGTGCTTCCCACCCACTCCAACTTTCCTTCCTTTGTCATTTCATTTTGCTTGGTCTTTTGAGATGAGAGGAGTGTCACAGATGTTAAAAAATGCAGCTAATGTAAATGTTAGTAAAAATGACTGGCACTGAGGATGTCCACACAGCCACACTTCCTGTTGCTGGCAAAGTGGGAGTGGCAGACAATGGCAGCAATGATGAGGAGGTTGAGCAGGCCAGACCAGGTGCGAGGTGAATTGAAGATGGATATCCAGCAGGTGAAGGAATTAGAATGAACATTAGGAAAAGGGAATGAGGTTGGACATAGAGACATCTGGTATGTCGCCAGGCAGGCACATTGCAAAATGTAAAAAAAATCAGGCTCTCCTAAGCAGTTGCTGAAGATATTTAACATGCATAACATATTATGTTAAAAAGAATAATAGTTCTTGAAGGGGATTACTGCGCATCAGCCTTCTTTGCATAGAATTTTTTCACTCCTGCAATCTTCCTAACATCCAAAAGTATCAGAAAATAATACTGAGACAGTTGCTGCATCTTATGACAGGTACAATAGTTTGGCAAGTGTTTTTTTTCTTTCCATACTGAATTACTGAGTGATAAAAGTGTTTTTATATATATATTTCTAATAAAACTTTCATGCCGTTGCATATTCTGATACATCTAATGACAAAATCATTTCTTGCAGCTGTCTGCACAATCCAATTACAACTCATAATCTATTTACAGAAACTCATTTATATGCCACAAGTGAAGCATTACTTTGCCATATGACAGTTCTTAAAGGAAACATTTTTTGTATCATTTCCTGTCAAGTTAAACGTAATTCTGTTCGGTCTTCTATTTTGTCACCTTTATTCAGAATGAAGAATAGAATATTTTATCTGCATTTCATTCATTGATAATGCTCAAGACTTGAGCTTACATAAATAGAGGAATGAATCAATCATTGAAGAGACACAAATGGTTCATATCATCAAAGTCAGCAGAATGCCTTTTGCCTCTTTCATCTCAGAAACAAAATCCTATTTACTTTAATAGAACTGGAGCAGATCAGAGGAATGGTTTAATGAAACTAATAAGTTCTAATTGTTGAATTATGAATAAGGGTTTCAGTGGAATCTACTGAAATACTATAAATATTTGTTTAGATATTCATTGCATCCTAAAACATTTTCTCCCCCTTTGTGCCACTTCAATAAAATACAGAAAACTGCCTTCAGCCATGAATTATTTAGATTTACAAGGATATTTTTGCAAACTGTTCAGCAATTATTCATTTTGGAGAGGAGATGAGATAAAGATAAATATTCATAATAGGTGGTTCATGGTTGGTATACCCTTGTGCAGAGTCACTGCGTGGTCGGATGGGAGTTTGTGCCCATTATTCACCTTGATTTTCTGCTGTGCGTCAGACCATCTGAAAGAGGCACTTAATCCGATCCTCTCAGTTGAAGGAGGACAGCGCAGAGGCAGAGAGTCTGAAACAAGGAGAAAATGGGAAAGTAGGGAGGGAGAACAAAAGATTGAAATAATGAAAAGCCACTGAACCTTTCCATCATCCCTTATGTTGTTTACCTTAGATGGCAAGGTTGGTGTGCTTATGTATAAACAATTATGTTATCCACATTGTACCGTTACTTGTGTGTTCTGATAATAAATATGCATATGTTTAAAGAAAGCCATAATTCATCAGCACAAATTTGATGTCAATAATTGTAAATTTACTTGTAGTTTATAACAATTAATTATAATTCTCTTAAATCTTTTCTGCCTCTTTGGTGGAATTCAGAAGCAGCATTGAGGCTGTTACACTGACTTAAGATTGTTAAAACTGTAGAAATAATTAATTATTTATTATGACTAAACCAATTAAAGAGAGTGATGCATTAAAATGACAACATACAGTAAGACACTGTTAAAATTAAGCCACTCAGGATTACTGTTCCACAGCCAATGAGATGCACTCCTAGCCTCTGCCATTACTTTATATATTATATGTCAAGTGAGTCTTTTATGAAATAGACTGTTGTTATTTTGGGTATTATGTAATGCTACATTAGATTTAGATATTCTACAGTATTTCAGTAGGAAAAAGGCATGTTTGATCATTACAGGTTGTTATCCTTTATTAAGTAATGCAGAGTGCTATCACCATATGTGTCATCAGTGAGATTTTGTTACTCAAAAATAATTTAGTCCAGGAGATGTAACTATTTGTAGTGCAATCCGGCACACTAAGAATTCCATAATACTGTACATATTGCAGACTGACGTACCAGCTGACCTGGAGGTTAATAAGCACACAGTAGGTAACATTTAAATCAATAGCGATGTGGAGAGCTCGCAAATGGCTTTTACAGTTACTGAAGCATCCAAGCCATTTCATACTATCTTAAATAATAAATGATCCTCTAGCTCAGCGAAGTATTGGAAGACACGCAAACAATATTGTCGTCTGTGTTATCAACGAGAAATTTCTGCGCACAATGTCAGTGGTAAGGGATATGTTAATTTATCTGCCTTATTCATATTCAGTATTTTTCATGTGCAATATTTACAGTAACTGGAAAAATATATATAAGTGATAGCATTTATTGGATTGTTATGAATGCAATAGGGGAGCCTGCATTCAGTGACATCAGCCTTGGAAGTTATGTCTCCAGTAATATATTAGGTAGCTGCTGCAGGAATGGGTCATTATGAAGTTTCAATTTTAAGTTTAATACCTGACTGCACATCAATGAAACTGTATTCTAGATGTGGATTGGGTTTTACTGGAGGAATGGTTGGTGCTGTTTTTATGCCAAAGTTACCGCAGCATTGCAGTGGTTACAAGACGGCAGTGCGACTAATACCGTGTCTGTTTGTGCAAAAAACGTGTGAAGTAGTTTTATTTGCACGGGTGAGAGATGGTGAGACTGCAAGCCAGTGTGTGTACGTGTGAAGGAATGGATAGTGCAGAGGAGTGAAGTTCTGGTGGAGTACATTTTACTGCCCAACTAAAATGTATTTACATTTTTCCCCACATATAATTAGTAGCATAAATATAGATTACATTAAGGCAGAAATTATTCTGTATAAAGCTGTAATTTTGCCATTGATTGCAGTGATATTAAGTATGAATATTCCCACACTGGAATATTTGTTTTCAGAATGTTTTGGTGTTAGATGTGGGTTTGCAGTAAAAATGAAAGTTAATATTTCAATGTTCAGCACACTAATCATTTCTGTATTAAAAATTGAATGATTTACATATTTCAAATCTTGGTAAAGTACATGAAGACTGATTTACCCCCTGCCCGAGGGTATAAACATTCTTTGTACAGAGGCAAATACCCTTTGTACCTGAGCAGGTTCTTGCTGCCATGAGGCAGTCCTCAGGCCCGCTCCTCCTTACGCTGGGTTTCTGTGGAACAATGCAAGAGCCCGAGGATGCTGAGGTCTGAGTGAGAATGGGGCGGTGAATTAAAATGACAGGCGACCGGAAGCTCGGGGTCACCCTTACGGACTGAATGGAGGTGTTCCGCAAAGCGGTCACCCAATCTGCGTTTGGTCTCCACAGTGTAGAGGAGACCACATCGTGAGCAGCGAATACAGTATACTAGATTGCAAGAAGTACAAGTAAATCACTGTTTCACCTGGAAGGGGTGTTTGGGGCCCTGGACAGTGGGAAGGGGGGAGGCATAAAGGCAGGTGTTGCATCTCCTGCACTTGCACGGGAAGGTGCCGGGCGAAGGGGAAGGGGTGCTGGGGGTGATAGAGGAGTGGACTAGGGTGTCTCGGAGGGAGCAATCCCTATGGAATGCTGAAAGGGGAGGGGAAGAAGCGTTTGGTGGTGGGATCACGTTGGAGGTGGCGGAAATGGTGGAGGATGATCCGTTGAATGTGGAGGCTGGTGGGGTGAAAGGTGAGGACAAGGGGAACCCTATCGTGGTTCCGGGAGGGAGGGAGGGGCAGGGGTGAGGGCAGAAGTGCGGGAGATAGAACGGACACGGTCGAGGGCCATGTCAACCACGGTAGAGGGGAATCCTCGGTTGAGGAAAAAGGAAGACATGTCGGAAGCACTGGTGTGGAAGGTGGCATTGTCGGAGCAGATGCGGCGGAGACGGAGAAACTGGGAGAATGGAATAGAGTCCTTACAGGAAGCTGTGGGAGTCAGTGGGCTTGTAGTGAATGTTGGTCAATAACCTATCCCCAGAGATAGAGACGGAGAAGTCGAGGAAGGGAAGGGAAGAGTCGGAGATGGAACATGTGAAGGTGAGGGAAGGGTGGAAATTGGAGGCAAAGTGAATGAAATTGTCTAGTTCAGGGCGAGAGCAGGAAATGGCACCGATACAGTCATTAAATGCAAGACTTGAGTAAACAATGACATGCAGAATTGGACAATGTTTTTACTACAATCTTTCATAAAGACGATTAGAGAGATTTTCTGACAATATATTGAAGGATGAGTTTAAAAAATGATTCAAATATTTTACAGACCCCACTATTTTAGAATCACGAACCCCATTTACACTGGGGGCCTGATATAAGTATACATGTTGAAATCTCTCCACTTGTCAAGCATTTTATTGCAAACCATAGTGGCTCCTCTAAGCTCTAAACATGCTGTCCAACATACTCGTTCTCCTTTCTGTGATGCAATCATGACCCATCACACCATCTCCTAATCTTAACTCATTTCTTCCTAGGACCTTATAACTGTGGGAAATTCTTGGCTAATTCAATCTTCTTATAATCTTATAATCTACAGGCTTTTAAAACCCCAATCATCCAACCATTGCCTTTAATTTGCCACAAAGTACATAGAAACATAGAAGATAGGAGCAGGAGTAGGCCATTCGACCCCTCGAGCCTGTTCCGCCATTCAATGAGATCATGGCTGATCATCCAAATTCAGTCCCCTGTGACTTAATAAAACTCACTACACACTTGGTTTGAGCATAAAGCAAGGCTTTAATCAACTTATTTCAGAACATGGCAGTCGAGTTGTATCCACTAGCTCCTTGTCTTTACAAAATGTCCCTGGAGGGCTGGGGCCAACGCCCGAGTATTTATACTCCTTGGACCGTGCCACCAGCTGGCCATCCAGTGTTATTTCATAGGTAGTTTCTATGACACCCTGTCCCTGCCTTCTCTCCATATCCCTTGATCCCTTTAGCCTTAAGAAATATATCTAACTCCTTCTTGAATATATTTAATGAATTGCCCTCTTCTGCCTTCTGTGGTAGAGAATTCCACAGGTTCACCACTCTCTGGGTGAAGAAATTCCTCCTCATCTCAGTCCTAAATGGCTTACCCCTTATCCTTAGACTGTGACCCTGGTTCTGGAACCCCCGGCCATCGGGAAAATCCTTCCTGCATCTAGTCTGTCTAGTCCTGTTAGAATTTTGTAAGTTTCAATGAGATGCCCTCTCATTCTTCTAAACTCCAGCGAGTATGTCATTCCTGCCATCCCAGGTATCAGCCTGGTGAATCTTCGCTGCACTCCCTCCATGGCAAGAACATCCTTCCTCAGATAATGCGACCAAAACTGCACACAATACTCAAGATGTGGTCTCACCAAGGCCCTGTACAACTGCAGCAAGACATCCTTGTTCCTGTACTCGAACCCTCTCGCTACGAAGGCCAACATACCATTTGCCTTCTTAACCACCTGCTGCACCTGCATGCTTACCTTCAGCAACTGGTGCACAAGGACACCCAGGTCTCGTTGCACTTCCCCTTCTCCCAAACTATTGCCATCCAGATAATAATCTGCCTTCCTGTTTTTGACACCAAAGTGGATAACTCCGCATTTATCCACGTTATATTGCATCTGCCATGCTTCTGCCCAATCACCCAACCTGTCCAAACCATACGGGAGATTCTCGGCATCCTCCTCACAGCACACACGCCCACCCAGCTTTGTGTCATCTGCAAACTTGGAGATATTACATCTAGTTCCCTCGTCTAGATCATGAATATATATTGCGAATAGCTGGGGTCCTAGGACCGATCCCTGCGGTACCCCACTAGTCACTGCCTGCCACTCGGTAAAAGACCCGTTTATTCCAACTCTTTGCTTTCTGTCTGCCAACCAGTTCTCTATCCAAGTCAATACCTTGCCCCAATCCCATGTGCCTTAACTTTACATGCTAATTTCTTATGCGGGAACTTATCGAAAGCCTTCTGAAATCCAAATACAGGAAACTTTGTGCTATCCGGCACCCACGGGACTGAGCTACTGCCGTTGCCTCAAAACTTCCGGATAGACCAGCGTCAATGTTATCAGATACGGAGCTTTTCATCTCCGTATCTGACAACAAAGACTGTTGCTGAGCAACAGCTTGTCAACACTCGGCCCAGTAGCTTGGAAGCGTCTCTGAAGCTGTTGCTAAGCTACAAAGACGCTTTCCAGAGCCTGCCTGTGAAAAGGATGCTAGGAGAAGAAAAAAAACCTAACCAAAACGGCTGCTGATTTCTGCCGTTAGATCAAAGTTGCCGGACATTCAACCTCCGGATAGTACAAAATTTCCTGTACACCACATCCACTGGTTCTCCCTAATCTATTTTACCAGTTACATCCTCAAAAAATTCCAGTAGAGTACATAGAGTATAAACTCACTCAGAAGCCATATATTAGCTGGTCTGGGTAAACATCATGTCATACTGGTACACGAAGGTGCTTTCTGGGGCTGAGATTAAGGCAGGTTGTTGAGACAACACTGAGAGTGCTTCATTCTTTATACCTAATGTCATTTCTGATACATACGTGTTTAATACTGAGAATCCGGCTCTCTTGATTAGAAAAAAATTCACTCTCTAAAGTAATTGAATAATTCTATAATTATAGTGGGAAAATAGAAGCTGCATTACTGGGAAATTATAATGTCTACAGGAATTGTTCTTGGCCCGCTTTCGGGCCTGAAATGGTCAGCGCTCCAGAAGCTGGAGCCCAGAGGCAGTTCCTCGGTCACGATGGGACTGAAGTAAGTCCTGGAGGGGGGAAGAACGGGAGGAGGGGGGGTGGTGGCTATGGTGGGCTGGCAGCAGCCTGCAGTAGTGTGGACCCAGGAGGAACACTCCTGGTTGCTCCTCCCTTACCTTTTTGGTGGTGGCCTCCAGTGGTCCCTTTAAGCACCGCTGTTTATTTTATGTTAGGAACCAAAAATCTGAGCAGAGCAGGCCCTCCACCTGCTCCACTCGGCACTGACGAATATCATGGAAAGGCATTCGGCCCGGTATTTACATATTTAAGGTACCTAATGCTTGTTTTAGGCAGCCACCAGGGACACCCGAATATGGGATCAGATATATTTTAGGTTTCTTTGGGCTACAAGACATCACAAGTCAAAATTAATCCTTTTTGCCCCCATTTTCCACCCGATAAATTAGTGCAATATTGACCAACATCTCCCCCTTTATCTTTGACAAAAATAATTGGTCATTGGAGCTGTCACTGTGCACTGTATGTTTTCTTGCAGACTAATGTGCTGAAGTATCAATAGAGTCTACTCCAGACAAAGAGGTAGATTGGGAAATGTATCATGGGAAGATTGCATCATTGGGCCATCAATTGGACTGCTTTAGATGTCAAATAAATTGCTCTGTCAGCGTGAAGCCAGGCCTGTTCAGCTATTTCGGTACTGGATGACAAGTGATGATCATTAGGCATTCTCAAACATCTTTTGAGATTGGTGATTAAATCCTCTCACATGGGCAGCACATTAGTGGACTGGGAGTGAGCAAATTGGAAAAGGTTCCTGTGTTTCTGTTTCATTTCATTTCAAATGAACTCCAGTGCATCAAACCCAAGGCTGGGAATAAGTTACCAGAATTAGAATATCTGGCCAGATACTGCAATAACATTAATTCTGTAGAGTCACTGGATCCCATATGACTTCTGAAAGCAGGACAGTACTTTGCAGGACTACATCTTTGCTGAGGGGTAAGACTGAAAGGTCCGATAAGTATGTTCGTTTCTCAAAGGCATCTCACTAATTATTCCAGCCTAACATTGGATCCTTGTTGGTGCATTAATATATCAGCTACCTCCAGGACATGGCAATGACTATGTGAAGATAATACTGCAAACCAGCAGAGGTGGCATTTTTGATATTTTGAAATTCAGCAGACTATATAATATGTTCTGTGTGAGTCAAAGTAAATACATGTTGCTGCAAGGCACAGGAGGGGAGATTTTCTGCTTCCGTCACATGGCGGGGGTGAAAAATCAGGCACCAAATTGAAGCACTGGAAATGCACCAGTGGCGCACTGCCTGATATTTTCCACCTGAGCAACTCTGGAGCCTCAGTCTGCTCATACGACGAGAGTGCATGAATCTCACTGAAGGGCCAGAACCCAATACCATTAGGGCAGGGCTCCCCTCACTTGGATTTCTTGCTGGTTTGTTCCTTCAACACAATGTCATCAGCGTGCCCCTTTATAAACAGCGTGCCCCTTTATAATCAGCGTGCCCCTTTATAAACAGCGTGCCCCTTTATAAACAGCGTGCCCCTTTATAATCAGCGTGCCCCTTTATAAACAGCGTGCCCCTTTATAAACAGCGTGCCCCTTTATAATCAGCGTGCCCCTTTATAAACAGCGTGCCCCTTTATAAACAGCGTGCCCCTTTATAAACAGCATGCCCCTTTATAAACTGCGTGCCCCTTTATAAACAGCGTGCCCCTTTATAAACAGCGTGCCCCTTTATAATCAGCGTGCCCCTTTATAAACAGCGTGCCCCTTTATAATCAGCGTGCCCCTTTATAAACAGCGTGCCCCTTTATAAACAGCGTGCCCCTTTATAATCAGCGTGCCCCTTTATAAACAGCGTGCCCCTTTATAAACAGCGTGCCCCTTTATAATCAGCGTGCCCCTTTATAAACGGCGTGCCCCTTTATAAACGGCGTGCCCCTTTATAAACGGCGTGCCCCTTTATAATCGGCGTGCGCCTTTATAAACGGCGTGCCCCTTTATAAACGGCGTGCCCCTTTATAAACAGCGTGCCCCTTTATAATCAGCGTGCCCCTTTATAATCAGCGTGCCCCTTTATAAACAGCGTGCCCCTTTATAAACAGCGTGCCCCTTTATAATCAGCATGCCCCTTTATAAACAGCGTGCCCCTTTATAATCAGCGTGCCCCTTTATAAACAGCGTGCCCCTTTATAATCAGCGTGCCCCTTTATAATCAGCGTGCCCCTTTATAAACAGCGTGCCCCTTTATAAACAGCGTGCCCCTTTATAATCAGCGTGCCCCTTTATAAACAGCGTGCCCCTTTATAAACAGCGTGCCCCTTTATAATCAGCGTGCCCCTTTATAAACAGCGTGCCCCTTTATAATCAGCGTGCCCCTTTATAAACAGCGTGCCCCTTTATAAACAGCGTGCCCCTTTATAAACAGCGTGCCCCTTTATAATCAGCGTGCCCCTTTATAAACAGCATGCCCCTTTATAATCAGCGTGCCCCTTTATAAACAGCGTGCCCCTTTATAATCAGCGTGCCCCTAATAAACAGCGTGCCCCTTTATAAACAGCGTGCCCCTTTATAAACAGCGTGTCCCTTTATAAACAGCGTGCCCCTTTATAAACAGCGTGCCCCTTTATAAACAGCGTGCCCCTTTATAAACAGGCACACTTGCAAACAGACTTCTAGGTATTCAGAACTTAAAGCTGCAATGCCTCTGCCAGGACACAGATAGAGAATACGACAGGTATGCTAAACAAAAATTCCACTGTCTGGATGGATCTGGGAGTGTCCTGCTGTACAGCCCCCACAAGGTTTCTGGAATGATAAGAATATGCTGCATACTGCACAATGATGCCATGAGGGAAGGAGTCATCATGCAGCAGGAGCACGTGACAGGTCCAGAAAGGAAATGAGGAATGAAACAAGATTGAGGAGTTTCCAGTTCCACTGGAGCTGCAGCATTTCATTTAAACTTTGAAGTGCCCCCACCCCCAGCACAAGCATTCTTGTATCATGTTCCCAGGGATGTGGCATGATACTTCACCTCACTCACTATGCATGCGCTGCAGAAATGTGGCCTAGCACAAATGAACTCTGCGCAATATTCAAATTCAATTCCAAAAGTGTGTTAGTGCAATGGTTTTGCTGTTCTGTCAGTATGTCGTACACCAGTGATTCATCTTTGTGACTGTGTATGGAGCATCTCACTCCCTACCTGTTATACTGCTCCTTCTAGATGCTACACCTATGGAAGAAAGATGTGTGGTTGCTGGTTGCTGGATGGCCCTAAATGATTGCTTGGATGCTGATGGCTTGGTTTCTCCTTCTGTAGGACCATAAGATGCTGATAAAACTGCTGGCATCATGTCTGCTACATCATGTCACGACTGCCTAAAGCTGCTCACTTTCTGACTCTGTATGGGTCATATGTGTGGGGCAACTGAATGCTGTAGATGCAGAGCTGCCCCGAAAGACTGCTTATGGACACTCCCTCAGCATATGCTGCAATCTGTGTGGTAACTGACCGAAGAGCTACAATCCGTTATTGAAGCCGTGTATCAGGGTGCTGTTCAGACAAGTTCCTAGCATGGTGAATCCAGACAGAACAGACTCGTGGACATTGGAGCCCAAAGTCCCATTAGCATCAGTTTGATATTCCACAAAGAAACCACAATTGCACTTAGGACTCCATTAAGAGGGACTTTTTTTATTCATTCATGGGATGTGGGCGTCGCTGGCAAGGCCAGCATTTATTGCTCATCCCTAATTGCCCTTGAGAAGGTGCTGGTGAACTGCCTTCTTAAACCACTGCAGTCCGTGTGGTGAAGATACTCCCACAGTGCTGTTAGGTAGGGAGTTCCAGGATTTTGAACCTGTGACTATGAAGGAACGGCGATATATTTCCAAGTCAGGATAGTGTGTGACTTGGAGGTGGTGGTGTTCCCATGTGCCTGCTGCCCTTGTCCTTCTAGGTGGTAGAAGTCGTGGGTTTGAGAGGTGCTGTCGAAGAAGCCTTGGCGAGTTGCTGCAGTGCATGATTTGCCTTTAACAAATCCATGCTGGCTTTCCTTAATTAATCCATACTTGTCCAAGTGACTGTCAATTTTGTCCCGGATTATCGGTTAGTCTTTCTCTTGTTGGAGATGGTTATTGCCTGGCACATGTGTGGCACAAACGGTCTTGCTGCATGCGGGCACAGACTGCTTCATTATCTGAGGAGCTGCGAATGGAACTGAACACTGTGCAGTCATCAGCGAACATCCCCATTTCTGATCTTATGATGGAGGAAAGGTCATTGATGAAGCAGCTGAAGGTGGTTGGCCCTAGGACACTGCCCTGAGGAACTCCTGCAGTGATGTCCTGGGGCTGTGATGATTGACCTCCAACCATCACAACCATCTTCCTTTGTGCTAGGTATGACTCCCAACCAGTGGAGAGTTTCCCCCCTGATTCCCATTGACTTGAACTTTACTAGGGCTCCTTGATGCCACACTTGGTCAAATGCTGCCTTGATGCCAAGGGCAGTCGCTCTCACCTCACCTCTGGAATTCAGCTATTTTGTCCCCTAGAAGTGACACAAAGTGCAAGTCTGTGAAGTAGCCAAACAGCTCTGCACAGATGGAAAGCAAACTCCTTCAAACTAGCCATCACATCTTACAGGATGGCACCAGTTTTGGAACTCAGAAGCTGAAGTTGACCTTAAGTTGGTCCTCCTCTCAACTCCTCCTGCTCATCTGCTGCAGCATACACTGGTCCTCCTCATGCTGTGTGTTTCATGCAGTGCACCTTGCTGCAAGTCTATCTCCAAATAGCAATCCTGAAGTGTACATTTCTGAGCTGCTGCTTGCTACTGGAAGAGACACTACTGCTGTGGGTTGTGAGATGGAAGTAAGAACATAAGAATTAGGAGCAGGAGTAGGCCACACGGCCCTTCAAGCCTGCTCCACCATTCAATAAGATTATGGCTGATCTTCGAGCTCCACTTTCCTGCCAAACCCCATATCCCTCAATTCCCCTAGGGTCCAAAAGTCTATCTATTTCAGCCTTGAATGTACTCAATGATTCAGCATTCACAGCCTTCTGGAGTAGAGAATTCCAAAGATTCACAACCCTCTGAGTGAAGAAATTCCTTCTCATCTCGGTCTTACATGGCCGACCCCTTATCCTGAGACTATGCCCCCTAGATCTAGACTCTCCAGCATGGAGAAACAGCCTCTCAGCATCTACCCTGTCAATCCCACTCAGAATCTTGTATATTTCAGTGAGATCACCTCGCATTCTTCTAAACTCCAGAGAGGACAGGCCCAATCTACACAATCACTCATCATAGGACAGCCCTCTCATCCCAGGGATCGATCTAGTGAACTTTCGTCGCACCGCCTCTGAGGCAAGTATATCCTTTCTCAAATAAGGAGACCAAAGCTGTGCACAGTACTCCAGGTGTGGTCTCACCAAAGCCCTGTGTAATTGTAATAAGACTTCCTTACTCTTGTACTCCAATTCCAAGTCTTGCACCCTCAGTCCTTGCAAGTCATGCTCCTCAACCACACCTATAGAAATGGAATAGGAAGCATTTATTGCCATCAACAACCTTGTAACCAACACCTGCCATGCTACGATGATCTGGTATTTACTAAGTTTCATATTGATATAATGTAAAGGAAAAGCCATATTTCAGAAAGATACACCACCCTATGAACAGAATTCTGACCTTATTAAAACATGACATACTGGGTTTAAAAATCTAAAAAGCCTCAACAACACAAGCTGTCAATACAGGCTTCTGAGATAAGATGAAGTGTTAACACAAAAGTTGTAAACACCACATAAGCTTTTGAAATGGAAACTAATTGTTAATACTGAGACAAAGGGCTGGATTTTCATTCAGGAGTCGGGTAGGAGGCGGGACTACAACTTTCGGGGTTGTAGTCCTGCCTCCATCGAGATGTGGCCAATCCACGCGATTTTAACTTGATTGACCTTGTTGAGCCTGCCCAGCGGGCTCAGCAGGCCAATTAAGGGCCACCCGGCAACAGGTGATGTCACAGACTGAAATTTAATCTGTCAAGAGGTTTTGACAGATGAAATATCAGTGTTTCACAGCTGTATGAAGCTGTCAAACACTGACAGTCTTACTTCTAACATGTGTCCTTCTCCACAGACTCAGTTAGAAATCTCTCCTGCACAGAAAGCTGAAGGCTGTCACTTTTGACAGTTTGCAGCCATTCTGCTTTCTGTGCCGGTGAGATGAGGGACTCCCGAGACCTGAAGGAAGGAAGGCTGTAAAGGTAAGTACAACTTCTTTAAACACTTTAGAAACACCAAACACACTTACCTTTGCACTCATGCACACATCACTCACCTGAACACTGACATCTCAACCCCTCCAAGTCCTTTAACCCGACGGCCCGCATCGCAAGCTTGGCGTGGTTTGGAGCCATTGGGAATCCCACATTTCAACTATGAAAATAGAGATTAGGCTAAAAACTGCCTGTTAACAGACAGTTAATTGGCACGAATCCCTTCCCGCCTCGGGTAGGCGGGACCCAGTGCGGGGCGGGTACCTGCCTCCTTTGATATTGGCATTGAGGTGGGTTGGGTGCGGGATGGGGTCGGGACCCCTGATTTCGGGATTTTAACCCCCCACGCACCTCCAATCCCGACTCCACGGCCCACTGAAAATCCTGCCCAAAGGCCCTATTGAAGAAGCAAAGGCTTGCTTCCAAGAAGTCTGCAGTTTGGATCCAACACAATAGCTATACCCAGTTTAAAGTGTTAAAAACTAACACTTCGAACAGAAACACAGAGCATTGAAGAACCATGTGCCTTTGTGATAAAAGTAACATCAAATGAGAAACAGGAAACACGATTATATATACAACCAATTGAAGTAGCTAAGAAATGCAACAAACACCCTAGTTGAAGTGGTTTTGATTCACATGTTGTAAAAGGTACAAAACAGAAGACTTTGAAAATATGACTTCAATAGATGACACCAAGCAATCACATGGTTTTTGTATTGAAAATGAAACAGTTAGGAGACACAACGTCTGATTATAACCAGTTAAGCCAATATTAAGAATTGAATTGAAGACCTTCGTAAGAATGGCATCAAAGAGATAAATCTGTAATAACCATTTTTTATGATAAGTTTTTGAAACACCTACACAACAGACAGGATTCTGAAAGTTAACAGCTGAATTGACAGTAAGATTAGAAAGAATTCAACAGAAGATGGCTAGAGATAATTAGCTTACATCAGCAGAAAACGTCAAAGAATAAACCACTAAAAAAAAGTATAAAAATAGAGCTTTCAAATAGAAAGTCAGAAGTCGCTGGAAGGGGCAAGCGATTCTCAACTTCAGAGGCAGGCTCTAAGTTTTTAACTCTTTGAGTCTCGGGGATCAGGAGGTAATCTTATTTGATTTTGGTGGATATTCTGGATTAGAAATAATAAGAAATGTAAAAATGTATGAAGTTAAGATTTGAGAATAAGGATCTCTGAGAATAAGAAATGTAAGCTATTTGTATTTTGAACTGTTAAAGTCGTGATTGACTCACCAGCTGTTAACTGTATGTCGGCTCTTAAATAAATCTATATATTTTTAGAATTGTCTCAAATAGTATTTCTGTATCAAATTCATGAACTCAATTTCTGTACACACTTTTGTGAGGAGTTGCAGAATTCTGGGGTGGGGGGGGGTTCTGGACCCTCATAATATCCAGAAGGTTACAGTCTAGTTAAACTTCTTAAAAGGGCTATTTGGAAGATGGTAACATCTTCAAGTCGTTCCTTTCCTTTAGAGAGAAATAGCCTGGACCTTTAGACCCAATTATCTCTAACTTTAGTTGAAGGTGTACATCTGGGGAATACGCCTGATCTGAGGTAGCCCGAAAAGGGCTAGGACTAGTAATTATCCCTTCAATACTGCCTGCATCTGATAAATTCATGGAGGAAAGATCAAGTTGAAGTGATGGGCGCTAGCCTCGAGATGGGGGTTGGCCACCTGCTGACTTCTCCAATGGCCAGTATGGAGAGGGGCTCACAATTTCTAAATCATTTACTTTAGGAAGGTGGGTGTTAATGGAGTATTTTATGGTTTTATCTACCATCATTGAAAGGTGTGAAATTGGAAGATGTGTCAGGCATGAATATGATTTCCTTATGATTGTTTCCAACGGCTGAAAGATTCCCAGTGATGAACATGGTAACCATATAATGATGGAGGTGATTGAAGTGAAATGTGTTTTCTGCCATTTCACCAGACGAAGAAGAGGTAACATAGAAAAATAGGAGCAGGAGTAGGCCCTTCGAGCCTGCACTGCCATTCAATATGATCATGGCTGATCCTCTATCTCAATACCATATTCCCACTCTCTCCCCATACCCCTTGATGCCTTTTGTGTCTAGAAATCTATCTCCTTAAATATATTCAGTGACTTGGCCTCCACAGCCTTCTGACGTAGAGAATTCCACATGTTCACCAGCCTCTGAGTGAAGAAATTTCTCCTCATCTCAGTCCTAAATGTCCTACCCCATATCCTGAGACTGTGACCCCTTGTTCTAGACCCCCCAGCCAGGGGAAACATCCTCCCTGCATCCAGTCTGTCTAGCCCTGTCAGAATTTTATACATTTCAATGAGATCCCCTCTCATTCTTCTAAACTCTAGTGAATACAAGCCTAGTTGACCCAATCTGTCCTCATACGACAGCCCTGCCATCCCAGGAATCAGTCTGGTGAACCTTCGCTGCACTCCCTCTACGGCAAGTATATCCTTTCTTAGGTAAGGAGACCAAAACTGCACACAGTACTCCAGGTGTGGTCTCACCAAGGCCCTGTACAACTGTAGTAAGACATCCTTGCTCCTGTACTCAAATCCTCTTGCAATGAAGGCCAACATACCATTTGCCTTCCTAACTGCTTGCTGCACCTGCATGTTTGCTTTCAGTGACTGGTGTACAAGGACTCCCAGGTCCCTTTGTACATCAGCATTTCCCAATCTAGCACCATTTAAATAATACTCTACCGTTCTGTTTTTGCTACCGAAGTGGATAACTTCACATTTATCCACGTTATACTGCATCTGCCATGTATTTGCCCACTCACTCAACTTGTCAAAATCACCTTGAAGCCTCTTTGCATCCTCCTCACAACTCAGAATCCCACCTAGTTTCGTGTCATCAGCAAACTTGGAAATATTACATTTGTTTCCCTCATCCAAATCATTCACATATACTGTGAATAACAGGCCCAAGCACTGATCCCTGCGGCACCCCACCACTCACCGCCTGCCACCCCGAAAAAGACCCATTTATTCCTACTCTCTGTTTCCTGTCTGTTAACCAATTTACAATCCATGCCAGTATATTACCCCCAATCCCATGTGCTTTAATTTTGCTCACTAACCTCTTGTGGGACTTTATCAAAGGCCTTCTGAAAATCCAAATACACCACATCCACTGGTTCTCCCTTATCTATTCTACCAGTTACATCCTCAAAAAACTCCAGTAGGTTTGTCAAACATGATTTCCCTTTCATAAATCCATGTTGACTTTGTCTAATTCCGTTGATATTTTCTAAGTGTCCTATTATCACATCCTTTATAATAGACTCTAGCATTTTCCCTACTACTGATGTAGTTCCCTGTTTTCTCTCTCCCCCCTTTTTTAAATAGTGGGGTTACATTTGCTACCCTCCAATCTGCAGGAACTGTTCCATAATCTATAGAATTTTGGAAGATGACAACCAATGCGTCCACTATTTCCATGGCTACCTCTTTTAGTACTCTGGGATGCAGATTATCAGGCCCTGGGGATTTATCAGCTTTCTGTCCCATTAATTTCTCCAGCACTTTTTTTTACTAATATTAATTTCTTTTAATTCCTCCTTCTCACTAGACCCTTGGTTCCCTAGCATTTCTGGGAAGTTATTTGTGTCCTCTTCTGTGAAGACAGAACCAAGCATTTGTTTAATTGTTCTGCCATTTCCTTGTTCCCCATTATAAATTCCCCCGTTTCTGACTGTAAGTGACCTACATTTGTTTTCACTAATCTTTTTCTTTTTACATACTTGTAGAAATTTTACAATCTGCTTTTATGTTCCTTGCAAATTTACTCTCATACTCTATTTTTCTTCTCTTAATCAATCTCTTGGTCCTTTTTTGCTGAATTCTAAACTGCTCCCAATCCTCAGGCTTGCTACTTTTTCTGGTAACTTTATATCACTCCCCTTTGGATCTAATACTATCCTTAATTTCTTTTGTTAGCCATGGTTGGGCCGCTTTTCCTTTTGTGTTTTTGTGCCAGAAAGGAATGTATAACTGTTGCAATTCATGCATTCGTTCCTTAAATGTTAGCCATTGCCTATCCACCGTCATACCTTTTAATGAAGCTCCCCAATCTAGCATAACCAACTCACTCCTCATACCATCGTAGTTTCCTTTATTTAGATTTAGGACCCTAGTTTCGGATTGGACTTCTTCACTTCCCATATTAATGAAGAATTCTATCATGTTATGGTCACTCTTCCCTAAAGGACCCCACACAACAAGATTATTAATTAACCCCTTCTCATTGCATAATACCAAATCTAGGATAGCCTGTTCCCTAGTTGGCTCCTCAATGTACTGGTCTAAAAAAACATCTCGTACACACTCCAGGAATTCATCCTCCACAGTATTATTGCTAATTTGGTTTGGCCAGTCTATATGTAGATTAAAGTCACCCTTGATTACTGTAGTACCCTTGTTAGATGCATCTCTAATTTCCTGTTTGATGCCATCCACTACATTACCACTACTGTTTGGAGGCCTATGGACAACTCCCACCAATGTTTTCTGCCCCTTGGTACTTCTTATTCCACCCAGACTGATTCTACATCTTGATTTTCTGAGCCAATATCATTTCTCACTATTGCTCTGATTTCACCCTTTACTAACAAGGCCACCCCACCGCCTTTTCCTTTTCACCTGTCTTTCCTAAGTATCGAATATCCTTGGATATTCAGCTCCCAGCCTTGGTCACCCTGCAGCCATGTTGCCGTAATTGCAATTATATCGGGCCAGAAATTCGCGGCCAAAGGCGTGAGTGCGCTCGGGGTACTCACGCATCTGGCCGTTGGAAATGCCGGCGTTCAGCATGAACAGCGCATGCGGGGGAACGCCGGCATTTCCAGACCTCGAGCGCGTGCGACTGCACAGGCAGCGCTTGCGCAGTGAACTTCATAGATTTCATTCATGAAATCCGTGAGGGTAAGTCCTCAGAAGCTACACTTGAAAAAAGCAAGTGTAAAGTGGTTCATTGGCTGCGGAGGAAGAAACATTTTATCGTGGAGCTTCTGAAATGCAATATTTTTGTTTGGGAAAGGGAGGGACGTTATTTTAAGAAATTTTAAGTAAGTTTTAAAGTTAAAATTTTTTTTTTTAAAAAAGGGTTTTCAGAACGGTAGGTAGAAGGAGCAATTGTGGCTGTGTGAATGGAATGTGAGAATGAGTTATGTATGTATGTCCACATATATTCCTTTACGTATATGTATGTATGTTTTATATTCCTTTACTAATGTGTATGAATGTATGTTTTTAATTATGATTTTCCAATAAGTTGCTTTCTCTGAAAGTCATAATTAAATAATACATTCATACACATAAGTAAAGGAATATATACATAACACGCAAAGGAATATATACAGACATACATACTTTCAGAAGCTCCACGATAAGAAATATCTTCCTCTGGAGCAACTGTACCCATGCTTTTTTCATGTGTAAGTTGTAAGGACTTGACCTCACTGAAAGCAGTAATGAAAGCGGCGAATTATACTGCGCACGCGCTGCCTGTGCAGTCGCACGCGTTCTGCCTCTGAACCCCTTCGTTCAGAGGACAGGAAATGCCGGTTTTCCCCAAAAGCACTGTGCATGCTGAAAACCGGCATTTCATCCGGCCAGATGCGTAAGTACCCCGACCGTACTCGCGCAGTTGGAAGGGAATTACTGGGCCAACATTTGACATGTCAATAAAATGAAAAATTTAACAATTGCACGACTTGCCCCCTCGCATCTGCGACTGAGGGTCCAAGGAGGTGCATTGCGCAAGAGGTCATCATCATATGTATCCTCACACTGTTCCCTTTGGGGAACTGTATGAAGTGGTGGAAGGATTTATGGCCGTGATTAACGCTCATTCCGTGACCGTAACCATCTTTGAACCAGCCATTAGGGTGGTTAGTCCTATGGCGGGAGGGTTTTACGGGCTCCCACAACCCATCTGAGGGGGGGGGGCCACCAACACCCACGGACGCAAGTATCCCGCTGGATGTCCACCCAGAATTTAAAGTTGGAGCTCCGACTCCACTTGCCGGGACTGTCTGGAGTGGGGTTCAAAACCCTACTCCTTCTGGCCCAGCGGCGGGGATGCTTACTGCTACGCAAAAGGCCCACTCCGCACAAAAGGTGACACCCATACGTTTCCTGCGCCTTTTCCCTCCCCGTGACTGGAGCCCTATGCTGCCATTTCACGTTGCTAATCGGATTGGGCCTTTGTCATAGCGGTAGGATCCCCGCCGCTGGGCCAGATCAGGGTAGGGTTTCAAACCCCGCTCCAGACAGTCCCGGCAACTGGAGTCAGAGCTCCGGCTCTAAATTCTGGGTTGACATCCAGTGGGATATTTGCGTCCGTGGGTGTGGGTGGCCCCCCCTCCTTCTATAGCTTGTGGGAGCCCGTAAAACCCTCCCGCCATAGGACTAACCGCCCTAATGGCTGGTTCAAAGATGGTTACGGTCACGGAATGAGCGTTAATCACGGCCATAAATCATTCCACCACTTCATACAGTCCACCAAAGGGAACAGTGTGAAGACACGTATGATGACGACATTGCTAAATAAATAAATGGAATTAAAAAAATTCTTTTAGGGCTTTTAAAAGTCTTTAAATTGCTTTAATTCTCTTTAAAACTCCTTCAGATTACTCAAAATAATGTAAACTTTTTAAAAAGTTTATAAAAGTTACCAAAATCTTCAAAAAAATTCCAAAAACCTATTTAAACTGCTGCTTTGCATGTAGAAATGCTTAGCAGCTTGACAGAAACATTGGGGGCGTGTCCAGTGAAACTGAGACCTCAAGGGGCGTGTCTCACTTACACTGCACGCTCCTGGCTTCGCGCTGGCTGCACTCCTGGGCGGCGTGACGTCATACGCTGCCCGGGATTCTTCTTTTTCATTCACCAAGTCCAGGCGTCCCTGGAGCTGATCGTCAGTAGTGCGGGGTAAGTGTAAATACGAGGCTTGCACGCGCTGCAAGCCCCGTTCTGGAATTTCTGGGCCAATATATCCGTTTACATCTGTTTGTGCTGTTAATTCGTCTACCTTATTACGAATGCTTCGTGCATTCAGATACAGTGCCTTTAGATTTGTCTTTTAAAACATTTTTAGACATCTTAACATTTTTTTTTACTATGACGCTATTTGTCTTATTACCATTTTTTCTTACCCGGACCCTATTTGTTAGTGCACTCCTTTGTTTGTACGCTCTGTTCCTTCCTGACACAATCTGGTTATCCTTACCCCAATCACTTTCCTGCACTGCTTGCTTGTCTTTTATCTTTAGCATTCTAGATTTCTCTCCACCAGGACCCTCCCCCCCCCCACCCCCTATTTAGTTTAAAGCCCTATCTACCTCCCTAGTTATTTCATTCGCTAGAACTCTGGTCCCAGCATGGTTCAGGTGTAGTCTGTCCCAATGAAACAGCTCTCTCTTTCCCCAGTACTGGTGCCAGTGCCCCACGAATCGAAACCCACTTCTCCCACACCAATCTTTGAGCCACGCATTCATCTCCCTGATCCTATTGACCCTATGCCAATTTGCTCATGGTTCCGGTAATAATCCGGAGATTATGACCTTTGTGGTTCTGCTTTTTAATTTAGTCCCTAAATTCAATGGACACTAACCATGGCAAACTCTTCAACGCATTAAACCTCTTCCTCCTCTTCAGTGAGGATTTCATGGCAGAAACTGCATCGACTTGCTCAGCCATCTCTTCCAATGCAACCCAAACAGCTCGCTTTAGAGGAAGGCGCTTCTCCAAACTATGCATAGCAATGTCTTTGCTTCACCTCTTTCAACATTACCTCTCGGGCTCTGTCTGTAAAGGGAGGAGGGACTGAACCCTTTCAGTCTCCCCTGGCAACTTCAAAACTGCAGCAAAAAACAATTTCAGCAGACTGCATTTTAACAATACAGGAAGTGAAGACGCCCTGACTCTGTGCTCTGAGTACTTGGTCCAATCAGTGTTGGGAACACTGCATAATTATTTAAATGATTGGCCCTCAGAAAATACAGGGAGTTCCCCTCCATGCACCCAAGATATGCTTGAGCCCTGTCACTATCAGAAAATCTGTACTATGCTGTAGTTTGTAAACTGGGTATTATAGTAAGAGGATTGCTTATATGGATTTGTACTGATTAACACACCTATTGCTGAGTTATTAAAGAATGTGTGATTTACTGGAGGTTCTGATGTATGGAAAGGTCATGCTTAGCATGAATTGAAAACTGTATGAAGTTCGGTTTTTATCAGTTCCTGTCGTTAACTAACCGACTGGGGTAAAAATTATGTCATTATTGACAGCTTTATTATAGAGTACCCTGATTTAAGGTCATTCACATTTCAATTTATTCAAGCATCCTGGAGTTAAACAGCAGGGAAGCAATTTCCAGTGTGCCCAGAGATAACAAGAAAAAGCCAATAAATTTACTGAGGTCTGAGTCAACCACAAAACTTCATAAAAAATTTACTGCATTTGCAAAAGAAATATGGAGCACGAAAGCAAAATATTCGCAGAATATGCTGGTTGAAGCCAGTTTGTAGTGAAGCACTGTAACTCGGACTAGTACACTGTGCACTTAAGCAATAGACAAGTGGTCCTTATTCTCTCTCTCAAAGAAGCAAATTACATCAGTATTAAATTCTAACAATTAGCTTAATGCCTTATAATTAATTGGATGCTACAGTCTTGTATCTTATCTAGGGATTACTCTGCATAAAATCTGTTGTGAAACATCATAACTCCTGAAGCCATCATTCTTTATATTAACCAGCAGTGAAATCAGTGACGAATATCCTTTAACATAATTTTTAATGTAAATAACAGTTTTTCAAATTATTGATGCCCTTCCACCGGATTATTTTGGCATTGGGATAATGGCAGCTGCCAAGTGGAGCTATGAGTTGAGGCAGGGACCAGCTGCCAAGTGGAGCTATGAGTTGAGGCAGGGACCAGCTTAGGAGACCATGGCCTGAGCTGGCCTCAAGGGCGAGTTCACCGTCAGAGGAGGGGCGGGATGGGACGTCATCCATTCCCCATTCTCCTGGGTCAGGGTTTATTAGATATGCAGCGCAGGATCTCACCAGGATCCCTGTCACAAAGAGCACCCACCACTGGAAGGCTGCAGGATGTGGTGGTGCAGCAGAGAGTGTCCTGAACAGGAGGAACCTCATTAGAGATTGCAGAATAGCCTTGAAGTTCGGTAGGACAATTTTATTCCAGGCCTCAGACTAAGCCATATCTTAAAAAAGATCAGTGCTTGGGGCCTGAGGAGGAGAAATACCCTTTAGTCGATGCTGTCCCTCTGAAAGGGCCTTCAACAGACATTTCATTGCTGCCCCACCTCCCCTCTCCTGGTGGTCCCTGGGGTCAGGAGGCAGGGAAATTGGCAGCTTCCCAGCTCCCATGCAGCAGGGCAGTCAAGGGGCAGTTGGCTGACTTCCCTGCTGGGCAGGTGAAGGAAAATCCTTGGAGCTGGTATTGGAAGTGGGAATGTAGTGTCACGCCTCCCTGCCCAATTCCCTTGGATTTTCTGCAAGTATAGTGCGCAGTTTTAGGGCTGAATGGTGGAGGAAAATCCAGCCACATGTTTATAGAACTTCTGTTAAAAATACTTATTATGTGGTAATTGTTTATTCATAATTTCACTGCAAGTTAATTAATAAGATAAATAATTATATCATATCTTCACGTGCTTATAGTGCCCTGTCATAGCATATAGCACATGGTATATCCTAGTCAATTATGGAAAGCCAGTTACATGCTTTAGCGTGTGTAAAATGGTAAGTTCAAAGTGCCAGGGAATCACTTAATAAGGAATTAAGTAGACATTTAATTTTCTGGGAAGTTTAGTAACTTAAGTGATGTGGATATAACGTGAAAATGCAGTTAATAATCTTTTTATTAGACTACTATTATTACTTCTTAGCTGACAAATGTTATAATTTCTGACTCCATTTGGGAGATCTATGACTCTCAATAGTCCTGTCATTTCCATCTGTGCAATATCTGTATTAATGCCTCCATTACCCAAATGGCAGCTGCCTCTTCAGAATGCTTCATTTACAGTCCAAAATTAATGAAAATAATGGGAAATTAATGTGCAATTCAAAATCTAATTATCTGACCAATAAATAAATGTGGAGTATTGAGCAGTTATTCAGCCACAAAAATCTATAATTATTGTGCTTGTTTCGGGATACACGAGTTTCCAAGGACCAGACCAAGCTTCATTGTATTGTTAAATCTTGAATGGTTGTTTGTGCTGTGAATTCTTTCCTGTTATATTGAGAGAATGTTTACCAAACTCTTGTGTATAAGAGTGGTGACTCAAGGGTCACTGTGACCCAGGAATGGGAAGTGGGGTGATCGTGATTCTGTGTATACCACAGCTGCCTGAGTACTGACATACACGCAAGAAAGTTAGTGACCCGGCTTCCAATGAGCACATTGTGAATCTCCTTTCTGGATGAAAATGGTTACGGCAATTAGTAGTACCCTCATTTCAGTGTGTTCAAACAATGATTGTTCTTTTGAACACTAGAACATTCTATCCTCTCAGCAAGCTGTCCCACATTGTAGTATTGCATGTCATACTACTTTATGTTGAATTACTAAGGGATTTGTTTTCCTGAATGGATTGATCTTGTTGCCTGATTTCTCCAGTTTGGTTAATTTAATATAAATATAAGTGGATGTTTTTATTTTCTCCTCAGCACTTAGTCTGTACTGACACAGAATGGTTTTAAATTAAATCAAATATTAGTAGTTATATACCTGATAGCTCAACAGTGTATACTGTCAGCATATTTCCTCCTCATCTAACTAGAGTTAAATGGTGTAATCCAGTGGGAGAGGGCCTCTGGCAGTTACCATGGAAATCAGAGAAGGTAAGTGATGATAACGCACATTTATTCAATATAACTGGTCCCTTTGTCATCCTCTGTAATTAAAGGGGGAACAGTTACAGTTCAGCCTTTACTCAACACTTTATCCCAGTATTCACTGCTAGAAGTAGTTTCCTTCAACCAGACCAAATCTCCTATGATCCAAAATCTGTTCCCTTTTTCATGCTGTTTACAGATTAATGCACTGAGGTATAATTGTTAGCCCTTAACCATGAGAAACCAATTACTGGAGACTGCGTGGGATGGCCACCGCATTCTCCAATCATTTTGAAGCTGGAACATATTTCATCACCAGCAATATATACAGGTTAAATCTACTTCGTTAAATTTATCTACAAGCAGAAAAGATACAGAGAGATACTAAATGGCACAACACCTAAAAATAATGAAACTAGAATCAATCCACATTGGTTAATGTACCTTTTTTCAGTATGATATTTCTTACAGGTTATTGCAAGCAACGAAGCCTTAAGATGAACAACCACATCTGTCTCTTTTGTAGACCTTTATAACTGCTATGCTGTAGGTGCATGACATTAATTTCAGTTCAGCCAGGGATTTCAGATCTTCTGTTAAAACTAAAATTTAGCAACCAGATTTATGCCATGGAACATCTTTCATGTCATAGCCACTTATTATTAAAAACAAACACACTGAGAATTAAACAGATTTAATCCTGTTGAAATAAGGTGTTAATATTTGTAAGTTGTCATTTCCTCTGTACATCTTCCCAAGACTAGGTATTGCACTTAGCAGATTTACCGCATGAAGTAATATTCAGAGGGAATAGGATTGTCTTTATGTGATGCTAGATAGTTTAAATATGATATAAAAATTAGCTTTTCTCAGAAATGTCTCTGGAAGGCCCCCATTCTTCTGCAACAAGACACAAAACTGACTGCAAAATGAAACTTTGACATCAAACACCATTCCGACATAAATGTTCTTTGTTTGGTTCGAAATCTTTGTTCAGTAACCAATTGTGGGTACCATTCAGCTGCCTCTGCCACTTCCCTTCCTTCCCCATGCCCACCGGACCAAACTTCTTCTAAGGTTCCCCCCTGCTCTAGCCCTGAACTCACATCTTTCTCCAGTTTCTCTCCGATTTCCCTCATGACCTCTCCCTGCTCATCTTGTCCATGAGACCCACTTCCTGCTCCCTCGACCCTATTCCCACCAAACAGCTTCACTTTCTGGCTCCCATGCTAGCTGACAAGGATCTATCCTTCACCCCCTCCTATTTCTCATGTACATTCTGCCCCATGGCGACATCATCCAAAAACACAGCATCAGTTTTCACATGTGCACTGATGACACCCAGCTCTACCTCACGACCATTTCTCTCAACCCCTTCCACGGTGTCTAAATTGTCAGCCTGCTTGTCCGACATCCAGTTCTGGATGAGCAGAAATTTTCCCCAATTAATTATTGGGAAGACCGAAGCCATTGTTTTCGGTCCCCGCCACAAACTCCGTTCCCTAGTCACTGACTCCATCCCTCTCCCTAACATCTGTCTGAGGCTGAACCACACTGTTCGCAACCTTGGTGTCATACCTGACCTGGAAATGAGCTTACGACCACATATCCGCCGCTTAACTAAGACCATTTATTTCCACCTCCGTAACATCGCCCATCTCCACCCACTGCTGAAACCTTCATCCATGCCTTTATTACCTCTAGACTTGACTATTCCAACGCACTCCTGTCTGGCCTCCCACATTCTATCCTACGTAAAATTGAGGTCATCCAAAACTCGGCTGCCCGTGTCCTAACTCGCACCAAGTCCCATTTACCTAACACCCCAGTGCTAACCTAACCGGTTAAGCAACGCCTCGATTTCAAAATTCTCATACTTGTTTTCAAATCCCTCCATGGCCTCGCCTCTCCCTATCTCTGTAACCCCTCGAGATATCTGTGCTCCTCTAATTCTGCCCTCTTGAGTATCCCTGATTATAATCGCTCAACCATTGGTGGCCATGCCTTCAGTTGCCTAGGCCCTAAGCTCTGGAATTCCCTGCCTAAACCTCTTCGCTTCTCTACCTCTCTTTCCCCCTTCAAGATGCTCCTTGAAACCTACCTCTTTGACCAAGCTTTTGGTCATCTGCCCTAATTTCTCCTTATGTGGCTCGGTGTCAAATTTTTTGTCTTATAATACTCCTGTGAAGCGCCTTGGGACATTTTACTACATTAAAGGTGCTATGTAAATGCAAGTTGTTGTTGTTGCACTGTGGCATAGTAGTTATGTTACTGGACTAGTAATCCAGAGCTCTGGACTAATTATCCAGAGTACAAATCCCACCACTGAATTTAAATTCCGTTAATTAAATAAATCTGGAATAAAAAGCTAGGTCATGTAACTACCAGATTGTTGTAAAAACCCATCTGGTTTACTAATGTCCTTTAGAGAACGAAATCTGTCATTCTTACCCGATCTGGCCTACATGTGACTCCAGACCCACAGCAATGAGGTTGACTCTTAACTACCCTCTGAAATGGTGTCTCACCACCACCTCCTCGAGAGCAATTAGGGATGGGCAATAAATGCTGGCCTTGCCAGTGATGCCCACATCCCACGAACATAAAAAAAATTAATTCAAACATCCTAGGGTTTTGAAAGAGGTGGCTAGAGATAGTGGATGCACTGGTTGTCATTTTCCAAAATTCCATAGATTCTAGAACGGTTCCCACGGATTGGAAGGTAGCAAATGTAACCCCACTATTTAAGAAAGGAGGAAGAGAGAAAATGGGGAACTACAGACCAGTTAGCTTGATATCAGTAGCAAGGAATATGCTAGACTCTATTATTAAGGACGTGGTAACAGGGCACTTAGAAAATAATAAGATTGGGCAGAGTCAACACGGATTTATGAAAAGGAAATCATGTTTGATGAAACTTTGAGTTTTTTGAGGCTGTAACTAGCAGAATAGATAAGGGGGAACCAGTGGATGTGGTGTATTTGGATTTTCAGAAGGCATTTGATAAGGTGCCAGACAAGAGGTTATTAAACAAAATTATGGCTCATGGGATTGGGGGTAATATACTAGCATGGATTGAGGATTGCGTACCGGACAGAAAATAGAGAGTAGGGATAAACGGGTCATTTTCGGGCTGGCAGGCTGTAACTAGTGGGGTATCGCAAGGATCAGTGCTTGGGCCTCAGCTATTCACAATCTATATCAATGATTTGGATGAGGAGACCAAGTGTAATATATCCAAGTTTGCTGATGATACAAAGCTGGGTGGGAATGTAAGTTGTGAGGAGAATGCAAAGAGGCTTCAAGGGTATATAGACAGGCTATGTGAGTGGGCAAGAACATGGCAAATGGAATATAATGTGGAGAAATGTGAAGTTATCCACATTGGTAGAAAAAATAGAAAAGCAGAGTATTTTTGAAATAGTGAGAGATTGGGAAATGTTGGTGTTCATAGGGACCTGGGTGTCCTTGTACACAAATCACTGAAAGTTAACATGCAGGTACAGCAAGCAATTAGGAAAGTAAACGGTATGTTGGCTTTTATTACAAGAGGATTTGAGTATAAGAGTAAAGACATCTTACTGCAATTATACAGGGCCCTGGTGAGACCACACCTGGAGTATTGTGTACAGTTTTGGTCTCCTTACCTAAGGAAGGATATACTTGCCATAGAGGGAGTGCAACGAAGGTTCACCAGATTGATTCCTGGGATGGGGGGATTGTTCTATGAGGAGAGATTGAGTAGACTAGGCCTATATGCTCCAGGAGTTTCGAAGAATGAGAGGTGATCTCATTGAAATGTACAAAATTCTTACAGGGCTTGATAGGGTAGATGCAGGGAGGGTGTTTCCCCTGGCTGGGGAGTCTAGTACCAGGGGTCACAGTCTCAGAATAAGGGGTCGGCCATTTAGGACTGAGATGAGAAATTTCTTCACTCAGAGGGTGGTGAATCTTTGGAATTCTCTGCCCCAGAGGGCTGTGGAGGCTCAGTCATTGAGTATATTCAAGACAGAGATCGATAGATTTTTTGATATTAAGGGAATCAAGGGATATGGGAAGAGTGCAGGAAAGTGGAGTTGAGGCAGAAGATCAGCCATGATCTTATTGAATGGCGGAGCAGGCTCGAGGGGCCCAGTGGCCGATTCCTGCTCCTATTTCTTAAATTCTTATGTTCTAAACATTGGTTCATGGCAGAAACAGTTTATTTGTAATATTAACATCTGCTGACTGACTGACTGTGGAAAAGACAATTCTAATGCTGAGGAAACAGCGATCATCACCTCATCTCACAGCATTTGAGAACTTACAAATTCTGAGCTGAGTTACATCAAAGAACTGGCAATAACATGCATGGCATAAATCACGGATCTGGTTGCTCTGCTTTAGCTTTGGCAAAAGACCCGAATTCCATGGATGAACTCTGCCAGGAGACAAACATAACTTGCTTCATTTTGGGTGGAGATAAGGAATAATAAGGGGAAAAAACACTAGTGGGCGTAGTCTATAGGCCTCCGAACAGTTGCAACTCTGTTGGACGGAGTATCAATCAGGAAATAGTTGAGGCTTGTAATAAGGGAACATCTATAATTATGGGGGATTTTAACTATCATATTAATTGGACAAATCAAATTGGGCAGGGCTGCCTTGAGGATGAGTTCATTGAGTGTATTAGGGATGGGTTTCTTGAGCAGTATGTAACTGAACCGACCAGGGGGCATGCAACCTTAGATCTGGTCCTGTGTAACGAGACAGGATTAATTAAAAATGTCCTAATAAAGGATCCCCTTGGAATGAGTGACCATAACATGGTTGAATTCCATATTCAATTAGAGGGTGAGAAGGTTGGATCTCAAACAAGCGTGCTAAGCTTGAATAAAGGAGACTATGAAGGTATGAGAGCGGAATTGAGTAGAGTGGATTGGGAAAATAGATTAAAGGGTAAGACGATACATGATCAGTGGTGTACATTTAAGGAGTTATTTTACAACTTCCAAAAAAAATATATTCCACTGAGAAGAAAAGGGTGTAAAAGAAAAGACAGCCATCCATGGCTAAGTAAAGAAATTAAGGATTGTATTCGACTAAAAACAAGGGCGTATAAGGTAGCCAAATCTCGTGGGAGGATAGAGGATTGGGAAAACTTTAAAAGACAGCAAAAAATAAGAAAAAGATTGATTAAGAAAGGGAAGATAGATTATGAAAGTAAATTAGCAAAAAATATAAAAACAGATAGTAAGAGTTTTTATCGTTATATAAAAAGAAAAAGGGTGGCTAAAGTAAATGTTGGTCCCTTAGAGGATGAGACCGGGAAATTAATGGTGGGAAATGTGGAGATGGCAAAAACACTGAATGAATATTTTGTATCAGTCTTTACATTAGAGGACACTAAGAATATCCCAACACTGGACAAACAGGGGGCTATGGGGGGGAGGAGCTAAACACGATCAAAATCACTAAGGAAGTGGTACTCGGTAAAATAATGGGACTCAAGGCGGATAAATCACCTGGACCTGATGGCTTACATCCTAGGGTCTTGAGGGAAGTGGCGGTAGGGATTGTGGATGCATTGGTAATAATTTTCCAAAACTCCCTGGACTCAGCAAAGGTCCCGGCAGACTGGAAAACTGATAATGTAACACCCTTATTTAAAAAGGGCAGTAGACAGAAGGCTGGAAACTATAGACCGGTTAGCCTAACATCTGTGGTAGGTAAAATTTTGGAGTCCATTATTAAGGAGACAGTAACAGGACATTTGGATAATCATCATTTAATAGGACAAAGTCAGCATGGTTTTATGAAGAGGAAGTCATGTTTGACAAATTTGCTGGAGTTCTTTGAGGAAGTAACATATAGGGTGGATAAAGGGGAACCAGTGGACGTAGTGTATTTAGACTTCCAAAAGGCATTTGACAAGGTGCCACACAAAAGATTATTGCTTAAGATAAAAAATCACGGGATTGGGGGTAATATTCTGGCATGGATAGAGGATTGGCTATCTAACAGAAGGCAGAGAGTTGGGATAAATGGTTCATTCTCAGAATGGCAATCAGTAACTAGTGGTGTTCCGCAGGGGTCGGTGCTGGGTCCCCAACTCTTTACAATCTATATTAACGATTTGGAGGAGGGGACCGAGTGTAACATATCAAAGTTTGCAGATGATACTAAGATGGGAGGGAAAGTAGTGAGTGAGGAGGACATAAAAAACCTGCAAGGGGACATAGACAGGCTAAGTAAGTGGGCAGAGATTTGGCAGATGGAATACAATACTGGAAAGTGTGAGGTTATGCACTTTGGCAGGAAAAATCGTAGAGCAAGTTATTATCTTAATGGCAAGAAACTTGAAAGTACTGAAGTACAAAGGGATCTGGGGGTCCTGGTGCACGAAACTCAAAAGGTTAGTATGCAGGTGCAGCAAGTGATTAAGAAGGCCAATGGAATGTTGGCTTTCATTGCTAGGGGGATAGAATATAAAAATAGGGAGGTATTGCTTCAGTTGTACAAGGTATTGGTGAGACCGCACCTGGAATACTGCATACAGTTTTGGTGTCCATACTTAAGAAAAGACATACTTGCTCTCGAGTCAGTACAAAGAAGGTTCACTCGGTTAATCCCAGGGATGAGGGGATGGACATATGAGGAGAGGTTGAGTAGATTGGGACTCTACTCATTGGAGTTCAGAAGAATGAGAGGCGATCTTATTGAAACATATAAGATTGTGAAGGGGTTGGATCGGGTGGATGCGGGGAGGATGTTCCCGATGATGGGTGAAACTAGAACTAGGGGGCATAGTCTTAGAATAAGGGGCTGCTCTTTCAAAACTGAGATGAGGAGGAACTACTTCACTCAGAGGGTGGTAGGTCCATGGAATATGCTGCCCCAAAAAGCTGTAGAAGCTACATCATTACATAAATTTAAAACAGAAATAGACAGTTTCCTAGAAGTAAAGGGAATAAAGGGTTATGGAGAGCGGGCAGGAATTTGGACATGAGTCTAGGTTCGGATCGGTCATGGCCCTGTGGGTAGTGGAGCGGGCCCAGGGGCCATGTAGCCTGATCCTGCTCCTATTTCGTGTGTCTAATTCTGTTAGATTCAGGAGATGGTTCTGTGATAGTGGATTGGCGGTTAGGATCAGATCAGCCATGATCTTATTGAATGGCGGAGCAGGCTCGAGGGGCCGATTGGCCTACTCCTGCTCCTATTTCTTATGTTCTTATCCAGAAATCTTGTTGATCAGGCATTGTTAGAAACAAAATCTAAAAGAGTTATATTAATAACTTGTTCTGATTTTATTGGTTTTAAACATTGTGCTTATTCCATGTTTTTGCTGTATTTTTGGCTTTTGTGTATTACTGAGCCTGTAACTAAATCTGACCAAGTAGCTTTAGCTTTATCACCTTTCCAAAAACAGGGAAGGTGGGCATCCCATGTGATCATCAGTGAGTTGTATTCCATGATTCGGGTTTAATTGTTAAATCTGGGAACATTAATCCAAAGACAGCATGTATGAGGGTGCAAGATTTGATTCAGAGGAAACCTGGTCTGCTTAAGACAGCACATATTTTGATGCGAACACAAGAGAAAATATTTGGGGAAGGCCTGAATTGTAAAACGTCTCCACCAGGTCTGTCAAACTATTGATAAGAGCACCTGCGGAATCTTTTACAACCTGCAAAGCTATTCTGTCTTTTCCCTGCATACTGCATTTTGTAAGTTGGAGAGAGCAGCTTCCATTTTAACTATAGCTGTTATAAAAACTGTAGGAAATAACAACAGAAATGTCACCATTTGTCAACATAACATTTCAGCTATTTTTGAGCTGCAACTTTCCAAGATGTTCACTGGGGCCAATTTGGGCATTTTGTGAATTTCCAAGATCCAATCTTTGAAACAGAAATGATTGGTCTGAAAAGCACAGGAGATTGGTTTTCGACATTTGACTCCCTATAAGATTGTTTGCCTTGCAAGTCATAAATTTCTGATAATAATGACTTATAGCATATGGAATTGAACAGTTCACACTGGCCTACAATTCTCCTGGCCAATTTTTCGGTTGCCGCTTTTGATGATTATAAATAAATCTTCTAATTTCATGGTTCAATCCAATAGAAGCCAAAAATTACGAAACAAAAATCCTAATAAAACCCAAAAACCCAAGCAAAATCTTCAATAAATAGTAAATGGGTAGTAAGAGGTGGGACCAAAAAGGAGACCTATACATGAAGGCAGAGGGCATGGCTGAGGTACTAAATAAGTACTTTGCATCTGGCTTCACCAAAGAAGAAGATGCTGCCAAAGTCATAGTGAATGAGGAGGTAGTTGAGATACTGACTGTATGGGATAAAAATTCAGTATGTAAAAAGAAAAAGATTAATGAAGACAAATGTAGGTATCTTACAGTCAAAAAATGGGAAAATTTATAAAGGGGAATAAAGAAATGGCAGAGCAATTAAACAAATACTTTGGTTCTGTCTTCATGGAAGAGGACACAAATAACTTCCCAGAAATTCTAGGGAACCAAGGGTCTAGTGAGAAGGAGGAATTAAAGGAAATTAGTATTAGTAAAAAAAATATTGCTGGAGAAATTAATGGGACTGTAAGCTGATAAATCCCCAGGGCCTGATAATCTGCATCCCAGAGTACTAAAAGAGGTAGCCATGGAAATAGTAGATGCATTGGTTGTTATCTTCCAAAATTCTATAGATTATGGAACAGCTCCTGCAGATTGGAGGGTGGCAAATGTAACCCCACTATTTAAAAAAGGAGGGAGAGAGAAAACCGGGAACTACAGACCGGTTAGCCAAACATCAGTAGTAGGGAAAATGCTAGAGTCTATTAAAAGGATGTGATAACAGGACACTTAGAAAATATCAACGGGATTAGATAAAGTCAACATGGATTTATGGAAGGGAAATAGGGCTAGATTTTCAGTATAGACAGTTTTGGGGCGCTAACCTTAGCGCCCGCCTGAAGTTAGCGCCCGCCCCAAAGTAGCGCCCCGTTGCCGGAAATTCAGTGGCTTCGCCCTAAGAGGTTGGTGGAGCGCTAAAAGAGGCGTTCCACTACTATCTTTAGGCGCTAAGCCGGCGGTGCAGAGCGCAACACCCGAGCTCGGGCGCAGCGCACGGCAGACACTCTGGTGCCAGTGAGCTCTTAAAGGGGAAGGGTGCATGTGTTTTTTTCAAAGGCAGAGTCTGGGGGGGAAAACAGGAGGAGGAGGAGGAGGAGGAGGAGGGGGAGGAGGAGGTGGTGGTGGTGGTGGTGGTGGTGGTGGCCGGACACATACATACACCGTTCACAACAACACACTGGATCCTTCCACACAACACATGCAGACTGCCTTTTATAGTGCAGGAGGAGTGCCCTTTAATTTGCGCTCCCCAGGGTGTGTTGCGTTCCATTTTACAAACGCTCTGGACGCCAGCCGCACAATGGGGCGGTCCGACTGAAGTTTGGATTCGGGGCGGCCAAAGGGTGTTGCACGAGGATGTGACGTCATTTTCTGCGCGCGCATCCGGGCGGCTGCTAAACTTTGCGCCGGCGCTAACGGGCAACTTAATTTGGGGCGGGGCGCAAACTGCGCTGCGCCCGGGCGCTACACGCATAGTGCCCGAAAATCACTTCTCTTAAGGCGCTAACTGCTGGCACAAGCAACTGAAAATCTAGCCCATAGTGTTTGATAAACCTACTGGAGTTTTTTGAGGATGTAACTGGTAGAATAGATAAGGGAGAACCAGTGGATGTGGTGTATTTGGATTTTCAGAAGGCCTTTGAAAAAGTCCCACAAAGAGGTTAGTGTGCAAAATTAAAGCACATGGGATTGGGGGTAATATACTGGCATGGATTGAAAATTGGTTAACAGACAGGAAACAGAGAGTAGGAATAAATGGGTGTTTTTCGGGGTGGCAGGCGGTGACCAGTGGGGTACCGCAGGGATCAGTGCTTGGGCCCCAGCTATTCACAATATATATCAATGATTTGGATGAGGGATCCTAATGTAATATTTCCAAGTTTGCTGACGACACAAAACTAGGTGGGATTGTGAGTTGTGAGGAGGATACAAAGAGGCTTCAAGGCAATTTAGACAAGTTGAGTGAGTGGGCAAATACATGGCAGATGCAGTATAACGTGGATAAATGTGAAGTTATCCACTTCGGTAGGAAAAACAGAAAGGCAGAATATTATTTAAATGGTGCTAGATTGGGAAATGTTGATGTACAAAGGGACCTGGGTGTCCTTGTACACCAGTCACTGAAAGGAAACATGCAGTTGCAGCAAGCAGTTAGGAAGGCAATTGTTATGTTGGCCTTCATTGCAAGAGGATTTGAGTACAGGAGCAAGGATGTCTACAGGTTTACAGGGCCTTGGTGAGACCACACCTGGAGTACTGTGTGCAGTTTTGGTCTCCTTACCCAAGAAAGGATATACTTGCCATAGAGGGAGTGCAGCGAAGGTTCACCAGACTGATTCCTGGGATGGCAGGACTGTCGTATGAGGAGAGATTGGGTCGACTAGGCCTGTATTCACTAGCGTTTAGAAGAATGAGAGGGATCTCATTGAAACGTATAAAATTCTGACAGGGCTAGACAGACTGGATGCAGGGAGGATGTTTCCCCTGGCTGGGGGGGGTCTAGAACGAGGGGTCACAGTCTGAAGATATGGGGTAGGACATTTAGGACTGAGGTGAGGAGGAATTTCTTCACCCAGAGAGTGGTGAACCTGTGGAATTCTCTACCACAGAAGGCTGTGGAGGCCAAGTCACTGAATATATTTAAGAAGGAGATAGATTTCTAGACACAAAAGGCATCAAGGGGTATGGGGAGATAGCAGGAATATTGTATTGAGATAGAGGATCAGCCATGATCATATTGAATGGTGGAGCAGGCTCGAAGGGCCTACTCCTGCGCCTATTTTTCTATTTTTCTATGTTTGATAGAGGAGCTACTAGAAAGGCTGGCTGCAGTTAACATAGATAAGTTAACAGGACCGGATGGGATGCATCCTAGGATGCTGAGGGAGGTAAAGGTTGAAATCAGGGAGGTACTGACTATAATCTTCCAAATCCTCCTTAAGTACGAGGGGTGGTGCCAGAGGACTGGAGAATTGCAAATGTTACACCATGTTTTAAAATAGGATGTAAAGATAAACCCAGCAACTACAGACCAGTCAGTTTAACCTCGGTAGTGGGGAAGCTTTTATAAACGATAATCCGGGACAAAATTAACAGTTACTTGGACAAGTGTGGATTAATTAAGGAAAGCCAGCACAGATTTGTTAAAGGCAAATCATGTTTGTCTAACTTGATTGGGTTTTTTGATGAGGTAACAGTGAGGGTTGATGAGGGCAATGCAGTTGATGTGGTGCACATGAACTTCCAAAAGACATTTGCTAAAGTGCCACATTTTTAAAAATTCGTTCCTGGGATGTGGGCGTCGCTTGCAACGCCAGCATTTATTGCCCATTCCTAATTGCCCTTGAGAAGATAGCGGTGAGCCACCTTCTTGAACCGCTGCAGTCCAGGTGGTGAAGGTACTCCCACAGCGCTGTTAGGGAGGGAGTTCCAGGATTTTGACCCAGCGACGATGAAGGAACAGCGATATATTTCCAAGTCAGGATGGTGTGTGACTTGGAGGGGAACTTGGAGGTGGTGGTGTTCCCATGCACCTGCTGCCCTTGTCCTTCCAGGTGGAAGAGGTCGCATGTTTGGGAGTTGTTGCCGAAGAAGCCTTGGCGAGTTGCTGCAGTGCATCTTGTAGATGGTACACACTGCAGCCACGGTGCGCCGGTGGTGGAGGGAGTGACTGTTTAAGCTGGTGGATTGGGTGCCAATCAAGCGGGCTGCTTTGTCCTGGATGGTGTCAAGCTTCTTGAGTGTTGTTGGAGCTGCACTCATCCAGGCAAGTGGAGAGTATTCCATCACATTCCTCACTTGTGCCTTTTAGATGGTGGAAAGGCTTTGGGGAGTCAGAAGGTGAGACAATCGCTGCAGAATACCCAGCCTCTGACCTGCTCTTGTTGCCACCGTAATTATGTGGCTGGTCCAGTTAAGTTTCTGGTCAATGATGCCCCCCAGGATGTTGATAGTGGGTTATTGGTGAGTAAGTGCCGCTTGATAGCACTGTCGATGACACCTTCCATCACTTTGCTGATGATTGAGAGTAGACTGATGGGGCGGTAATTGGCTGGATTGGATTTGTCCTGCTTTTTGTGGACAGGATATACCTGGGCAGCTTTCCACATTGTCGGATGGATGCCAGTGTTGTAGCTGTACTGGAACATTTTATTAGAGGTGCGGCTAGTTCTGAAGCACAAGTCTTCAGCACGACAGCCGGGATGTTGTCAGGGCCCATAGCCTTTGCTGTATCCAGTGCTCTGAACCGTTTCTTTATATCACTTGGAGTAAATCGAATTGGCTGAAGACTGGCTTTTGTGATGATGGGGACCTCAGGAGGAGGCCGATATGGATCATCCACTCGGCACCTCTGGCTGAAGATGGTTGCAAGCGCTTCAGCCTTGTCTTTTGCACTCATGTGCTGGGCTCCACCACCATTGAGGATGGGGATATTCATGGAGCCTCCTCCTCCAGTTAGTTGTTTAATGGTCCACCACCATTCACAACTGGATGTAGCAGGACTGCAGAGCTTTGATCTGATCCGTTGATTGTGGGATCACTTAGCATGCTGCTTCTGCTTTTTAGCATGCATGTAGTCCTGTGTTGCAGCTTCCCCAGGTTGGCACCTCATTTTTAGGTACGCCTGGTGCTGCTCCTGGCATGCTCTTCTACACTCGTCGTTGAACCAAGGTTGGTCCCCTGGCTTGATGGTAATGGTAGAGTGAGGGATATGCCGAGCCGTGAGTTTATAGATTGTGGTGAATACAATTCTGCTGCTGCTGCTGGCCCACAGCACCTCATGGATGCCCAGTTTTGAGTTGCCAGATCTGTTCTGAATCTGTCCCATTTAGCACGGTGGTAGTGCCACACAACACGATGGAGGGTGTCGTCAGTGCGAAGACGGGACTTCGTCTCCACAAGGACTGTGCGATGGTCACTGATACCAATGCTGTCATGGACAGATGTATCTGCGACAGGTAGATTGGTGAGGACAAGGTCAAATAGGTTTTTCCCACGTGTTGGTTCTTTTGCCACCTGTCACAGGCCCAGACTGGCAGCTATGCCTTTCAGGACTCAGCCAGCTCGGTCAGTAGTGGTGCTAACGAACCACTCTTGGTGATGGACATTGAAGTCCCCCACCCAGAGTACATTCTGTGCCCTTGCTACTCTCAGTGCTTCTTCCACGTGGTGTTCAACATGGAGGAGTACTGATTCATCAGCTGAGCTTGTCAGCAAAGTTGAAACGATGGAATAAAAGGGACAGTGGCAACATGGATACAAAAGTGACAGGAAACAGAGAGTAGTGGGGAACGGTTGTTTTTTGGATTGGAGGAAGGTATACAGTGGTGTTCCCCAGGGGTTGGTACTGGGACCTCTGCTTTTCTTGATATATATCAGTGACTTGGACTTGGGTGTATAGAGCACAATTTCAAAACTTGCAGATGATACAAAACTCGGAAGTATAGTGAACAGTGTGAAGAATAGTGATAGACTTCAAGAGGACATAGACAGGCTGGTGGAATGGGCAGACATGTGGCAGATGAAATTTAACGCAGAAAAGTGCGATGTGATACATTTTTGTAGCAAGAACGAGGAGAGGCAATATAAACTAAAGGGTGCAATCCTAAAGTGGGTGCATGAATAAAGAGATCTGGGTGTATATGTGCACAAATTATTGAAGGTGGCAGGGCAGGTTGATAAAGCAGTTAAAAAAGCATACAGGATCCTGGGCTTCATAAACAGAGGCATAGAGTACAAAAGCAAGGAAGTTATAACGAACCTTTATAAAACACTGGTCCGGCCTCAACTGGAGTACTGTGTCCAATTCTGAGCACCGCACTTTAGGAAGGATGTGAAGGCCTTAGAGAGGGTGCAGAAAAGATTTACAAGAATGGTTCCAGGGACGAGAGACTTCAGTTAAGTGGATAGACTGGAGAAGCTGGGGTTGTTCTCCTTAGAGTAGAGAAGGTTGAGAGGAGATTTGATAGAGGTGTTCAAAATCATGAGGGGTCTGGACAGAGTAGATAGAGAGAAACTGTTCCTGTTAAGTCCGTGAATGATTGAGACACGGACTAGCAGGAGAGAAACAAACAGAACTTTACTGGTGAAAGGCATAAACGAATCTAACAAAACAGAGGCTCTCTAGCGCCTTTTATACAGGGGTGGTCACTGCCGGTATTGCAGTCTGAGACCAGTTATTCTCTTAAAGGTACATACACAACAATTCCTCCCCTTTTAGATAAACAGTACATAACATTCATTTAACACTAATGATGATGAATTACAATCACAATTACTGTTGCTAGATACATTGGTTAAGTTTAAGCAATTATAAGTTCAGTCTTTGAGGAGGCTTCCTGATTCTGTCTGGATAACGCCTCTTTGGAGTATCAGGTTCTTCTGGCAATGTTGAGTCGAAATCAATGTCGTTGTTTGGTTCATCTGCTTCCAATATTACCGGTTCTGCGGCAGCTGCAATTGGAACGTCGATTTCATTACCAGGTGTATCAGATCGTGGTGTGGAGTTGACGTTTTCCAGTGACTCTAGAATCTGGTCAGCATGGCGTCTTACAATGCTCTCCCCAACGTCCACGGTATACATGAGAGGTCCTTGTCGTGTACAAATCGTTCCTGGCTGCCATTTCTCAGTGCGGTAGTCCCGGGCCAAAACTGGTTGACCTATCTTAAAACTCCTGGTCGGCCTTTCATTCATATTCTGAAACTGCCTGTTCTCCACATCTCTTCGGACGTTTGGCTTAACCAAATCCAAGCGGCATCGTAGTCTTCGATTGAAGAACATCATGGCTGGAGTTTGGTTGGTAACCGCATGTGTCGCATTCCGGTAGGCAAACAAGAAGTTGTCCACCTTGTGTTGTAGGGGTATATCTTCATTACACATTGCCTTGATAGCCTTCTTGAATGTTTGGATAAACCTCTCGGCCAATCCATTAGTGGCTGGATGATATGGGGCAGATGTGTAATGCTTAACACCATTGTTCTTTAAGAACCTCCGGAACTCTTCAGACACAAACTGTGGTCCATTGTCAGAGCAAATCTGTTCAGGCAGCCCATTCCTGGCGAATATGGTTCGTAAAACTGCGATAGTTTTTTCCGTGGTGGTTGAGGACATTTTTATTACCTCTGGCCACTTTGAATGTGCATCCACCGCAATTAAAAACATCGAGTCCATGAAGGGACCAGCAAAATCAATGTGCACCCTTTGCCATGGGGATGAGGGCCACTCCCATGGATGCAGAGGAGCTTGTGGTGGGGCGTTTTGGACCTTCTGGCATCCTGCACAGCTCTTGGTCATCTCTTCGATTTCTCTATCGATTCCCGGCCACCACACAAACGCTCTGGCTAAGCTCTTCATTTTTACCCCACCCAGATGACCCTCATGAAGCTCATTGAGCACTCTATCCGTCAACTTAGGTGGAATTACTACTCTGGATCCACACATCAAGGTTCCTCTGCACACTGACAGCTATTCTCTTCTCGACGAAAATGCTGGCAGCAGTGGTTCGCCATGTGCTGGCCATCCCTTCACCGTTAAATCATAGACCCGTGATAGTGTCGGGTCATTCCGTGTTTCCTTTTCTATGTTTGCATTCGTCACAGGGAGACATTCGACTATGGTCGAGTGGAATAACTCCATTGGATCCACTGCAAGGTCTTCTTCTTCCACCGTTGGCAATGGTAGACGTGACAATCCATCAGCATTTCCATGCTGTTTAGTTCCCCTGTACTCGATGTCATATTGGTGTGCCCCTAGGAAAAGGGACCATCTCTGCAGCCGTTGTGCTGTCATTATCGGTACGCCCTTCTGAGGGTTGAAAATGGAGACAAGAGGTTGATGATCAGTTAGTAGAGTAAATTTTTGACCGTGCTGATAGTGATTGAACTTCTTCACCCCCCACACTAGGCTGAGGGCCTCTCTGTCAATCTGGGCGTAGTTACGCTCGGCAGAAGTTAACGAGTGTGACGCAAAAGCTATCGGCCTCTCCAAACCATTAAGGAATTTATGTGACAGTACCGCCCCAATGCCGTAGGGAGACGCATCACACGCCAGCCTGATTGGCAGTGCTGGGTTGTAGTGAGCCAATACTTCCTTTGAAGTGATTAAGTCCTTACTCTTCTGAAAAGCACGTTTACAATCATCGCTCCATTTCCATGCTACCCCCGTTCGTAGCAGGGCGTTCAGTGGATGCAGAATTGTCGACAAATTCGGCAAAAACTTATGATAGTAATTCACCAACCTGAGGAATGACCTCAGTTGCGACACATTTTCAGGCGCTGGGGCCTTAACAACCGCTTCAATTTTGTCAGGGGACTTATGTAACCCCTCTTCATCAATCACGTGGCCACAATACGATATCTGTTTCTTAAAAAAATTCACACTTGGGGCGGTTGGCTCGCAGCCCATGTTCTCTTAGTCTAGTGAGCACCTGTTCTAGGTTGTTAAGGTGTTCACTGTCATCTTCACCTGTTACAAGGATGTCGTCCAAGTAACACTGAGTCCCCGGAATCCCTTGCAGGACTTGTTCCATCGCTCTTTGCCATATCGCCGGAGCCGATGCTACTCCGAATACCAATCGATGATATTGGTAAAGACCTTTGTGAGTGTTTATCGTGAGATACTTCCTAGAGGACTCTTCAACCTCCATCTGCAAATATGCTTGTGCTAGGTCAATTTTTGTAAAACGCTTCCCTCCAGACAGTGAGGCGAAGATGTCTTCTATCCTTGGAAGAGGATATTGTACTGTGTGAAGGACAGGGTTCACCGTCACCTTGAAATCCCCACAGATGCGAATCTTCCTTGGCTCTCCGGACTTATTGCTTAACGTTTTTTTCATGACAAGAACGATGGGTGTCGCCCACTCGCTCCAGTCGACCTTAGACAACACGCCCGCCTTCTCCAGATTCTCCAGCTCTGCCTCGACGGCTGGACGAATTGCATATGGTACCGGTCTCGCTTTGAAAAACTTGGGAACTGCATTCTCTTCTATTTTTAACGAAGCGGTTACGCCTTTAAGCGTGCCCAGTTCTTGTTGAAATACCTCTTTGGCGTTAGCTAAGATTGTTGACAATCGTCCAGGAGTGACGTCTTCATCTTTTTTACCGTCCACCGTCATTGCATGAATGGAATGCCAATCTAAGTTTATCTTCCTGATCCATTCCCGTCCCAATAACGGTGGTCCACCATTTGGCAGTATGTAGAGATACAATTTCCGTATTTTCTTGCCATTGTATTCGACAGGCACCCTTATTTTTCCTCTGGGGTATACTTTTGTGTCAGGGTTGGGGAGCCACGGGGCCGTATAAATACGAGGCCGTGCTCTCCGGGCGAGGTAGGTTCTGGACCCAAGTGCAGAAACCAGACAAGAGACACATATACAGTACTTTGTTTGAACTTTACTAGATTCACACATAACTAGATTAACACAGCAATATACATAAGAACTAGAGACAAGAAAACTCGAGACAGAGACATAAGCATACATAAAAACTAGAGACAAGTTACAAGACAGCTAGTCAAGATAGGAACTCAGGACAGCTTCCATGAGGAAGCCCACTTGTCTATACTGAGCTTGTGACAAGCTACCACAAGGGGCAACCGGCTTGCCGAGGCTAAACTCCAGACAAGCTACCCCAAGGGTAATCGGCTTATCAATGCAAAGCTCAAGACAAGATCCCAACGGCTCCCACATAGCAACACGTTAGTCCAAACAGCACCTTACCAAGACAAGCAGCTCAACAGAACAAGACTTAAATACATCTTAAATCCAGAGACAAGAACACAGACTTAGATACATAGCTCGAGAGAACTAGAACACAGATTTAGGTACATAGCTCGAGAGAACTAGAACACAGACTTAGATACATAACTCGAGAGAACTATGGCACAGACTTAGATACATAACTCGAGAGAACTATGGCACAGACTTAGATACATAACTCGAGAGAACTAGAACACAGACTTAGATACATAGCTCAAGAGAACTATGGCAGCCAGCTTGTGAAGGCAAGCTGCCATAGAGGAAAGGCTAGTCACACAGAGAACCTAGTCAAGACAAGGAACATTGTCAAGACTAACTCCCTGGTTCACCTTAGTGAGGACTGAGCAAACATAGAGAAACATAGAGATAGGAACAGGAGTAGGCCATTCGGCCCTTCGAGCCTGCTCCGCCATTCAATGAGATCATGGCTGATCTTCGTCTGAGATCATAGCTGATCTTACCAGTTCAGTACCCCGTCCCCGCCTTTTCTCCGTAACCCTTAATCCCCTTAGCCTTCAGAAATATATCCAATTCTCTCTTGAAAATATTTATTGAATTAGCCTTCACAGCCCTCTGTGGCAGGGAATTCCACAGGCTCACCACTCTTTGAGTGAAGAAATTCTTCCTCATCTCTGTTTTAAATGATTTGCCCGCTATTTTTAGACTGTGGCCCCTGGTTCTGTGCTCCCCGGCCATTGGAAACATTCTCTCTGAATTCAGCCTGTCCAGGCCTGCCATAATTTTATATGTTTCGATGAGATCCCCTCTCAATCTTCTAAACTCCAGTGAGTACAAGCCCAAACTATTTAATCTCTCTTCGTAGGTCATTCCCGCCATTCCAGGTATCAGAATGAAACAACCAGAAAACTTATATACCAAGAAAACCAGGTGCCACCCATAAACAGCTAACAGGCTGTTTAAAAACTAACACAAGGTTAGGAACAATTAACACCAGAGAACGAGAAACAATGAACAAAGGAACAAACAAGTGAAGGTGCCATCTAGAGGTTACAAAAAGGAACTGACTGGCACCCTCACACTTTTGGCCCCGTATACGTCGTCAAGACGATGGATGTCTCTCTCAAGGGTATGTGTGAAAATAGCCGCTCATAGCCTCGTCGATTCATGACAGTTAGCGCTGATCCTGTATCCAATTCCATTTTAACTTGGGACCCTGCTATCGTGAGGGTGACCCAAATGGTTCGGTGATCCTCTTTTGCGATTACATTGTGAAGTTTGAGACAGCTTAATCTCCTGTTCTCGGATTTACTATCGCTCATCTGGTCTTCGGAACTACTGTCCGTCATCTTTTGTACTTTCTTGTACGGTTCCTTAGTAGCCTTTTTGTTGTCGCTGGTCTTCTTCCCAGACATGCAAACTCGTGCAATGTGTCCAATCTTCCCGCATTGTCTGCATATTTTGTCTTTGGACCAGCAGCCCTTCTGGTCATGGTTAGTTCTGCCGCAGCGATAACATTTTGCAAATCCCCGTTGTAATGATATCAGCAAATAGTGATGATATTTGTCTGTGTTTGATTACTTATGCCTTACAGCATATTTGTCTGTGTTTTTGATTACTTGTGCCTGACCAGCAGAGGTCATGTGAGAGACAAGCAGTCCAGAGCAGTTTTACTTTCAGTTTCATTCTAGATGCATCACAGCATAGTGTGTTCTGTAAAAAGCTGTAGAAAGTCTTGAACAAGACTTTAGATTAAACAACATTCTCTTTCAGAAATGAGTCTTTATTGAACCCAAAAAGAAATCAAAACACCTGTGTCATTTCGTGGGTGCTGTATTCCTGTGGTTTTTGTTGAATTTCTGCAGCTCCCCTGACTGCTGCTTCATACGATACTGCCACGCTGAAAGCCTTATCTAGCGTCAGCTCTTTTTCTGCGAGTAACTTCTTCTGTGTTCCTTCACTCAGGAGTCCACAGACAAATTTGTCCCGTAGGGTATCTGCCAGTCCTGCTCCGAACTGGCAGTGCTTTGATAGCTTGCGTAGTTCCGTAAGATACTCAGCATTGCTCTCATCTTTGTGCTGAGTTCTCCTGTGGAATTTAAATCTTTCTGCTATCAACAGCGGTGCAGGGTTTAAGTGCTCCTGTAGAACAGCAACAATTTCATTAAAACTCTTCGCCTTCGGTTTGGCTGGAGTAATCAGGTCCCGCAATAGGCCGTACGTTCTAGCGCCCATTAAGTTTAACAATACCGATGCCTTTTTCCCCTCCGCTTTATCGTTTGCCTCGAAATATACCTCTACTCTTTCCACATACGTGGTCCAGTCCTCTAATGTATTATCAAAAGCAGTGATACAGCCAGTCTTCGGCATCTTGCAAATCTAAAATGGTGCCTCCTGCGCTTTGCCTTCTTCTCCGATTTAACAAAATGGCGCCTCCCGCGCTTTTCCTTCTTCCCCGCTGTTGTTAGCGCTGCTTTCCACGGTTTCCTGCGCGTTAAATATTAATTCGTTTTCTTTTGTTATCTTCCCGTCGTGGAGCGGACCCTCTGGAACACTTCCCTCCCTCTTCTGAGGTCCGAACGCTGCCCAGCTTCGAAACACCGGCCGCGCCCTGTATGCTCCACCCTCTCTCTCTCTCTCCTTGCTTCCCGACTCGCTGCCTGGCCCCGTTGCAGCCCAGGAAGGATCAGAGCACTACCTGCCACCAGCCCGATTAGCTGGGAAACCACGGACCGAGGAACCCAGCCTGGCTCTGGAAAGTCGCTCCTGCAAAGCCTTGAACCCGATGATTGACGGTCGACGCCCATTCCTCGAGTTTCAATGGACTCTTTTTTTTTTTCTTCCGACCTTCAACGTCGTCGGAGCTGCTGCTGAGTTGCAGGTAAGTTCTTTCTACCTCGTCACCAGTGTTAAGTCCGTGAATGATTGAGACACGGACTAGCAGGAGAGAAACAAACAGAACTTTACTGGTGAAAGGCATAAACGAATCTAACAAAACAGAGGCTCTCTAGCGCCTTTTATACAGGGGTGGTCACTGCCAGTATTGCAGTCTGAGACCAGTTATTCTCTTAAAGGTACATACACAACAGTTCCCATTGGTGAAAGGGTCGAGAACTAGAGGACACAGATTTAAGGTTATTGGCAAAAGAACCAAAGGCGACATGAGGAAAAACTTTTTTACGCAGCAAGTGGTTAAGATCTGGAATGCACTGCCTGAAAGGGTGGTGGAGGCAGATTCAATCATGGCTTTCAAAAGGGAATTGGATAAGTACCTGAAGGAAAAAAAATTGCAGGCTACGGGGAAAGGGCGGGGAGTGGAACTAGCTTAAGTGCTCTTGCAGAGAGCCGGCACAGGCTCGATGGGCCGAATGGCCTCCTTCTGTGCTGTAACCATTCTATGAGTCTATGAAATAAAAGCACTCTGCCCCCTTTTTCAGCCTAAATGAGTAAGACTTTGTATGTTGTGTGACATGCTGCATGTCCTTCCCCATTTATTGATTCATATCATTGCAGCTGTCACATTTGGTGCACTGTGCTGCTCTCTATCTGCGATTTTCCAATTAAACCTGAAACCTGCTGATTAGGAATATTTTGTTTTGTTTAAGTCATGGCAGGGGAGACAACAGGCAGCATTGGTCTTGGGGAGGTTAATGGTGGGGTGGAAAGGGAGGAAGCTACAGAACAGGAATATTCAGCATCAGGCCATTGACCTCAGTTTAGCTGCTGCAAGACAGAGGCTGCTGTGGACAACAGAAGTGAACAGGAGGCATGTGGGATACCTCACAGCTCAGTCAGCCACAGTGTCACCTACATTGAAGACCAAGCTTGGAGGACTCAATTGGAGGTAAATGAATAGGCAAGTTTAATGGTGATGAAAGGGATAACGGAAATAGGCATGACAGGAAAGTGTTACAGATGTGGCACTTACAAGAAATGCATGCCAACATAAGATTTTTAATATAAAATAGATGCCGAAGGTGTATCTGTCACATTAGAGATGACAAACACCAGACATCACTTTGTTAAAGATGTGAAACAATCTATAAAAATAGGGAAAGAATTGAAGACAATGGCCTGCAGTATGAAATTGACACTTGCCTTGAGTGACTTCAGCAGATTGTACGTAGCTACAAATACCTGGACTTGCCTATTTACAACAGTGGCCAGATTACTGGCGAAACATCACAGCCGCGATCCAGACTTAAAACTACTTGTGCGCGAGTCACAGTAGATCCCCTTGGAGCAGGCATAATATTTCCCAAATTATTTTTTTATCTATTTCACAATATCCCCCTGTAACTGATCTAAGGAGTTTTTTTTGTTAAAATTTGATGTTAGCCTCACATCTGTTCCTTGCCGATGTGTGGCATGTCTCCCATGCAGTCAACAAAATCCTTTGTTAAAAATAATTTTTATTTCATTCATCATGCTTCACAAACTAGCTCCTCAAACCATTTCCTAGTAAAAATAAATTAGCTTCAAGGACGCCAAGTATCAGTCACATTTTAAATTGTGTAAGAGTCCCTGCTGACCTCACACTTGGCTGCTATCTTCCACAAGACACAAGTGACAACCTGTCCCCAGTTGATTATGGTCACATCACAGGAGGGCTTGAATTCACCCTGGAACTCACCTCTCGTCTGTGTGAATCACACTGGGGAGGTGAGGAAACCTGTCAGCATTGTGACGTGATACAACATAATATCAGGTACACACTACAGAGACTGCGGCAGATGTCTGAATATTCCCAGGAGTAGAACTTTAATCCTTCTTAACGAGTGAGCGGCTGAATACACACAGGAAGTTCCATGTTTCCATCCCCACTTTGTGCTGAGCTAGTTGTTCTAAGTTTACAGTTACTCCCCAGTGCCTCGGAGTTAGCGAAAATAGGCCTGGTTTCCCATTCCTGATTCCTGTCCAGCCATCCCTGCCAGTGTTGTCCATGGGTGGATGTTCGCAGAAAACCGGATCAGGGACAGCTTGGATTTCCTTCCTCTTCCCCCTCCTTCCGGCTAGCGAATAGCCTTTTAACACTCCTTGTCATGGCTTACACATGAATTATGGTCCTTGGGAGAGGAACTGAACAGTGACTGGTGCTGGTGGAATGTAAACTCCTTGAAATTAGCAAGAAACTTTAAAAAACTTTAGCCATTATTTTTTTCTGGCTGTTGCAGGGCGATAGCGCTATTCCCAGTGTGAAAATCAAATAGTATAAAGGAAAATAAAGACAGAAAATGCTGGAAATACTCAGCAGGCCAGGCAGCATCTGCGGAGAGAGAAACAGTTAACATTTCAGGTCGATGACCTTTCGTTAGTATAAAGGAAGCTAAGCTTTTCGCTAAACTTTAAAAGCTTGCTAGTTTTGATGGGAGTTGTTAAGATCCTCCACACAGGTTCAAAATGGGGTTAATTTTGAAATGATCAGCCTGTTCTGATGGGATGTTAAAATGATTGCGATTCTTATCATTTCAAGTGTAAAACCTTGGTCAAAACTATTGTGATGAAGTGATCTGATAAAGGGTCTACACCTAGAACATTGGCCCATCCTTTTTGCAGATGTTGACAAGTCGGCTGTGTATTTCCAACATTCTCCGTTCCTGATTATTGGCCAGCTGTCATTGTTAGTCAGTAACATATAAGGGTCAATTTTCTGACTTTGCACTGCAGACAGGTAATGCTTCACAGGCAGCACAAAGTCAGAACATTATAGCTATTTTACTAGTATTGGTTGACGAGTAGTTTCTACTTAACTTTTAAGGAGGAGGTGCCTCAAGGCCAAATGAACTAACTGGGTCAATATGCAAAGTGGTGCACACTTCAATATACACTGTCTGCTTTCTACCAATAACTAAACATTTAACTTAGGACCCTGTTTGCTATGTCTTCTTTTGTGTTTAATGTTAATAATGTAAATTCTTAATGTTTTTATAAATTATGTACAATTTCACTTTTCTTATTAACGTATGAAAACCAAAAATCCTTGGGTCTGTAAGCCCAGGATTCTGTTGTGGAAATTCTGCAGATTAATAAATAAATACATTAATGTAGGGTGCCACAGTGCTGAGAAAGAGGAAGCTAAAAACCCAACTGTTAAATATAAAGTACCAAATTGCATTCTGCATGCTGATGTGCAGTGATGTGGAAAGTTGTTTTCTGCCTGATGGCCCACACTTATTGATGAGAACCAGGCCTGAATTAACTTGCAGAGACCAAAGGCACCTTTGCAGTAATAATGAAGTTTCCTTAAATTCTGTTTGCTTTATGTGCTCAAGAATTTATCCCTTGTGCTCTATCTACATTGTCTGTGTGTAGGAATGAACTTATTTGGTTTTAATGATGGATTGCTCCACTGTATTTCTCTTGATTTTCATATACATACATCACACCAATTCTGTACTTCTATTTTCCTTATTTAGTTTTCTGACACACAAAAAAAATATTTCAGTGCTGAAATTATCCACTAACCCCATGGTGTTCAAGGTATACAATGTATACAAGGCAACAAAGGTCACTCGTGCTGAATCGGTGGCAGGGGTCAATATTACACTATCTTTTAAATGTTTCTGTTATATTTCGTGGTATGAGAACGCCTCTTTTCAGTCTAGTACAGGAAACTCTCGATTTACCAGCACCTAAATTAACCGGAAATCTCTGTTAACCGGCAAAATTCAGGAGTAGGTTCAGGTAAGTTTTACTTCATATTAGTGGCCGTTCCTGGATCTGTGGCTGTGTAATCGGGGTTCCTGCACTTGTTGCTAAGCAACAGGGATGCTTGGTCTGTGGCCGGAGTTCCTGCACTTGTTGCTAAGCAACAGGGAAGCCTGGATTTGTTGCTGTGTACGGAGCTCTCGTACCTTTTACTATACCTCTCTGTAATCCGGACCTTTTGATAAACCGGCACCACGCCGGTCCCGTTGGTGCCGGATAAAAAGGAGTTTCCTGTAGTGGCCCCATGAGCACTGAAATGCTTAGTTGTGGCAATGGGGAAATGGGTAAAATTAACAAAACATGCTGAAAAACTTAGATTATCATTGGAGTTGTTATTGAGCACATCAAACATGCTGAACTGTAAGCAGCTCTTCGCTATATCTTTGCGTGTTACTGCTAAATAGATACACATTAGGTCCTCAGAGAGAGACCAAGTAGGGGGAATTTTTTTTAATTCGTTCATGGGATGTGGGCATCGCTCACAAGGCCAGCATTTATTGCCCATCCCTAATTGCCCTTGAGAAGGTGGTGGTGAGTCGCCTTCTTAGAATCATAGAATGGTTACAGCACAGAAGGAAGCCATTCGGCACGTCGAGCCCGTGCCGGCTCTCTGCAAAAGCACCTCAGCTAGTCCCACTCCCCCACCCTTTCCCCGTAGCCCTGCAAATTTCTTTCCTTCAGCTACTTATCTAACTCCCTTTTGAAAGCCGTGATTGTATCTGCCTCCACCACCCTTTCAGGCAGTGCATTCCACATCTTAACCACTCACTGCGTAAAAAAGTTTTTTCTTACGTCGCCTTTGGTTCTATTGCTAATCATCTTAAATCTGTGTCCTCTGGTTCTCGACCCTTCTGCCAATGGGAACAGTTTCCCTCTATTCTGTCCAAACCCCTCATGATTTTGAACACCTCTATCATATCTCCTTTCAATCTTCTCTGTTCCAAGGAGAACAACCCCAGCTTCTCCAGTCTATCAATGTAACTGAAGTCCCTCATCCCTGGAATCATTCTCGTAAATCTTTTCTGCACCCTCTCTAAGGTCTTCACATCCTTCCTAAAGTGTGGTGCCCAGAATTGGCACAGTACTCCAGTTGGGGCAGAACCAGTGTTTTATACAGGTTCATCATAATTTCCACACTTTTGTACTCTAAACCTCTATTTATGAAGCCCAGGATCCCGTAAGCCTTTTTAACTGCTTTCTCAACCTGCCCTGTCACCTTCAATGATTTGTGCACACATACCCCTAGCTCTCTCTGTTCGTGCACCCTATTCAGGATTGTAACATTTAGTTCATATGTCCTCTCCACATTCTTTCTACCAAAATGTATCACTTCACACTTTTCTGCGTTAAATTTCATCTGCCACATGTCCGCCCATTTCACCAGCCTGTCTATGTCTTATTGAAGTTTATCACTTTCCTTCTCACTGTTCACTATGCTTCTAAGTTTTGTGTCATCTGCAAATTTTGAAATTGTGCCCTGTACACCCACGTCCAAGTCATTAATATATATCAAGAAAAACAGTGGTCCTTGTACCGACACCTGGGGAACACCAGTGTATACCTTCCTCCAGTCCGAAAAACAACCATTCACCACTACTCTCTGTTTCCTGTCACTTAGCCAATTCCGTACCCATGCAGCCACTGTCCCTTTTATTTCATGGGCTTCAACTTTGTTGGCAAGCCTATTATGTGGCACTTTGTTGTACGCCTTTTGGAAATCCATGTACACTACATCAACTGCATTGCCCTCATCAACCTTCTCTGTTACCTCATCAAAGAACTCAATCAAGTTAGTTAAACACGATTTGCCTTTAACAAATCCATGCTGGCTTTCCTTAATTAATCCACACTTGTCCAAGTGACTGTTAATTTTGCCCCTGATTACTGTTTCTAAAAAGTTCCCCACTACCAAGGTCAAAGTGACTGGTCTGTAGTTGCTGGGTTTATTTTACACCCTTTTTTGAACAATGCTATAATGTTTGCAATTCTCCAGTCCTCTGGCAGCACCCCCGTTTCTAAGGAGGATTGGAAGATTATGACCAGTACCTCCGCGATTTCCACCCTCAATTCCCTCAGCATCCTAGGATGCATCCCATCTGCTTCTGGTGATTTATCTACTTTAGGTACAGCCAGCCTTTCTAATCCCTCTTCTTTATCAATTTTTATCCCATCCAGTATCTCCTCTACCTCCTCCTTCACTATGTCTATGGCAGCATCTTCTTCCTTGGTGAAGACAGATGCAAAGCACTCATTTAGTACCTCAGCCATAAATGGACTACATTTTATGTTGGCTGCCATTCTATTCTCATACCCTCTCTTTGCCCCTCTTATTTTCTTTTTCACTTCTCCTCTGATCTTTCTATATATAGCCTGATTCTCAGATGTATTTGCAACCACTGCAGTCCGTGTGGTGAAAGTGGTGGTGTTCCCATGCACCTGCTGCCCTTGTCCTTCTAGGTGGTAGAGGTCGTGGGTTTAGGAGGTACTGTCGAAGAAGTCTTGGCGAGTTGCTGCAGTGCGTCTTGTAGACAGTATGCACTGCAACCAAAGTGCGCTGGTGGTGGAGGATCGGGTGCAAATCAAGCGGGCTGCTTTGTCCTGGATGGTGTCGAGCTTCTTGAGTGTTGGAGCTGCATTCATCCAGGCAAGTGACGAGTATTCCATCACACTTCTGACTTGTGCCTTGTAGATGGTGGAAAGGCTTTGGGGAGTCAGGAGGTTAGACACTTGCCACAGAATACCCAGCCTCTGACCTGCTCTTGTTGCCACAGTATTTATGAGGCTGGTTCAGTTATGTTTCCGGTCAATGGTGACCCCCAGGATGTTGATGGTGGGGGATTCAGCAGCGGTAATCACATTCAATGTCAAGGGGAGGTGGTTAGATTTTCTCTTGTTGGAGATGGTCATTACCTGGCACTTGTGTGGCACGAATGTTACTTGCCACTTATCAGCCCAAACCTGAATGTTGTCCAGGCCTTGCTGCATGCAGGCATGGACTGTTTCGTTATCTGAGGAGTTGCGAATGAAACTGAACACCGTGCAATCATCAGCGAACATCCCCACCTCTGACCTGATGATGGAGGGAAGATCATTGATAAAGCAGCTGAAGATGGTTGGGCCTAGAACACTGCCGTGAGGAACTCCTGCACCAATATCCTAGTGCTGAGATGATTGACCTCCCAACAACCACAGCGCTCTTCCTTTGTGCTAGGTATGACTCCAGCCATTGGAGCGTTTGCCCCCTGATTCCTATTGACTTCAGTTGTACTAGGGCTCCTTGATGCCACACTCAGTCAAATGCTGACTTGCTGATGATTGGGAGTAGACTGAAGGGGTGGTAATTGGCCAGATTGGATTTGTCCAAGCTTTTTGTGAACTGGACATACCTGGGCAATTTTCCACTTTGTTGGGTAGATGCCAGTGTTGTAGCTGTACTGGAACAGCTTGGCTAGAGGCGCAGCTAATTCTGGGGCACAAGTCATCAGTCCTACAGCTGGGATATTGTCGGGGCCCATAGACTTTGCTGTACGCAGTGCACTCAGCTGTTTCTTGATATCATGTGGACTGAATCAAATTGGCTTAAGACTGGCTTCTGTGATGGTGGGGACCTCAGGAGGAGGCCCAGATGGATCATCCACTCGGCACTTCTGGCTGAAGATGGTTGCAAACGCTTCAGCCTTGTTTTTTACTTAGCTAACAAAGTGTCGATCGGTGCTATTCAGTCTGTTCACTTCATGGTAAGAAGCTTCTTAGGCCAAAGGTAAAGGGATATTATTAATGCATATATACTGCACCTATTAGTTTTAGATGGGCATGATTTGAGAGCACTGCATGTTGTCAATATTCAATAATCCATTGTGGTGCTAAAAATCTGCAGAGAGAGCAAATCATCATATTGGCATATTGTGCCAAGATGTGCCCACTGGAAACCTCTGTCGCTGACCGTGATGGATTCTGCAGGGTCAGAAGGAGGTTCCTCGTTACCCTACCAATGATGGACACTCATACTACTAGGGGCACATTGAAGGCACTTGCCTACCAAAGTAGGCTGCAAAACACAGCACTTGTTGCCAGTTTGTGTGTGGGGTGGGGTGGGGGAGGGGGCGCGATATTGGGTCTCCCTTCCTATCCGGAAAGACGAGAGAGGTGTCCCCTTAGCCCACTTAGTAAATGGCCTATCTTGTATATTAAAAATAACTTATTCTTGAATCCGCTTGGGTCCAGGTGGCCCAGTCCTAGGACCCACATCCACCATTCGACCAGCGTTGTTCCACCCAGCTACTGAGGGGCCACGTAGGTAGACACAGTGGTATTGGGAGTCCCCTTGGTAGGAATGGGCAGAAGTTCCACCCCACATAAGTCTGTGTGGGAACTCCTGTGCAAGGCTGGGTCCCTGCGTATCCAGGTTCCAGCCTAATTTCCAGCCCTTCCACCACACTTCCACTGGAGTTACTTGGCTTTTCTTTTTATTCGTTCATGGGATGTGGGCATCGCTGGCAAGGCCAGCATTTATTGCCCATCCCTACAGTTTGACATTGGAAAATTACAGGGCTTTTCACCTTCATTTTAAGAATAGATTTCTTTTATTTATGTAGCACGTTATTGCGCCAAGATGTGTCCACTGGAAACCTCTGCCGCTGACCGTGATGGATTCTGCAGGGTCAGAAGGAGGTTCCTCCTTTAAATAAAGGAAACTACGATGGTCTGAGGAGCGAATTGGGTAGGATTGATTGGGGAATGTCACTCAAAGAGTTAACGGTGGGTAGGCAATGGCAAACATTCAAAGACCGAATGGATGAACTACAGAATTTGTTCATCCCAGCTTGGCATAAAAATAAAACAAAAAGGTGACTCAACCGTGGCTAACGAGGGAAATTAAGGATAGCATAAGATCCAAGGAGAGGACATATAAATTGGCCAAAAAAGCAGTAATCCAGAGGATTGGGAGCAGTTTAGGATTCAACAAAGGAGGACAAAGGGATTAATTAAGAAAGGGAAAATAGAGTATGAGAGTAAGCTTGTGGGGAACATAAAAACTGACTGTAAAAGCTTTTATAGATATGTGAAGAGAAAAAGATTGGTGAAGTCAAGCGTAGGTCCCTTGCAGTCAGAATCAGGGGAATTTATAATGGTGAACAAAGAAATGGCAGTCCAATTAAATACATACTTTGGTTCTGTCTTCACAAAGGAGGACACAAATAATCTCCCAGAGATGCCGGGGAACATGGGGTCTAATGAGGGGGAGGAACTGAATGAAATCAGTATTTGTAGGGAAATGGTGTTAGGGAAATTGATGGGATTGAAGTCCCCAGGGCCTGATAATCTACATCCTAGGGTACTTAAGGAAGTGGCCCTAGAAATAGTAGATGCATTGCTGATCGTCTTCCAACATTCGATGGAATCTGGAACAGTTCCCATGGATTGGAGGGTAGCTAATATTACCCCACTATTCAAAAAAGGTGGTAGAGAGAAAACAGGGAATTACAGACCGGTAAGCCTGACATCGATAGTGGGGAAAATGCTAGAGTCCATTATAAAAGATGTAATAGCAGAGCACTTGGAAAACAGTGACAGGATTGGACAAAGTCAACATGGATTTACAAAAGGTAAATCGTGCTTGACTAATCTACTGGAATTTTTTGAGGATGTAACTGGTAAAATAGATAAGGGAGAACCAGTGGATGTGGTGTATTTGGACTTTCAGAAGGCTTTCGATAAGGTCCCACATAAGAGATTAGCGTGTAAAGTTAAGGCACATGGGATTGGGGGCAAGGTACTGATTTGGATAGAGAACTGCTTGGCAGATAGAAAGCAAAGAGTTGGAATAAACGGGTCTTTTTCCGAGTGGCAGGCAGTGACTAGTGGAGTACTGCAGGGATCGGTCCTTGGACCCCAGCTATTCACAATATATATTAATGATCTAGACAAGGGAACTAGATGTAATATCTCCAAATTTGCAGACAACACAAAGCTGGGTGGGCATGTGTGCTGTGAGGAGGATGCCGAGAAACTACAGGATGATTTGGACAGGTTGGGTGATTGGGCAGATACATGGCAGATGCAATATAATGTGGATAAATGTGAGGTTATCCACTTTGGTGTCAAAAACAGGAAGGCAGATTATTATCTGAATGGCAATAGATTGGGAGAAGGGGAAGTGCAACGAGACCTGGGAGTCCTTGTGCACCAGTCGCTGAAGGTAAGCATGCAGGTGCAGCAGGCGGTTAAGAAGGCAAATGGTATGTTGGCCTTCATAGCGAGAGGGTTTGAGTGCAAGAACAAGGATGTCTTGCTGCAGTTGTACACGGCCTTGGTGAGACCACATCTTGAGTATTGTGTGCAGTTTTGGTCGCCTTATCTGAGGAAGGATATTCTTGCCATGGAAGGAGTTCAGCGAAGATTCACCAGGCTGATACCTGGGATGGCAGGAATGACGCATGAGGAGAGATTGGGTCGATTGGGCTTGTACTCACTGGAGTTTAGAAGAATGAGAGGGGATCTCATTGAAACTTATAAAATTCTGTCAGGCCTGGACAGACCAGATGTAGGAAGGATGTTTCCGCTGGCCTGGGAGTCCAGAACCAGGGGTCATAATCTAAGGATAAGGGGTAAGCCATTTAGGACAGAGATGAGGAGAAATTTCTTCACCCAGAGAGTGGTGAACCTGTGGAATTCTCTGCCACAGAGGGCGGTGGAGGCCAGTTCATTAAATATATTCAAGAAGGAGTTGGATATGTTTCTTAAGGCTAAAGGGATCAAGGGATATGGGGAGAAGGCAGGGACAGGATACTGAATTTGGATGATCAGCCATGATCTCATTGAATGGCGGAGCAGGCTCGAGGGGCCGAATGGCCTACTCCTGCTCCTATCTTCTATGTTTCTAAGTACAGAATGTTGGCTCGGGCACCAGAAGAATTCCCTGCTCTTTTTAAAACAAGATAATGAACATTCATCTGAACCACTTAAATGGGGCCTTGGCTTAATGGCTCATTCAGAGGACATTATCTCCAACAATACAGCACTCCCTCAGTACTGCACTGAAGTGTCAGCCTGGATTGTGGGACTTGAACCCACAGCTTTCAGAGCGGAATGACCTAAGCTGAAACATAGATGCCATATCGGTAGGAAATTGTCCAGAATAACTCGGTGTGCTGTATATTGTAAGGGTGAAATGAGAAGTTTGTGATAATTAACACAGTTGATCACTCCCTTAATGTTGTTATTTTTGACCTGTCGAGTGTGTTGCAAAGCCATGTTATAATCTTTGAGTAAATAGCTGTCAAAGACATGATTGTACTCCCTTCACTCTGGAGACCTACTGGACTCAAACCCAGCACATGAGGAAAAGCTGACGGTTTCTTTTCATTAATGGCTGTTAAGATTCAAGAATCAGTTGAGGTCCAGTGGCCTTCGCTTCATCCCCAGTTGATGCATAGAAATTACAAAAATTACAGCAAAGGCCATTTACCATGTTGCATCTGTGCCAGTGCTAGTTCTTCAACGGCAGTTATCTGCTCCAATCCCATTTCTCTATCCTTTCCCTATGTCCTTTAATATTCTCTTTTAAATACTTCTTCAATTCCTTTTTAAATTATGTTTTGATCACTGCCTTGTCCCCATTCTTGAACAGGATTGTAATATTTGCCACCCTCCAACTTGTAGGCTCGTTTATGAAGATATTGGGAAAATTATGTTTAGTGTCTCTGTAATCTTCCCCCTAACCACCTTCAGTAGTCTGGACACATAGGCCTAGAAATTCAGTTGGGCGCGGCAGCCGTTAGCGCCTTAGGAGGAGTAGATTTCGAGCGCTAGGCGTTAGCGGCCGGGCGCAGCGCGATCTGCGCCTCGCCCCAACTTCAGTACACATTTAGCGCCGGCGCAAAGTCTTAGCGCGCGCCCTGCTGCGCGCGCACATCATGACGTCATTTGCTAGTGCAACGCCTTTTGTGCGCCCCGAACCGGAACTTCACTCGCGCCGGCCCATTGTGCGCCGGGCGGCCCGAGCGACTGTGAAGTGGAACGGTACACAGCCCAGCCGGATCGCGGGGAGCGCAAATTAAAGGGCACTTACCCAGCAGTATAAAGGCCAGCCATTTTGCAGCATTCACTCTTGTGCAACGGTTTTTTGGACAGAGACCAAGGAGGAGAGTTTACTGGTTTGGACCAACACTTGGACAGGTATTTTTGGCTCATGCCAGAGCTTACCAATTATCTTTGCCTTCATTCAGAGCTCAGTGTTTGCCAGCATATAATGGGGGCTGCGTTGGGTGGCAACGCTGAATTTCAGCCTTATGCCAGAAGGGCTTACAGACGCCGTGAGAGAGTGGCAGCCCTGGCTAGACGCAGAGGGGGCAACAGGCGTCGCCAACTGAGGGCTTACCCACGCAGGGTATACCGCCAGCAGACCTCCTATCTGACCATGTCTGCCGCGATGTGTGTTAGGAGGCTGCGATTCCGAAGGGAGGTGGTTGCAGACATCTGCCGGCTGCTTCAGAGAGATCTGCAGCCACAGCTGATGCGCAGGACGTCTCTGTCGGTGGCAGTGAAGGTGACGGTGGCTCTCAACTTCTATGCCTCCGGCTCCTTCCAATCCGCTACTGGGGACATCGCTAACATCTCTCAGTTCGCCGTGCATTGCTGCATCCGCCAGGTGACCGAAGCCCTTTTCAGAAGGAGACATCAATTCATCTCCTTCCCCATGACCCTGGACAAGCAGCAGCAGCGTGCAGTGGGGTTTGCAAGAATAGCGGGCTTCCCCATGGTGCAGGGCGCCATTGACTGCACGCATGTGGCTTTGCGGGCACCTCTTGAGCATGCCGAGGATTACCGCAACCGGAAGGGCTACCATTCCCTCAATGTACAGCTGGTGTGTGACCACAGGCAGCGCATCCTAGCTGTCAATGCCCGCTTTCCAGGCAGCAGCCACGATGCCTTTATCCTGCGACAGACAACTGTGGCTGATATGTTCCAGGCACAGCCTCCCCCAAGAGGATGGCTTATCGGGGACAAAGGCTATCCTTTGTGTACCTGGCTCATGACCCCGCTCCGCGCGCCCATGACCCCTGCTGAAGAGGCATACAACGAGAGCCATCAAGCGACGAGGAACCTCATAGAACAAACAATCGGCGTGCTCAAGCAACGGTTCCGCTGTCTCGATCGCTCCGGGGGAGCCCTCCAGTATTCGCAGGATCTAGTCTCCCAATTCGTCGTCGTTTGCTGCATGCTGCACAACTTGGCTATCCGCAGGACTCAGGCACTGCCACCTCACGTTGGACCACCACCTCAGGAGGAGGAGCAGGAGGAGCATGAGGACGACGAGGACGAGGAGTACCAGCCCAGGAGGGACGCACAAGGTCCAAGGGCCGCCCGTCAGCGGCTTATTGAACGTCACTTCTAGGCCCCCTGTCAGGGAATGGCTTGTGCCAATGATAGAACATGATTGCAGCCGCTCCGCAAGCCCTCAGCCGGTTAAGGCAACAAACACTTCAAAGATCAAACATGGACAATGTGAATAAATAAAATGGTTTATTGTACAAACTCTGGGCCCTTCCCACATGAAAACCAAAAACAGACGAAACCCCCAAAAAACACTGAAACACATTACTCTCTCCCACAACCTGGAGAGGATTAACAAAATAGGGCAACTAAAATGGCCGTCATTCTCGGCCTTCGTCAAAAACAAACATCACATCATCGGCCTTCAAAAAACAAACATCCAATTCTCGGCCTCAAGAAACAAACACAAATGGCCACACATTCGACTATTTGGCCCTCTAGGGCGATGCCTTGGCCATCTTTGGGTGGCCCCTGCCCGCCCTGCTGCTCCGCCTCAAAGTAAGGCCATTGGCTGCTGCAAGGCTGGGGGCAGGCTCCTGAGGGGCACATGTCGTGACGGCAGATGCCCTTGGGGGTCGGCCTAGTCGAGGTCTGGCCGTCGAGCGGGCGGCTGTTGATTGCTGCAGCTGTGGCTGGCCAGCATCAGTCGCTGCAGCAGCTCCTGGCAGCTCCACTGGGGGACTGGCAGTGGCGGCTGGAGGAATGGCGGCAAGCTGGCGGATGGCAGGCGCTCGCTGGTCACCTGAGACACTGGCACTCGCCCGGGCCAGCACTGCAGCATGCGCACCAATCTGCCGAGGGACAGACCGCTGTGCTGCTGCAGCGCGCCGGGTGCCCTGGCGATGCCTGGCTGACACAGCGAGTGTGGCAGCAGTGAGTGCCCGTGTTGACCTGTTCACTGACCGCATCAGAGCAGCCAGTGACTGGACGGCACCACTGATCACCTGGCCAGTCGCTGACAGAGCTGCCCCGAATTCCGCCCGACTCGCTGCCTGATCTGCCCGGTATTCCGCCCGACTGGTGGCCTCTGAGGGCCCAAACTCGGCCACACTCCGAGAGAGGGAATTGATGGACTCAGGCAACCGTGCCACTGCCGCCATGAGCTCCGTGTGCCGGCGCTCCGAGTCCGCGGACAAGTCTTCGAGGCATTCCATCTCCTCGGCGAAGAGCATCTCCTGACTGGAGGCCGGACTCTCCCTCTGGGGAGAAGGCCGCCGAGCTGGCCGACCCTTCCTGCGTTGTTGGAGGCCGCTGGGCCCAGCAATTGGACTCCCCTCCGACGCTTCCCCCCTCTGGGGAGAAGGCTGCCGAGCTTCCACCCCCCTCCCGCCTTTCTGAAGCCCGCAGGTCCCAGGAGCTCCCCTCCCCTTCGACACTTCCGCCACGCTGCCCTCCAGGGAAGACGTGTCCCCTACATTGGCCTGGGTGGCCGCAGCTGAGGGTTCCCCTGATGGGCCGCCTTCCTGTTGCTCCTCCTCCTGCTCCTCTTCGGAGGGTCTGTCACTGGCAAGTTCAGGGGCCTCCTCTTCACCATCTGAAAGCAGGAAGGCACAAGAGTAGCTTTAGAGTGAGGAGAGGGCGTCAGTGCGGGATGCATGAGTGGTGGCACTCTGCGCATTGGTCGGACAGTGGCAAAGGATGTAGATCTGATGCGCAAGTGGGACGAGAGAGGTGCAAAAGGTGATGTCCTTACCATTGTTGCCCAGAACAGGGTCGGCATCTCCACATGCAACGGGCCCAATCACCCGGCCACCCATGAGGCGCTCCACGCGATGTTGCAGGTCGGTGAGTGGCTGGATATGGGGTCGGCCTCCCCCGGTCGCACTCCGGCTCTTGCGATTATTCGCCAGCTTGGCCTGCAAGAGAAAGGACGGCCTCTAAGTACAGTGTGTCACCGTGATCTTGTGTGCACTGCCTCCCATGGTGGAATAGCTTGGCCAGTGTGTCGCCATGATCTGGTGTGCACTGCCTCCCATGGTGGAATAGCCTGGCAGTGTGTCGCCATGATCTGGTGTGCACTGCCTCCCATGGTGGAATAGCCTGGCCAGTGTGTTAAGTGCAGAATGTGCAATTGATGCTCATGCCTGTCCCATAGCTGCTGGATGAAGGCTGGCCATTAGAGCTTTCAGGTCCCTTTGCCCATAATGTGAGGTGCACATGCAAGGATGAGGAGGTCACTGGAAAGGGTACTCACCCTGACAATGCGTGTGAGGTCATTTAACTTTTTGCGGCATTGGGCACCGCTCCTGGGGACGTCGGTGTTGGCTGACAGCTTGGTGGCGACATGCCTCCAGGCTCTCCTGTAGACGCGGACCGTCGCCTTCTTGCCATTGTCCGGGTACAAAACATGGTGCCTCTTCTCCACAGCAGCAAGCAGCACACTCAGATCACGCTCTGAGAAGCGCTGCGCACGTTCACGGGCCTTCTCCATGTCTTCAGGCGCTATTTGGGTCCAGCAGCAGTGTTCAGGCCTAGCTGGAGGGCTCCACTATCCAGGGCGTGGCAGCAGACACAGTCGACCCTTCCCCCTTAAGAGCTGGCCGGCGCCAGGGTGTCTGCTGTCAATCACGAGATGGCCGCACCTGCGCTGCGCCCGGCCTCGGCGCTATCGATCACCACCTCCGGCTTAGCGCCCAAAGAGAGGCGTCCAGCAGCAGTTTTAGCGCTCGCCCGAACTCCTAGGGCGAAGCTAATGAATATCGGAGAAGTGGCATCGATTTGGCGGTGGCCGCAAACTTTAGCGGACGCCCCACTTTAGCGCCCCAAAAGTGGCGTCAATGAATTTCTAGGCCACAACATCTGGGTCTGGTGACATTTCTACTTTTAATCCCATTGTCATTTTTAACACACTTTCAAAATATTTATTCCCAGTAGTAACTCCAACTTCCTCTTGGACTCTCCTACAGCTTCCTCTGTAGAAATAGATAGAAAATACTTATTAAACATTTTTACCATCTGTTACGTCCGTGTATAATAAGAAACGGACTGCGGAGAACGGTACAACAGGTGTTTACTCAAAATAACAACAGAAAATGCTGGAAAAACTCAGCAGGTCAGGCAACATCCGTGGAAAGAAATTTGAGTTGACATTTCGGGTCGAACCCTTCTTCAAAACTGGAAAGAAAAGAAACAAGATCGAAGGCAGGGCTGCGATTGGACAAAAGAATAAAAGAAACAAAAGAAGTAAAAGAAATTAGAAGCTAGACGAGATGGTAATAGGCTGAGATTAGGTGTAACGTGTACTGGCAGGGCAAAAGATAGCTGCCAGGTGTGAGAGAGAAACAAAAGGAAAGTGCGGGGGGGGAAAAGGAGTGGAAAAATTACAAGAAAAAATGAAATGGGGGCCGAGCTTATGATCTGAACGTGGCTCAAACTTATGATCTGAACGTGGCTCAAACTGCAACTGATCTGTACAGATTACTACTCAGCGTTATATACAGGTGTGGTCACTGCCGGTACTACAGTATACATGAGCTGTAAAAAGGAGTTCCCCCCTTAAAGGTACATACATTACAATTCCTCCCCTTTTAGATTAACAGTACCATAACACTCATTTAACAATTAAATATCAAACTAATTACAATTAACACTTTTAACATGCAACATTAGCTGAAAATAGTCTATTTATAAATTCAGTCTTGGGGAGGCTTCCTGATCCTTTCTGGATAGCGCCTTTCCCGAGTGTCTTGCTTTTGGTGCGGAGGCGATTCTGGCCCCCTGTCGTCGGTTGGTTCATCAGCTTCCGATGCTACTGTTTCTGGGGTAGATGCGACCTGTACGTCGGGTTCATTACCAGGTACGTATGGGCGAGGCATGGGGTTGACTTGTTCCTGTGACTCCACGATCTGGTCAGCATGGCGTCTCACGATGCTCTCCCCAACGTCCACTGTGTACATTAGTGGGCCCTGCCGTGTGCATATCGTTCCTGGCTGCCATTTTTCTGTTCGGCAGTCGCGGGCCAAGACTGGTTGCCCTACATTGAAGCTCTTTGTTGGCTTCTCATGGATGTGCTGGAATTGCTTACTCTCAACATCTCTTCGTACGTTTGGTCTGAGCAAATCCAGGCGAGATCTTAACCTTCGGTTAAAGAACATCATGGCTGGGGCCTGGTTGGTGACTGCATGTGTCGCATTCCGGTAGGCAAACAGGATATTGTCCACCTTGTGCTGCAGCGGAATGTTGTCATTGTACATAGCCTTCATTGCCTTCTTAAAGTTTGTATGAACCTCTCAGCCAATCCATTTGTGGCTAGATGATACGGGGCGGATGTGTAATGCCTTACCCCATTCTTTTTCAAGAACCTCCGGAACTCTTCGGACACAAACTGTGGTCCGTTGTCGGAGCAAATCTGTTCTGGCAAGCCATTCCTGGCAAAAATGGTCTGTAGGACTGCAATAGTTTTCTCCGTGGTGGTGGAGGACATTTTGATAACCTCAGGCCATTTCGAGTGCGCATCCACGGCTATTAAAAACATTGAGTCCATGAATGGGCCAGCAAAACCAATATGCACCCGTTGCCATGGAGATGAGGGCCACTCCCATGGGTGTAGAGGGGCCTGTGGTGGTGCATTTTGGACTTTCTGGCATCCTGAGCAGCTCTTGGCCAGGTCCTTGATTTGTTTATCGATTCCCGGCCACCACACATAAGCCCTGGCTAGGCTTTTCATTTTTACCCCTTCCAGATGACCCTCATGAAGCTCATTGAGCACTCTATCCCTTAACTTGGGTGGAATTACCACTCGGGATCCACACATCAAGGTCCCCCGGCACACTGACAGCTGTTCTCTCCTTGTCGAGAATGCTGGCAACAGTGAGTCGCCATGTCCTGGCCATCCCTTCACCATCAAATCATATACCCGAGACAGTGTCGGGTCATTTCGGGTTTCCTTTTCGATACAAGCGTTAGCTACCATTAGGTATTCAACTAACGTTGAATGGAATATTTCGACAGGAGCCACTGCTGGTGCTTCCTCCGCAGTAGGCAGTGGCAGGCGTGATAGCCCATCAGCATTTCCATGCTGTATCGTGCCCTTATATTCAATCTCATAGTGGTGCGCCCCTAGAAAAAGTGACCATCTTTGTAGTCGTTGCGCAGTCATCACCGGAACGCCCTTCTTCGGATTAAAAATGGAGACAAGAGGCTGGTGATCAGTCAGCAAGGTGAATTTCTGCACATGCAGATAGTGATTGAACTTTTTCACTCCCCACACTAGGCTGAGGGCCTCCCTGTCAATCTGGGCGTAGTTACGCTCGGCTGAGGTTAGTGATCATGACGCAAAGGCTATTGGCCTCTCTGAGCCGTCCGAGAATTTGTGCGACAGCACTGCTCCAATGCCGTAGGGTGACGCATCACATGCCAACCGAATTGGTAATGCTGGGTTGTAATGGGCCAATACCTCTTTCGATGTGATTAGTGTTTTGCTCTTCTGGAAAGCTCGTCTACATTCGTCACTCCACTTCCATGGCATTCCAATTTGCAGTAGGGTGTTCAGTGGGTGTAGTATTGTAGACAAATTTGGCAAGAACTTATGGTAGTAGTTTACCAGCCCGAGGAACGACCTCAGTTGTGACACATTTTCCGGTGCTGGAGCCTTGACTACTGCCTCAATCTTCTCTGGGGACTTATGTAACCCCTCTTTATCGATAACGTGGCCACAATACGAGATTTGTTTTCTAAAAAAACTCGCATTTGGGGCGGTTAGCTCGGAGCCCATATTCCTGCAATCTAGTGAGCACCTGCTCCAGGTTGGCAAGGTGATCACTGTCATTTTCGCCAGTGACTAGGATGTCGTCCAAATAACACTGGGTCCCTGGGATCCCTTGCAGGACTTGTTCCATTGCCCTCTGCCAAATAGCCGGAGCTGATGCTACCCTGAATACCAGCCAGTTGTATTGGTAGAGACCTTTATGGGTGTTGATTGTGAGGTATTTTTTTGATGCTTCTTCTACCTCCATTTGCAGATACGCCTGGGACAGATCAATCTTAGTGAAGCGTTTCCCTCCAGATAGCGAGGCGAAAATATCTTCAATCTGCGGAAGTGGATATTGTACGGTGTGAAGGACCAGGTTCACTGTTACCTTAAAGTCCCCACAGATGCGTACCTTCTTTGGTTCCCCAGGCGTGCTGCTCAACGACTTTTTCATCACAGGGACGATGGGTGTAGCCCACTCGCTCCAGTCTACCTTGGACAGTACACCTGAACGTTCCAGACTCTCCAGCTCTGCTTCGACGGCTGGGCGGATCGCATAAGGTACCGGTCTGGCCTTAAAAAATTTTGGGCTTGCGTTTTCTTCAATTTTAATCATCGCTGTCATGCCTTTTAGTGTTCCGAGTCCTTGCTGGAACACTTCTTTCGCGTCAGTTAGGATCTTTGACAGTCGCCCAGGTGTGACGTCGTCATCCTTTTTGTCAGCCACAGTCAGTGTCTGTATGGAATGCCAATCCAGTTGTATTTTCCGGATCCATTCACGTCCCAGTAATGGTGGTCCTCCATCTTGCAATACATACAGGTCTAGTTTTGGTGTTTCCTTACCGTTATATATAACGGTCACCCTTATTTTTCCTTTGGGGTAGACTTTCTGCCCCGTGTACGTCTTCAAAATAATTTTTGTGTCTCTCAAGGGTATGTGTGAGAATAACCGCTCGTAGTCCCATCGGTGTATGACTGTTAGAGCTGATCCTGTGTCCAATTCCATCTTTACCTGGACTCCTGCTATCTTGAGAGTGACCCAAATGGTTCGGTGATCCTCCGTTGTGATAACATTATGTAGTTTCAGACAACTCAGTTCCCTGCTTTCGGAGTCGTTATCACTCTTTTGTTCGTCTGAACTATTCTCCGTTATCTTATGTACCTTCTTGTACTTCCCTTTGGTCGGTTTCTTATTGCTGGTTTTCCTTCCCGACCTGCAGACTCGTGCTATGTGTCCTACTTTTCCACACTGTCTGCACACTTTGTCTTTGAACCAGCAACCATTCTGGTCGTGTGTTGTTCTGCCGCAGCAATAGCACTTCTCTGTTCCATATGACATTTCGTTTGTGCCATATTCTTGCGGTCTCTCTTGTATCTCTGCAGCGCCCCGTGCTGCTGCTTCATATGATACCGCAATGCTGAAAGCCTTTTCCAGCGTAAGGTCCTTTTCAGATAAAAGCCGTTTCTGGGTTCCTTCACTTTGAAGCCCACACACAAACTTGTCCCTTAAGGTATCTGCCAGACCCGCTCCAAACTGGCAGTGTTTCGATAGTTTGCGCAGTTCTGTTAAATAATCAGCATTGCTTTCATCCTTATGCTGGTTCCGTTTGTGAAACTTGAATCTTTCTGCTATCAGCAGCGGTGTGCGGTTTAAATGTTCCTTTAGTATCGTTACTATGTCTTCAAAACTCTTTTCCATTGGCTTCGTTGGGGTTACTAGATTTCGTAATAAAACATACGTCTTTGCACCCATTAAATTTAACAATACCGACGCTTTCTTGTCATCTAACACCTCATTTGCCTTGCAGTACACCTCTATTCGTTCGACATATGTAGTCCAATCTGCGACTTCATTGTCAAATGCGGTGATACTGCCACTCTTCTGCATTTTGGGTGTGGTTTAAAATGGTGTCTCCCAATGGCTTAAAATGGCGTCTCCCGCGCTTTCCTTCCTCCCCCGCTGCTGCCGACGCTGCTCCCGGCGGTTCTCGTGGCAATGGCGGCGCCCTGTAGGTTTTGTGCGCACTCCTGCGCTGCTGCCAACTCCGCTCTCGGCGGTCCTCGTGGCAATGGTGGCGCCTCGCGGGTTTCTGCGCGTCTCTCCCTCTCTCCGACGCTGCTCGACCCCTGAACACCGGCTGCGCCCTGTGCGCTCTGCCCTCTCTCTCTCTCCCCATCGACGCTGCTCGGCCCTTTGCTGTGCCGTTCGGTCGGGCTCTAGCCCGCCACCGTCCGGGAAGGGTCTGCGCACTACCTGTTGCCAGCCCGTTTCGCTGGACCACCTCGACTGGAAAGCCAAGCCTGGCTCTCGACAGCCTCCCCCGCAATTCTCGAATCTCTGCTGGATGACTGGGCGGTTGCCCGTGGTCGACATCCAAGTCTCTGGCCTTGACCTCCAATCCACTGATCTCCAGGAACGAAGCCCCGGGAGGTGATGCAGAGTTGCAGGTAGGTTCGAACCTGCCTCGTCGCCAATGTTACGTCCGTGTATAATAAGAAATGGACTGCGGAGAACGGTGCAACAGGTGTTTACTCAACGTGGCTCAAACTGCAACTGATCTGTGCAGATTACTACTCAGCGTTATATACAGGTGTGGTCACTGCCGGTACTACAGTATACATGAGCTGTACAAAGTAGTTCCCCCCTTAAAGGTACATACATTACACCATCCTCAAGTGCAAAATCTTTAAGCAGTCCCAACCCTTCTTTGATTATCCTTTTATTTCTGTGTGATTAAAAAAAGACTTTGCTATTTCCCATTATGTTGACCATCAATTGTATTTCATATTTCCTCTTAGCCTTCCTAATTATTTTTTCTTTCTTTTTCCACAGTATAATTCTCTGTTTATTATCCATCCTATATTTATCATATGCCTCTTGTTTTAAAAATCAAAGTTTTGTGCTAACCTATTTATCCATGAAACTCAGCCTTTGATGTACACCATGTTACGATGCACACCGTGTTACTCGCAGACCTCGCTAAATTCAATGATCTATAACGTGCTCTCAATATAGTAGCAGATCTCTTACTGTTTCTTAACTCCACACAGATAGACTGTGAGCGCCATCAATTCAAACTTTTCTGTGTATCCTTAATTAATAAGACCCCTCCGCTACCCCCCACACTCTCTTTTACCTTTCGCTGTCTCTGCAGGCAGTGTTTTCGAGCTGGGACTATTTAGTTCCCAGCCTCACCCTGGCTGAAGCCAAGTCATAGAGTCATAGAATTATACAGCACAGAAAGAGGCCCTTCGGCCCATCGTGTCTACGCCGTCCATCAAGCCCTGTCCAATCTAATCCCATTTTCCAGCATTTGGTCCATAGCCTTGTATGCAATGGCATTTCAAGTGCTCATCCAAATGCTTCTTGAATGTTGTGAGGGTTCCTACCTCTACCACCCTTTCAGGCAGTGAGTTCCAGACTCCAACCACCCTCTGGGTGAAAAAGTTCCTCCTCAAATCCCCTCTAAACCTCCTGCCCCTTACCTTGGATCTATGCCCCCTTGTTATTGACCCCCCTACTAAGGGGAAAAGTTCCTCTTTATCTACCCTATCTATGCCCCTCATCATTTTGTACACCTCAATCAGGTCCCCCCTCAGCCTTCTTTGCTCCAAGGAAAACAACCCCAGCCTGTTCAGTCTTTCTTCATAGCTGAGGCGCTCCAGCCCAGGTAACATCCTGGTAAATCTCCTCTGCACCCTCTCCAATGCAATCACATCCTTCCTATAGTGAGGCGACCAGAACTGCACACAGTACTCCAGCTGTGGCCTTACCAGCGTTTTGTACAGCTCCATCATAACCTCCCTGCTCTTATACTCTATGCCTCGGCTAATGAAGGCAAGTATCCCATATGCCTTTTTAACCACCTTATCTACCTGTTCCGCTGCCTTCAGGGATCTATGTACATGTACACCAAGGTCCCTCTGACCCTCTGTACTTCCTAGGGTCCTACCACTCATTGTGTATTCCCTTGCCTTATTTGTCCGTCCAAAATGCATCACCTCGCACTTTTCAGGGTTAAATTCCATTTGCCACTTTTCCGCCCATCTGACCAACCCGTTTATATCGTCCTGTAGCCTGAGGCTTTCCTCCTCGCAATTTACCACCCCACCAATTTTCGTGTCATCTGCGAACTTACTGATCATACCTTTTACATTCTCATCCAAATCATTTATGTAGATCACAAACAACAAGGGACCCAGCACCGATCCCTGAGGTACCCCACTGGACACAGGCTTCCAGTCACAAAAGCAACCTTCGACCATCACCCTCTGCCTCCTGCCACTCAGCCAGTTTAGGATCCAACGTGCCAAGGCACCCTGGATCCCATGGGCTCTTACCTTCTTGACCAGTCTCCTATGCGGGACTTTGTCAAAAGTCTTACTGAAGTCCATGTATACCACATCCACAGCATTTCCTTCATCCGCACACCTAGTCACCCCCTCGAAAAATTCAGTCAGATTGGTCAGACATGATTTACCCTTGACAAAGCCATGCTGACTATCCCCGATTAATCCTTGCCTCTCCAAGTGGAGACTAATTTTGTCCCTCAGAATCTTTTCCAATAATTTCCCTACCACAGATGTTAGGCTCACTGGCCTGTAATTTCCTGGTTTACCCCTGCTATCCTTCTTGAATAATGGTACTACGTTAGCTGTTCTCCAGTCCTCTGGTACATCCCCTGTGGCCAGAGAGGTTCTGAAAATTTGTGTCAGAGCCCCTGCAATCTCCTCCTTTGCCTCACACAGCAGCCTGGGATACATCTCGTCCGGGCCTGGGGATTTATCCACTTTTTGGCCTGCTAAAACCTCGAGTACCTCTTCCCTCTCGATGCTAATATGTTCAAGTATATCACAGTCCCCTTGCCCGATTTCTATGTCTACATCATCTTTCGCCATAGTGAACACAGATGCAAAAAATTCATTTAAAACCCCGCCTACATCATCTGGCTCTACACACAGATTGCCACTTTGGTCCCTAATGGGCCCTACCCTTTCCCTGGTTATCCTCTTGCCCTTAATATACTTATAAAACATCTTAGGATTTTCCTTTATTTTGCTCGCCAGTGTTATTTCATGGCCCCTCCTCGCTCTCCTAATTTCTTTTTTAAGTATGCCCCTGCACTTTTTATACTCCTCTAGGGCTTCCTCCGTCTTAAGTCTTTTGTAACTGCCAAAAGCCCCCCTTTTTTTCCTAATACATTTTTGTATATCCCTTGTCATCCAAGGTTCCCTTTGCTTGTTGGTCCCACCCTTGACCTTTACGGGAACATGTTGGTGTTGTACTCTCTCTATTTCCCTTCTGAAAGTCTCCCACTGCTTTGATGTGGATTTTCCTATAAGTATCTGCTCCCAGTCCACTTTTGCCAGATCCTGCCTTATCATATTAAAATCGGCCTTCCCCCAATTTAGAACCCTTATTTCCGGGCCGTCTTTGTCTTTTTCCATGACCACCTTAAATCTCACCGAATTATGGTCACTGTCGCCAAAATGCTCTCCTACTGACACTTCCACCACTTGCCCGGCTACATTCCCTAGAATGTCTCTGAAAAGGCTAAAAATTGTATTTCTCCTTTCTAATTAGAGCTGGAGTTCCCGACTTCCCCAACTTCATTTCCAGTGGTTGGCACATTCACATCGAAACATTGCAACTCAGGCATACGCATCTTGCTCAATACCCCTTTCCTTTTCATTTTTTAATTCTTTCCTCCACTATCTTTCCCCTTAACCTGTCTCCCATGTGCCCACAGTACATTTATCCATACAGCCCTTTTCTTTGCCTATCTCCCACCTCCTAATGTGTGTATCATATGTATACTTTAGCAGAGCTATAAGGACAGAGTTTCAGAATTTACAAAATTTTACAAATATTCTTTTGGGTGATGTACCCATTAGGGTGGGAATGGCAGTGCAGGACACTGGAAGTTGTTTGCAATTAATCTTTGCAACTATTCAGCTTTGTAAAAAATGAATAAGAATTTTCCTGAACTATATTTCCCCTTGCACCCATGTAACAGTGGGCAGTTATATATCGATATTCATTTTCTTTGTTTTATATAATTCTTACACATTATAGGGTCATAACAAACATAATTATTGTACAATGCTACCAAAACACTGGAAGGTTAAGGGGTAATATTTTAACAGTTTTTAAGCAGTAAATTTGAAAAATGGATGTCATAGAGTCATAGAGTCATAGAGTTTTACAGCACAGAAAGAGGCCCTTCGGCCCATCGTGTCTGCGCCGCCCATCCATCCCTGTCCAGTCTAATCCCATTTTCCAGCATTTGGTCCATAGCCTTGTATGCAATGGCATTTCAAGTGCTCATCCAAATGCTTCTTGAATGCTGTGAGGGTTCCTGCCTCTACCACCCTTTTAGGCATTGAGTTCCACATTCCAACCACCCTCTGGGTGAAAAAGTTCCTCCTCAAATCCCCTCTAAATCTCCTGCCCCTTACCCTGAATCTATGCCCCCTTGTTATTGACCCCCCTACTAAGGGGAAAAGTTCATCTTTGTCTACCCTATCTATGCCCCTCATCATTTTGTACACCTCAATCAGGTCCCCCCTCAGCCTTCTTTGCTCCAAGGAAAACAACCCCAGCCTGTTTAGTCTTTCTTCATAGCTGAGGCGCTCCATCCCAGGTAACATCCTGGTGAATCTTCTCTGCACCCTCTCCAAAGCAATCACATCCTTCCTATAGTGAGGCGACCAGAACTGCACACAGTACTCCAGCTGTGGCCTTACCAGCGTTTTGTACAGCTCCATCATAACCTCCCTGCTCTTATATTCTATGCCTCGGCTAATGAAGGCAAGTATCCCATATGCCTTTTTAACCACCTTATCTACCTGTTCCGCTGCCTTCAGAGATCTATGTACATGTACACCAAGGTCCCTCTGACCCTCTGTACTTCCTAGGGTCCTACCACTCATTGTGTATTCCCTTGCCTTATTTGTCCGTCCAAAATGCATCACCTCGCACTTTTCAGGGTTAAATTCCATTTGCCACTTTTCCGCCCATCTGACCAACCCGTTTATATCGTCCTGTAGCCTGAGGCTTTCCTCCTCGCAATTTACCACCCCACCAATTTTCGTGTCATCTGCGAACTTACTGGTCATACCTTTTACATTCTCATCCAAATCATTTATGTAGATCACAAACAACAAGGGACCCAGCACCGATCCCTGAGGTACCCCACTGGACACAGGCTTCCAGTCACAAAAGCAACCTTTGACCATCACCCTCTGCCTCCTGCCACTCAGCCAGTTTAGGATCCAACGTGCCAAGGCACCCTGGATCCCATGGGCTCTTACCTTCTTGACCAGTCTCCTATGCGGGACTTTGTCAAAAGCTTTACTGAAGTCCATGTAAACCACATCCACAGCATTTCCCTCATCCACCCCCCTAGTCAGCCCCTCGAAAAATTCAATCAGATTGGTCAGACATGATTTACCCTTGACAAAGCCATGCTGACTATCCCCGATTAATCCTTGCCTCTCCAAGTGGAGACTAATTTTGTCCCTCAGAATTTTTTCCAATAATTTCCCTACCACAGATGTTAGGCTCACTGGCCTGTAATTCCCTGGTTTATCCCTGCTACCCTTCTTGTATAATGGTACTACGTTAGCTGTTCTCCAGTCCTCTGGTACATCCCCTGTGGCCAGAGAGGTTCTGAAAATTTGTGTCAGAGCCCCTGCAATCTCCTCCTTTGCCTCCCACAGCAGCCTGGGATACATCTCGTCCGGGCCTGGGGATTTATCCACTTTTTGGCCTGCTAAAACCGCTAGCACCTCCTCCCTCTCGATGCTAATATGTTCAAGTATATCACAGTCCCCTTGCTCGATTTCTATGTCTGCATCGCCTTTCTCCATAGTGAACACAGATGCAAAAAATTCATTTAAAACCCGGCCTACATCATCTGGCTCTACACACAGATTGCCACTTTGGTCCCTAATGGGCCCTACCCTTTCCCTGGTTATCCTCTTGCCCTTAATATACTTATAAAACATCTTAGGATTTTCCTTTATTTTGCTCGCCAGTGTTATTTCATGGCCCCTCCTCGCCCTCCTAATTTCTTTTTTAAGTATGCCCCTGCACTTTTTATACTCCTCTAGGGCTTCTTCCGTCTTTAGTCTTTTGTAACTGCCAAAAGCCCCCCTTTTATTTCTAATGCATTTTTGTATATCCCTTGTCATCCAAGGTTCCCTTTGCTTGTTGGTCCCACCCTTGACCTTTACGGGAACATGTTGGCGTTGTACTCTCTCTATTTCCCTTCTGAAAGTCTCCCACTGTTTTGATGTGGACTTTCCTATAAGTAGCTGCTCCCAGTCCACTTTGGCCAGATCCTGCCTTATCATATTTAAATCGGCCTTCCCCCAATTTAGAACCCTTATTTCCGGGCCGTCTTTGTCTTTTTCCATGACCACCTTAAATCTCACCGAATTATGGTCACTGTCGCCAAAATGCTCTCCTACTGATACTTCCACCACTTGCCCGGCTACATTCCCCAGAATTAGGTCCAGTACCGCCCCCTCTCTTGTAGGACTTTCTACATGTTGGCTCAAAAAGCTCTCCTGGATGCACTTTAAGAATTCTGCACCCTCTAAGCCTTTCCCACTCTGACTATCCCAATTAATATTGGGGAAGTTGAAATCCCCCACTATTATTACCCTATTATTTTCACACTTCTCTGAGATTTGCCTACATATCTGTTCCTCTATCTCCCCCTGACTGTTTGGGGGCCTATAGTACACTCCCAGCAAAGTGCTTGCCCCCTTTTTGTTTTTAAGTTCTACCCATAAGGCCTCATTAGAGGAACCCGCTAATATATCATCCCTCCTTACAGCAGTAATTGACTCCTTAATTAATATTGCAACACCCCCTCCCCTTTTACACCCCCCTCTGTCTCGCCTGAAGACTCTATACCCCGGAATATTGAGCTGCCAGTCCTGACCCTCCCTCAACCATGTCTCCGTGATAGCAACAATATCGTACTCCCATGTGCTCAACAACAACTTCAATTCATCCACCTTATTTGCAAGACTCCTTGCATTAAAATAAATGCCTTCCAGCCCTGCCATATTCCCTTTTGCCTTCACATATTTGCTCTGCCTTCCCAGCTGACTTGTTTTTTCCTCTGTATTTGGCTGTAAATCACCCCCTACTATAGCTCCACTCTGTACCCCATCCCCCTGCCAAGTTAGTTTAAACCCCCTCCAGCAGTGCTAGCAAACCTCCCCGCAAGGATATTGGTTCCCCTCTGGTTCAGGTGTAAACCGTCCGACTTGTACAAGTCCCACCTTTCCCAGAAGCAGACCCAGTGATCCAGGAAACTAAAGCCCTCCCCCCTGCACCATCCCTTTAGCCACGCATTCATCTGTTCTATCTTGCTATTCCTATACCCACTAGCACGTGGCACCGGGAGTAATCCAGAGATTACAACCTTTGAGGTCCTGCTCTTTAATCCTTCACCTAGCTCCCTAAATTCTTGCTGCAGGACCTCATCCCTCTTTTTACCGATGTCGTTGGTACCAATGTGGACCACGACCTCTGGCTGTTCACCCTCCCCCTCCAGAATGCCCTGCAGCCGCTCAGTGATATCCTTGACCCTGGCACCAGGGAGGCAACAAACCATCCTGGATTCACGTCTACGGCCACAGAAACGCCTATCTGTTCCCCTTACTATAGAATCCCCTACCACTATTGCTCTCCCACTCTTTTTCCCCCCTTCCTGGGCAGCAGGAGCACCCCCAGTGCCAGGAAGTTGGCTGCTGCTGCCTTCCCCTGGTGAGTCATCCCCCTCAACAGTTTCCAAAGTTGTTTGAGAGGGGAATGGTCACAGGGGTCTCCTGCACTACCTGCCTGCTTCTATTGCTCCGCCTGGTGGTCACCCATTTCCTGTCTTCCTGTGCAGCCCTTCCCTGCGGTGTGACCAACTCACTAAACGTGCTATCCACGAACCTCTCAGCATCGTGAATGCTCAACAACCCATCCACCCGCAGCTCCAGCGCCTCAATGCGGTCTGCTAGTAGCTGCAGATGGATGCATCTCTGGCACACGTCAGAATACACATGTGTATTCGAAAAATATACCAATTTACAGATGGGATAGTCAAGTGGCTTTATGACATGATGTTTGTTGGACTGAATAGCCTCCTGCGGTGGTGTAAAATTCTATGATTCTATAATAATATCACTGAATAACACGCACTCAATGTAATGAGAGAAGATACTTGGGCATAAAAAAAAGCTTTTTTTTCCCAATTTTTTTTCAATTTTCAATTTTATTTGTGACATAACCAAATACAACAAGTGAAATCCAGTCAGTGAAATGCTTTTCTCTTAACGAGCCGAGCGCACCAATCAGCAAAGGACACTTAGCTGCCTGGTACGCACGGAGCCCGCAAGGACGGCAGCCATCTTCATCGGCGCCATCAAAATAGGGCCCGCTCTCGCCTTGCTCTGCCTTTCCCGCACTCCTGCCCGACAATCTTCAGCCGCCATGGTACCGACGTCCCGGGGCCTGCTTCTCCCTGGCTCTCCTTCCACTCGGTCTGACCTCCGAGCCTCCCGCGGTGTCCGACCTTCCAGGGCCTGCTTTTCCCGACCTCGGTACGCTGGTCGCATTCCCTCCTACCAGTTCGACCTCAGAGCCTCCCGACGACGAGCTGCCGGCCGCCGTGCTACAGCGGGTCGTCGTGGCCTCCATCGCTGCTTCTGCTGACTCACTGCCGACTCTTTCTTTCTAGAGGGACTCTTTTTGCCTGAATACCATTGAATAAAGAACCAATGAAAAACCAAAGGTAGCATTGCCATGAAACCAAGATACAGCCAGTCATATAGCTCTGGTGATTCTGCACATTTACCACAAATCTTCAGAGCATCTGTTCTTTCCCCTCTTGGGCATACCCCACAGTCTCCATATTGCAGCTGACTACCATTTAGGCTTTCTGTTATTTGCTTTCCACAGTATAATCCAGGGCACATTAAATCAACATCCATAGTGAGAACCAGTGGCGGCCGCTCCACAGACTCCGACACAGCGAACCCGGGGTATTCCACACCAGAACACTACCAGCGTCTCTCACCGCCTGCTTCCGGTTATGGCGGCGGTGACCTTTGCCCTTACCCCGCGAACCTTAGTCAGGCGCTTGCGAGCCGAGTCCGTTAACCCCGGGCCCGCGAGCCGAGTCCGTTAACCCCCGGACCCGCGAGCCGAGTCTGTTAACCCCCCGAGCCGAGTCCGTTAACCCCGGGCCCGCGAGCCGAGTCCGTTAACCCCGGGCCCCCGAGCCGAGTCCGTTAACCCCGGGCCCGCGAGCCGAGTCCGTTAACCCCGGGCCCCCGAGCCGAGTCCGTTAACCCCGGGCCCGCGAGCCGAGTCTGTTAACCCTGGGCCCGCGAGCCGAGTCCGTTAACGCCGGGCCCCCGAGCCGAGTCCGTTAACCCCCCGAGCCGAGTCCGTTAACCCCGGGCCCGCGAGCCGAGTCCGTTAACCCCCCAGGCCCCCGAGCCGAGTCCGTTAACCCTGGGCCCGCGAGCCTAGTCCGTTAACCCCCCGAGCCGAGTCCGTTAACCCCCGGGCCCGCGAGCCGAGTCCGTTAACCCCCGGGCCCGCGAGCCGAGTCCGTTAACCCTGGGCCCGCGAGCCGAGTCCGTTAACCCCCCGGGCCCGCGAGCCGAGTCCGTTAACCCTGGGCCCGTGAGCCGAGTCCGTTAACCCTGGGACCGCGAGCCGAGTCCATTAACCCTGGGCCCGCGAGCCGAGTCCGTTAACCCCCCGGGCCCGCGAGCCGAGTCCGTTAACCCTGGGCCCGTGAGCCGAGTCCGTTAACCCTGGGCCCGCGAGCCGAGTCCATTAACCCTGGGCCCGCGAGCCGAGTCCGTTAACCCTGGGCCCGTGAGCCGAGTCCGTTAACCCTGGGCCCGCGAGCCGAGTCCGTTAACCCTGGGCCCGCGAGCCGAGTCCGTTAACCTTGGGCCCGTGAGCCGAGTCCGTTAACCCCGGGCCCGCGAGCCGAGTCCGTTAACCCTGGGCCCGCGAGCCGAGTCCGTTAACCCTGGGCCCGTGAGCCGAGTCCGTTAACCCTGGGCCCGCGAGCCGAGTCCATTAACCCTGGGCCCGCGAGCCGAGTCCGTTAACCCTGGGCCCGCGAGCCGAGTCTGTTAACCCCCCGGGCCCGCGAGCCGAGTCCGTTAACCCCGGGCCCGCGAGCCGAGTCCGTTAACCCTGGGCCCGCGAGCCGAGTCCATTAACCCCCCGGGCCCGCGAGCCGAGTCCATTAACTCTGGGCCCGCGAGCCGAGTCCGTTAACCCTGGGCCCGCGAGCCGAGTCCGTTAACCCCCCAGGCCCGCGAGCCGAGTCCGTTAACCCCGGGCCCGCGAGCCGAGTCCGTTAACCCTGGGCCCGCGAGCCGAGTCCGTTAACCCCCCAGGCCCGCGAGCCGAGTCCGTTAACCCCCCGGGCCCCCGAGCCAAGTCCGTTAACGCCGGGCCCCCGAGCCGAGTCCGTTAACCCCGGGCCTGCGAGCCGAGTCCGTTAACCCCCCGGGGCCCCCGAGCCAAGTCCGTTAACCCCCCGGGCCCCCGAGCCGAGTCCGTTAACCCTGGGCCCCCGAGCCGAGTCCGTTAACCCCCCGGGCCCCCGAGCCGAGTCCGTTAACCCCCCGGGGCCCCCGAGCCGAGTCCGTTAACCCTGGGCCCGCGAGCCGAGTCCGTTAACCCCGGGCCCCCGAGCCGAGTCCGTTAACCCCGGGCCCGCCAGCCGAGTCCGTTAACCCCGGGCCCCCGAGCCAAGTCCGTTAACCCCGGGCCCCCGAGCCGAGTCCGTTAACCCCGGGCCCCCGAGCCGAGTCCGTTAACCCCGGGCCCGCGAGCCGAGTCCGTTAACCCCGGGCCCGCGAGCCGAGTCCGTTAACCCCGGGCCCCCGAGCCGAGTCCGTTAACCCCGGGCCCCCGAGCCGAGTCCGTTAACCCCGGGCCCGCGAGCCGAGTCCGTTAACCCTGGGCCCCCGAGCCGAGCCCGTTAACCCCGGGCCCGCGAGCCGAGTCCGTTAACCCTGGGCCCGCAAGCCGAGTCCGTTAACCCCCCGGGGCCGCGAGCCGAGTCCGTTAACCCCGGGCCCGCGAGCCGAGTCTGTTAACCCCGGGCCTGCGAGCCGAGTCCGTTAACCCCGGGCCCGCGAGCCGAGTCCGTTAACCCCGGGCCCGCGAGCCGAGTCCGTTAACCCTGGGCCCGCGAGCCGAGTCCGTTAACCCCCCGGGGCCGCGAGCCGAGTCCGTTAACCCCGGGCCCGCGAGCCGAGTCCGTTAACCCCGGGCCCGCGAGCCGAGTCCGTTTGACGAGCATTGCACGATGCCAGTTGAGCTCTACACCAGCACAAAGCTACCATTTCTAATTCAACATGTTCCCAATCTGAGCTGCACTATCTGGGCAGTGAGGGACCGAGGGTAGGAATATCAGAGGATGATTTAGCCTGTCCCACCCTCACATACATAACAACCAGCAGTAGACTGGCATAAGCAGACGCTGGAGATGAGTCTCCCGGCTCTGAATGGAATGGTGTGGAGAGATGTCAGAAGAAACAATGCACAAAACATTATAACGTATGCCCATTATGGGTAAACATTATAATATGCCCATTATTACTTGCATCATCCAGCATGGATACTGTTCCCTTCCTCAACTAAAAGCTTGCTTCATTCCACAAAAACTGTCGGCACATTAGAAGTACAGTTAACACAGTTTTGCTTTCCATAATAGTGTGTTTCTTTTCCCATGCTTCAACTTCAAGTGGACTGGAGATCAGGCTGGAAATGCAGGACGCTAAAGCAGGGTCCTCAAAAGAAACAGTCTTTGCTCTTTGCCTTCCTTGCTGCCACGGCCAACTTGCTGTGCTAGAAAGCTTCTCACTACAACGTGCAGAGCAGCTGTAAGCCTTTTAACAACTGCCAGATATTCCACCCATTGACCCAGATGTGTGCACAGCACATCAGGCCGTCGATGCAGGGAGCGACTCAATGATATTCAGATTAGCTGACCTCGCTGTCAGCTTTCTCCACTCTTGGCATGCAGTATGTCACCTGTGCAGCAGTTCCACCTCCACTGTGATGGGACTGCATAATCAGCGCCTGTGGGGTTGAATTATTGTAAAATTATTCTGACAGTGTGCAGGATTCTGAGTTGGTGCAGTAACGTTTTACTCGATGCATGTCCTTCCTGTTGAGAATTGATGCTTGGTGCTTTCCCTATGAAAGAAGCACATTCCTCAGCACCATGCATAACAAAGACCCTGAGGTAAGAACTGTTATTGTAGTTGTACTGAATTCATATTGAAAGTAGCAGATTACTAGGAAAGATTTATTTTATGAGGCCCATGTGTTAATGACATACTGTTCAGCAGCTGGGTGTCCAAATATTTAACAGGGAATTATATCACTTCTGATTATTTCACTTAGTGAAACCAAAGATATGGGGCTAGAAATTCGTTATAGCCCAGGAATGGGCAGTGTCAGTAGAAAAGTTGGAGAATCAGCGCCAGGCACAAATGCTTTATACTGCACAAAAAATTTGTGCTCACTGCTCAATAAAATGATTGGAGTCGTAAATCAAGTCTTAAAACCCAAGCTCATTGGCGTTACACTTAAAGGGTGGACCAATATCAAGTGCAGTCTAATCGCAGTTCATCATTGCCACAGGCTTTTTTCAGCATTAAAGGGGAGGTTCATTGATGCAGCAGCACCTCATTCTCAGCATTGCTGGCTCTGCAGCTGTCTCAGCAAGGAGAAGCAGAACAAGGAGAAGGTGCCGGAGAACTGAACCAGGTATGCTCATGGCAGGTCCACGTCCCAGGGAGAAAGCCCACAGATTCTCCGATGAAGCATTGGAAGCATTGGTTTTCGCTGTAGAGAGACCAAGGGCAGTGCCTTACCCATTAAGTGGCAGGAGGTCCTCGCCACAAGTCTTCCAGACCATGTGGAGGAAGGTAGCGCAGCACGTCTCAGGTAGCACTGTGGTCCCCAGGACCCACACAGAGTGCAGGAAGGAATGTAATGACCTCACTCGGGTGGTCAGGGTGAGTGAATGCTTCAACAAATGTTACATACCACCATCTGTACCACAATCTTCACACACTGCCCAAAGTACCACACCTCCACCACCAACAATCTCGACCTACCAACACTCACACCCACATCTCACACCTTGCAGACAATGCCAGCTATTCAACTATGGCAGGCACATCACCCAAACACATTGCTCCACACTCACTCACACACTTTCCTTTCTCTTGCAGGCCAAGGTGGCTCACAACAGGAGGGAGCAGGAGCGCAAAGGCGGGGGACAAGCCAACACCCAACCACTGTCTGCGCTGGAGAATCGAGTGCTGCAAATCATTGGGTGCCAGGTGGTGGGCGCCTTAGCCACCGGCGACATTAACCCCCTTGGGGACAACAACGGTATCATCACTACTACTGCTTCTCACATCCCACTTCCCCCTCACCCCATAAGCGTTTAGCACTTTCCAGCTAATCATGCTGTCTGCATGAATTTCTCCCTTCCTGCCCCCCTCCCCGCACCTTAACCTGACTCTTGTGCCTTTATGCATTAAGATAATCAGCAAGCACCTGAGTAGCCTTCCCTGAAGACATGGTAGAGAGAGAGGCGGGAGAAGAGGAGGAGGAAGAACACTCTCATCTCTCACCCGCAGACACCAGCTCAGATACTGGAACTACGCGTTCTTTAGAGGCTAGCATAGTAGCGGGACCTGTACAGGGTGAGGCACCAGGAACGAGTGGGCTGCAGCAAGGCCAGGGGGAATGGGTAGCTTGAGGGCCAGCTCCCCGGAGGGCGAGTTTGCCTGCACAGGACTCAGATGAGGACCTCGATGGGGAGGCCTTTAGAAGAAGGGTGATGGGCATGCACACGAAGATGATTGGTGCAATGGCAAGGGTGCCCAAGAGCCCATCGGCAATGTTAAGGAGTGTGGAGGAGTCCCCCTCCACCATTACACAAGGCTGTGCGCACACCATGGAGTCCATCATTGCCAGTCTGCAAAAGATGGTAGTCTCCCAGAGAGACCATGGCGACCCGGACCTGATGCCGCGTGTGATGGACGATCTGGCAGCTTCCATTGCAGCACAAGCGGAAGCGATGCAACATCTTAGTGCTGTAATGGAGTCTCTGCTTGGTGGCATCCAATCTCAGACTGCTCTTCTGCAGTCTCAGCTTGATGCCATGCAAGCTCTGACTGTTGTCATTGTGGCTGGGTCTACTGCCATCGACCCGGGCTTTCACGGTGTCACAGCAGGTCAGCAATCTGTGCTCCAACAGATTACTAGGGATTGTGAGTGGCAGTGTGTCAGTGAAGCAGGAATCTGCTGTCCTCTCTCAGGATGACAGCATTCCTGCTCCCACCAGTGCCACTCCGCCATTGCCCTTGTCGCTGCCTGTCATCCAGCCAGCCCAGACTGCTGCCGCCCATGCTGAGGTGGTGCAATCTACAGCCGGGCCTTCCAGGTCTAGAGCTAGTTGAGGGCGTCCTGCAAGGTCATCTGAAGTCTCCCGCATGGTCACTCAGCAGCCTTCCACTGGCCCTGCTGCAGCCACTGGGTAAACACTTCATAGGAGCATTAGAGCAGGAAAAGGCACGGTAATGACAGGCACTAAGGGATTGCACAAGGGGGAAAAGTGAATATTTTTGGTATAAGTATGTGTTCACTACTTTTTGACAAATTTATTGCTTCACTTACCATTCTTTTGTGGTGTCTCTCATTTCAGCTTTGTGCTGTGATATGGCCTGCAGAGGGATGGAATGATGGAGATGTGGTGAGCAGAGGGGATGTGGGGTTTAAGTCATCCTGGTGTGAGGCTGGAGGTCTGTTTGGAGGAGTTGGCAGAGTTCTGTGACCACCTCCTTGGTGAAGCAGAGCCAACTAATACACTGCTCCTCACTTATTTGAAGATAGGAGAAGTGCTCTTGGAATACCCTCGGAGGGTAAGGCCTCCTGATGAGAGACCTGATGTTCCTCCTCATCTCTCTGTGCACATGTTCCCATATTTCTCACTGCCTACACTCGCTCCACCGTAGATCCTGGAGGGTGAGGTCGGCTGCCAGTACAGCCCCTATTAAGGTTACCAAGTGTAGCAGTTTGATTCTTTGAAAAAAAATTGTAGCTACTTTTTAGTTGCCACACAGCTCCCGATACAAAAGAACCTTGAAATTACTGAATGAAACTGTTGCAGTGGGTGAAACTAACAAAAAACCACTGAAACTGCACTAACCTGACAGCTGCAAGTGATTACTGATGATCCCTTTAAATAACGTCCCTGGAGCCGGCTTCCTGGTGCTGCACGCCAGCTCTCTCTGTCAGTGTTTACTCCAGGCGGTGAGGTAAGTGGCGAGAATCAATTTTGCTAATCGGGTGGTCAGTGAGTGTTGCACATTCACTGACGTCACGATCTACCTGCCGTTGATGTTCCCGGCGATACTGGCAGCACTACGGGGGGGCCAGATTTGGCATGCGGTGCTGGATTTGCTCGCCCCGGCGATACTGGACTAGTCTTAGAGGCGCTAAGGGGATGAATTTTTCCCCCATGATATTTAACCAGTGCACAGCTGGTCATGTAAAATGTTTTAAAATATGATCTCTGAAAAATATTAGAAGTCTGAGAATTTTTGTTTAAAAATCTGTGATTTTTAGAAAAATAGCATGTTTTGAAGTGGTTTCTGGTTTACGAGCCAAGTCGCGTCGCGTAACACAATCTTCCAGTTTGACGTTGTCCCCTAACTCCCCACAGTGACCTCCTGAGCTCAGTTAGACTTCCCCTGTCGCTATGAGCAGAGCTTAGGCACATAAAAAGGGTAAATCAACAATAACGTGCATTTGTGTTGCATCTTTAATGTAGACAAACTTCCCAAGGTGTCAGACATTAAGAGATGTCAATGTAGAATTAGTTGAAGAGATGGGTTTAACTAGAAGTCTAAAGTTGGAGAGAAATAGGGGATTTTAGGGAGGGAGTTCCATAGATGGCAGCTGAGATGGCTAAAGGCTTTGACACCAATGATGAAATGGAGGGAAGGGTGATTCACAGAAGATCAGAGTTGTGGGGACGGGATGGCATAGGAAGACCTGCAAAGCTGGAAGTGGTTGTAGAGGTAGGGTAGGGTGAGCCTGGAAGGAGACATAAATGAGCATGAGGATTTAAAATTTGACAAGTTGACAGAACTAGGAACCTGTAGTCAGCCAGGATGGACAACAGGCAAGTGACACGTATAATGTAGGTCAGTATGAAGGTGGTCATCAGCAGAACAGCTGACAGCACTTTGGAGAAATCAAGTCTAAGTGTCAAAAGCATGAATAAAGGTTTGAGGAGTATTGGGAATGAGGTGGAAGTGAGAAACATTGCAAATCAGACAGCAAGTGAAGCCCAAAGTACCAATGAAACATTGGCAAGAAAACTAGCCAGCATTCTGTGTGTGGCACAAGTCACCGGAAAGCCTCTGGAGGGGAAAAGGTAACTTAGAAAGAAGTTTCTAGATGTGTTCAAATTCAATGGAAGAGAACATGGGATCACAACTGTAATATTTTTCTGTTTGCGTACATAACAATACTGAGGTGAGCTTTCCTGTGTATCTGCACCCAGAGAGTCATGTAATCGGGGCAAATACCCAGCATAAAAGATCGAACAACCTCGGGCACAAGTGTGTAGAGCACATAATTATGTTAACCCTGAATTTCCTTGATCGTTTACACCCGTCTATCGATGCTTGTGCCCAAGACATCTCCGTTCATTTTAATGGCTCCGCCTTCATTGATAAAGTCCGTACATGAAAATTTCCTTCAATTACCCTGGTTCAAAATGGATGTAAAATTAAGCCCAGAATTTCAGAAGCAGCAATAAACAATGGCCCTTAATTTGCAGTCAGCAGCAAAGCAAAGGCGCTCATCACTGGCCCCAAAGAAAGCTGCTTGTGATCTCTGTGGCGAGAAATTTGCCTTTCTCGACGTGTAATTGATTGTAGCGGTCTGTAATGGGAATCCCCATCGTAGAACTGTAGTGATGTCAGCAAGCTGTCTAAGCAGCCAATCACATTGAAGAATTCTCACAGACAGCAAACCAGGAAATAAAGGAAGCTTTTTCCCACTTGTTAAAAATGTTACAGAGAGCAAAATAAAGAATGGGACTTTCACATGGTATTTCAGGTTCTACCTTATCCTATGAACAAATTTTTCTTTAAAGTTTTTTAAAAATTGTAATTTTTACCATAATGGAGAAATTTGACACTTCACAAGGCCACAACATTTGTTAGCAGTCAATACGCTGTTAAAACCCGTTACACAAGGTTTAACATTTAACCAGTCCTACTCAGGTCCCCTTCCTCACCTCTTTTTCCGGTACATCGATGACTGTATCGGTGCCGTTTCCTGCTCTCGCCCTGAACTAGATAAGTTCATTCACTTTACTTCCAATTACCACCCTTCCCTCACCTTCACATGGTCCATCTCCGACTCTTCTCTTCCTTTCCTTGACTTCTCCATCACCATTTCTGGCGATCGGCTTTCGACAAACATCCACTACAAGCCCACTGACTCCCACAGCTACCTGGACTACACTTCCACGCACTCCACTTCCTGTAAGGACTCTATTCCATTCTCCCACTTTCTCTGTCTCCGCCGCATCTGTTCTCACGATGCCACCTTCCATACCAGTGCTTCTGACATGTCTTCCCTTTTCCTCAACTGAGGATTCCCCTCTAATGTGGTTGACACAGCTCTTGACTGTGTCTGTTCCATCAATCACCCCTAACAGCACTTCCCCTTCACCCGGCACCTTCCCATGCAAGCGCAGGAGATGCAACATATGCCCTTTTACCTCCTTCCTTCCCACTGTCCAGGGCCCCAAACACCCCTTCCAGGTAAAACAGCGATTTACTTGCACTTCTTGCAATTTAGTATACTGTATTCACTGCTCACGATGCAGTCTCCTCTACGTTGGGGAGAGCAAACGCAGATTGGGCGACCGCTTTGCGGAACACCTCCGTTCAGTCCGTAAGGGTGACCGTGAGCTTCTGGTCACCTGTCACTTTAATTCCCCGCTTCATTCCCACTCTGATCACTCTGTCCTCGGCCTATTATATTGTTCCAATGCAGCTCAATGTAAGCTCGAGGAACAGCACCTCATCTTTCGATTAGGCACTTTACAGCCCTCTGGACTCAACATTGAGTTCAAGAATTTCAAACTATAACCCCTGCCCCCATTTTTCATTCCCATTTGCAACATTTTACCTTTCCTGCCTCTTACAAAAGCACAGATTGTTCCTTCAATTCCTCCCCCGCTTTCCCCCCCCCCCGTCTCTGCACCTGCTTAATATCTGTTACATCTCCAGCTTTTTCCAGTTCTGATGAAGGGTCCCAGACCTGAAACGTTAACTCTGTTTCTCTCTCCACGGATGCTGCCTGGCCTGCTGAGTTTATCCAGCGTTTTCTGTTGTTATTTCAGATTTCCAGCATCTGCAGTATTTTGCTATCGTATTAACATTTAATGTGTTTAATAGCAAGATTACTGCGGAAAAGCCCATGTTTTTGTCACTTCCAGTGATTTCACTGATTGCTGGCTATGGGGGGAGGAGGGGGTTGGCGGACAGCGCAGCCCGTGTCGGCGCAGTGAATGACTGACGCAACTTCAGGATTTCCGCGTTTGGATGCACACGTGCTACATCCTGAAGTTACGGTCAGTTTCAGAGCAGTAATAACAACATTACCCACTGTAAAATCCAGGCCAAAGTTATTTTTCCAGTATAAATACAGAACATTCTGGAAACACTCAGCAGGTCAGGCAGCATCTGTGGAGAGAGAAATGGAGTTAATGTTTCATGCCGATCACCTTTCATTTTCCAGTGTTCTATTCTGATTTTTTAAGCAATGTTTTTATTTATCCTCACTGAGACCAGCAATGTATTTTCTGTTTCTTTGAATGCGTTTTTATGGCTTTAGTATAAATCACTGGAGATCAGGCCATCTTAGACTGGGTATTATGTAATGAGAAACGATTAATTAGCAATCTTGTTGTGCGAGGCCCCTTGGAGAGGAGCAATCATAATATGATAGAATTCTTCATTGAGATGGCGAGTGAAGTAGTTGACTCAGAGACTAAGGTCCTGAATTTAAATAAAGGAAACTACGATGGTATGAGGCGCGAGTTGGCTAGGATGGATTGGAGAACGTTACTTAAAGGGTTGATGGTGGATAGGCAATGGCGAACATTTAAAGATCGCATGGATGAACTGCAGAATTTGTTCATCCCTGTCTGGCATAAAAATAAAACAAAAAAGGTGGCGCAACCGCGGCTAACAAGGGAAATTAGGGATAGAATAAGATCCAAGGAGAGGACATATAAATTGGCCAGAAAAAACAGCAAACCTGAGGATTGGGAGCAGTTTAGGATTCAGCAAAGGAGGACAAAAGGATTAATTAAGAGGGGGAAAATAGAGTGTGAGAGTAAGCTTTCAGGGAACATAAGAAACTGACTGTAAAAACTTCTGTAGATATGTGAACAGAAAAAGATTGAAGTCAAGCACAGGTCCCTTGTAGTCAGAATCAGGGGAATTTATAATGGAGAACAAAGAAATGGCTGACCAATTAAATACATACTTTGGTTCTGTCTTCACAAAGGAGGACACAAATAACCTCCCAGAGATGTTGGGGAACATAGGGTCTAATGAGAGGGAGGAACTGAATGAAATCAGTATTTGTAGGGAAATGGTGTTAGGGAAATTGATGGGATTGAAGGCCAGTAAGTCCCCAGGGCCTGATAATCTACATCCTAGGGTATTAAGGAAGGGGCCCTAGAAATAGTAGATGCATTGCTGGTCATCTTCCAAAATTCTATAGACTCTGGCACAGTTCCCATGGATTGGAGGGTAGCTAATGTTACCCCACTATTTAAAAAAGGTGGTAGAGAGAAAACGGGGAATTACAGACCGGTAAGCCTGACATCGGTAGTGGGGGAAATGCTAGAGTCCATTATAAAAATGTAATAGCAGAGCACTTGGAAAACAGAGACAGGATCGGACAAAGGCAACATGGATTTACAAAAGGTAAATTGTGCTTGACAAATCTACTGGAATTTTTTGAGGATGCAACTGGCAGAATAGATAAGGGAGAACCAGTGGATGTGGTGTATTTGGACTTTCAGAAGGCTTTCGATATGGTCCCGCATAAGAGGTTAACATGCAAAGTTAAAGCACATGGGATTGGGAGTAAGGTACTAACTTGGATCGAGAACTGGTTGGCAGACAGGAAGCAAAGAGTTGGGATAAATGGGTCTTTTTCTGAGTGGCAGGCAGTGACTAGTGGGGTACCGCAGGGATCGGTGCTAGGACCCTAGCTATTCACCATATATATTAATGATCTAGACGAGGAAACTAGATGTAATATCTCCAAGTTTGCAGACGACACAAAGCTGGGTGGGCATGTGTGCTGTGAGGAGGATGCAGAGAAACTACAGTATGATTTGGACAGTTTGGGTGATTGGGCAGATGCATGGCAGATGCAGTATAATGTGGATAAATGCGAGGTTATCCACTTTGGTGGCAAAAACAGGATGGCAGATTATTATCTGAACGGCAATAGATTGGGAGAAGGGGAAGTGCAACGAGACCTGGGTGTCCTTGTGCACCAGTCGCTGAAGATAAGCATGCAGGTGCAGCAGGCGGTTAAGAAGGCAAATGGTATGTTGGCTTTCATAGCGAGAGGATTCAAGTACAGGAGCAAGGATGTCTTGCTGCAGTTGTACAGGGCCTTGGTGAGACCACACCTTGAGTATTGTGTGCAGTTTTAGTCGCCTTATCTGAGGAAGGATGTTCTTGCCATGGAGGGAGTGCAGCGAAGATTCACCAGACTGATAACCTTGGATGGCAGGAATGACGTATGAGGAGAGATTGGGTCAATTGGGCTTATACTCACTGGAGTTTAGAAGAATGAGAGGGGATCTCATTGAAACTTATAAAATTCTAACAGGACTAGACAGACTAGATGCAGGAAGGATATTCCTGATGGCGGGGGAGTCCTGAACCAGGGGTCACAGTCTAAGGATAAGGGGTAAGTCATTTAGGACTGAGATGAGGAGGAATTTCTTCACCCAGAGAGTGGTGAACCTGTGGAATTCTCTACCACAGAAGGCAGTTGAGGCCAATTCATTAAATATATTCAAGAAGGAGTTGGATATATTTCTTAAGGCAAAGGGGATCAAGGGATATGGGAAGAAAGCAGGAACAGGGTACTGAATTTGGATGATCAGCCATGATCTCATTAAATGGCGGAGCAGGCTCGAGGGGCCGAATGGTATACTCCTGTTCCTATCTTCTATGTTTCTATGTCACGTTGAAAATTGAAAAGTTTCTTAAAGATGCTGTGCCTAATATGCATGAATGATGGTTAGATGCTTGAAATGTAAATTTTCATACTTAAGGAAGGAATATATGCTGTGGGTTCCACGCTTTCCTCGGCCACGACGGTTTAGATTTATTTTCGATTGTTTATGCCGAATTTTGCATTTCGGCATATGCTAATGAGGTTGGCGCCATGGTACTGCAGGTCTTCCTCCCCTTATTAAAGGGGAGGGGCCTGGCGCAGCGCGTCCCGGCACCCAGCTGAGACACCAGGGATCGGGCTTACCGGCAAACGAGCCCGGCACTCCTCTTGAATGTCGGGCTCATGGAGAGCAGCCGGCACCCCACAGGGTGACTTCATGGGGGCCGGGGACAGCAATGGGGGCAGGTGCTGGCAGGCGGCCAGCAACAAAAGTGGCCGCCCGCCACCTCCCCTTTAACTAACGCCGCCCTGGCCGCAGGTCGGCCCCCCTGACCCCAGTGGACATAGTGGCCGGTGGTAAGTCGGGGGGCGCCACCCAATGTTACAGCTGGGGCGCGAGCGGGGCACTGAATTTCGCGGGAGGTGTTAGCGGCGCCGTGCCCGGGCGCTAGTTGATTTGCGCCCCTAGGGTGCTAACGGGAGGCACAAATCAACTGAATTCAGTCCCCCTTGTGTATAAGTTTTATGTTAAGGACGCTAATCCAGGTTTAGTATTACTGAGAGTTAGCAAAGCGTTCTCTTCAATTTTATTATTTTTTTTAACAAAGGAGGTGTATGATAAAACTTCGAGTGGACTGAAATCTGCTGTATTAGTTTTCTGCTGCTTTCTAGGATATACTTTTAATAAACCTTATTCGTATTCTATACCCGAATCACAAATTTTGATAAAGTGTTTACCCTTCTGCTATCCAAAGACTAGGAGATACAAGAGGATTTGTGCCAATTCAGTGACCTAATTGCAGCAACTACGGTTTCTGCTCAATCCCCGGGCGATACTACATTGCCAGACATTGTGTGCATAATGTCAGACTTTGTTTTGTACGAAGCAAGGGTTCATTTGTGGCAGTAATTCTTGGCACTTCAGCATGAGAGAAATCTCTGGTGAAGCCCTAAAAACCTAACGGATAGCAAGTGAGGATCTGCTCAACACTTACCTGAACTAGAATAAAATGCAGTTTGGGGGCTTGTTGGGTTTAAGTATGCACTGTCAATCATTCTTAGTTGGATTCTAATATTTTGGTTGCAATTTCTAGACCATTGCAAACAATATTGGTTTGAGTATCACAGAATCATAGATAGAATGTTGATTTAATTATTTTGTTTCCATTTCAGACCAAAGGTTCTCAAAGTACCACACCAGTGGGTACTCAGAAAAAAGTGAAGCGAACTCTTCCCAACCCCCCTCCAGAGGAGCTTGGCGTTGCCGGGAGCCAGGCAACATTCTCCACTGTCGGCTCCGTTTCCCGTAGAAGAGTCTGCAGGACCAACACCATGGCCAGAGCTAAAATTCTCCAGGACATTGACAGGGAATTGGAGCTGGTGGAACGAGAGTCCTCCAAACTCAGGAAAAAACAGGCAGAACTGGATGAAGAAGAAAAAGAAATTGATGCCAAATTACGATATTTGGAAATGGGCATCAATCGAAGGAAAGAAGCTTTGCTGAAGGAGAGGGAAAAAAGGGAGCGTGCCTACTTACAGGGCGTGGCCGAGGAAAGAGATTATATGTCAGACAGTGAAGTAAGCAACATAAGAGAGACCAGAATGGATGGGCAACGTGGATTAGAGCGACCTAGAACTGCACCACAGCCTGATTATGATCAGTTTCTGTCACCTCAGACCCAGCCACAGCCTCAGTATGCGACCACTCCCAGCCATTATACACAGTACCAGTACTCTCCTCCACCAACCCAAGCCCAAACTCAATACCAACAGCAATCTCCTTACCAACAGCAGGCACTGTACCATCAGCAAGTTTCTCCCTATCAAACCCAGCCTACATATCAGGCTGTCCCCACTATCACTTACCAACAACAGTCCCCTCCTTCTCAAGCCCAGCCGACAGCCTATCCGCACCCATCACAGGTGATGATGATTCAACAAAAACCAAGGCAGACAGCACTTGTTGACCTTGAACCCAAAATAACTACAAACTATGAGGTGATCCATAGTCAGCCTCTTCTGATGGCTTCCACTTCTGCAGACAGCACATATGCAGTTCCTCACTTGGGCAGTAAGTACAGTAATTTGGACCTTAGAATAGGGCTGGATGAAAGGGGAACCATGGCAAGTAGCTCAATGTCAAGCATTTCTGCAGAATCCTATTATGCAGATCTAGAGCACCACGCACCTCGGAATTATGTTCTGATTGATGACATTGGTGAACTCACTAAAGGATCTAGCTCCCTTACTACTGGATTCAACCTTCACGATATACAAAAGGAAGTACAAAAGAGCGAGCGTCTTCTCCGCGCAAGTGAAGCACGCAGAACTGGGGACGTGAAAGATTTTATTGGACCATTGCAGACCTCAACTCGGTTACACGCCTATGGAAAAGCAGATGAGGATTCCATGGAGGATCCTTATGAACTAAAGCTGTTAAAGCAACAAATCAAACAAGAGTTCCGCAGAGGTACCGAAGGTTTAGAACATCTTTCTGGCCTTCCCCAGTACTACCATGGAGATAGCAGCTACAGGCACTTTCCAAAATCTGAGAAATACAGCATAGGCAGGCTTACTCTTGAAAAGCAAGCTGCAAAACAATTACCACCATCCATTATTTACCAAAAGCAAAGCAAACACAAAAAACAGTTGTTGGACCCCAAACTCTCCAAGTTTTTGCCCATTCAAGAAGCCAGAGATGTAGAGCCTGACTATGCTAGCTACATGGGCACTACGTCATCAGTGACTGGTGTTACTTCTAGGGCAAGGTTTATTCAGGATGACATAACATTTGGCCTAAGAAAAAATATCCGTGACCAGCAGAAGTTTCTTGGGCCAACGATCAGATCTGCATTAGATGATGAAATTGACAAAGCATACACCAGTGGAACCAGATCCAGACCCTCATCAGTTTATGGTCTTGATTTGTCAATTAAAAGAGACCCTTCCAGTACGTCACTACGGATAAAAGGTCAGGAAAATGATCCATTAGATATCGCCTATGCACACAGCGCTCCTTCTGCACGAACAAAACCATCCAGTTTACCTATTAGCCACAGTAGAGGGAGGATTCCCATAGTGGCCCAGAATTCTGAGGAAGAAAGCCCCTTAAGTCCAGTTGGACAACCTATGGGTATGGCTCGTGCAGCAGCTGGCCCATTGCCACCAATATCTGCTGATATACGGGAACAGTTTGGTTCCAGCCACTCACTGCCTGAAGTACAACAACACATGAGAGAGGAGTCACGGACACGTGGCTATGACCGTGACATAGCATTCATTATGGATGACTTCCAACATGCCATGTCAGACAGTGAAGGTAAAATGGGACTCAGGGTGTTGTATTATCATCAACAACATTTCCCTTCTGTGCATGTGTATAATTTCTCTTCATTCTTTGTGGACTCTCTTCTTCTTGCCTGTACTTTATTTTCAGTTGTGTACTTGTGTGCACCTCAGCAGAGAAAAGTTTCCCATACAGCATGTTACAAACATTGCAGATTTCATTTTTACATTGAGGATTTTCTGTCAACCATTTGCAAGTAAGGAAATTAGGATGTTAATGAACTGCAAACATTTATTTCAGTTGAATGTGTACGATGTTACTTGATTTATGATACTGCTTAGCTGTAAACATTTTGTGAGGAACAATTTTTGTTTTCAGTTTCCTTTATAATTTTTTTTTGTATGTGAAACAGTCCACATTTCAGTGCTATTAAAACCATTCCCATTAATTAGCCCTAAAGTACTGTGTAGCCTTAGAGAAATGAGTAGCATTAATATTGAAACGTCAGTCTGTACCGTAGGATGTCACGGTTTCTTTTATCGTATATGATTTGATAAAAATGGGGGAGCTGTCTTTAAGACTTTCTACAATATTTCTTTTAATTTAGACAAATGACAAAGAATTGGAAAATGTTGGAAGAGTTGTGTTTTGATCATTTTGAACTATAGCTTAACTAGGCCAACAAAGACGCGATTCTGTCAATTTATTTCTAATTTATTTACTTTTATATTTTGGAATTGGCTACACAAGAAAGCTGCCAATCCCACTCTGGAAATGCTTGTGCGCAGAGCCGAACAAGTAAAACAAATAGAATACACAAATGTGCATGGCTTTTCAGATAAGTAATGCTCCCTGTGCCATAGTTTGAACATTGTAGCTGTATGCAACATTAGGTTAGCGAATAGCATCAGTCAGTGTGTACTCTGGCACTATTATCAATGTTACAATCTCTGCAAATGTTTAATTATTATAAAACTCCACTCCAAATATTCTGTTAAATGTAAAGTGGTATAGTAGAGCACAGAGACACAAAGTTTGTTTCTCAATTTTAAAATGATTTTATTTAGTTTCCAAAAGGGTTATATAGATTTCTCATTAATTTTATTAATGCTTATTGAAGACTTCCATTGCTGCTTTACAACATTCTGAAATTATTCCCCCTGTCTGCATTCCCCCTTCCTTGGCCAAAAACTAACTGAAAAAATAAGTACAAACAATGACTTGGCAGATTTTAGTTTGAAAATGCTGCTGATTAACAATCAAAGGGTCACTGCAGTTACAATTCTTGGTGCCCTACGTCGCATATAAATAAAGAAAAGATTACCTGAGAAACCTAACTATTCTGATACTGCTTTTTTTCTTTCTTTTTCCTTCTCTTGCTTTATATCAAACAGGGGTGTGCACAGCACTGAATCAATTAACTGAACCCAACCAAACTAGGTTCATTGAAATCAATTGTGAGTTGAATGATTTGGTTGGACTTTCAGCTTTGTTAAGTTGAGTTTGCTAGCTAATGAAGGAGCACTGAGTGACATTATATGGTATATATTGCAAGGCATGGTCATTGGTTCTTGGGAAGATTTGTGTATTGAAAATACCAAAGGAAACTAAAGACCAATCTATGTGCACTATTGTTGCTAGGCTTGCAGTTTCAGCTATTCATCTTAACAATTAAGATATGAAACATGCTTCATGTTCTAACTGAGGATATTACTGCTTCAGATTAGACAAATGCAAATCCCAAACCAAATTGTATTGGTATGTTGTCCAGTTTCTCGGCATCGAGCTGGTTTTAGAGATCTGCCCTCAGTAAAATAATTTCCCTCCAAAGATTAAGGGTAGATTTCTCACACATTCGCCGTTGGTGGGTGGAAGATCTACCCTTGATCATTCAGGCAACATCCATGAAAGTGCAAATTATTATAGATCATTAGAAGGAGTGGACTGACTAGCCTTGTTTTCATTCCAAATATTATATTCTTATATTGTCCAGTTTCTTGACCCTTGGTTTTGAATCGAAGCAATGCATGTTTCCCAGAATCTGTGGCAGAATTTATGTTGTCCCGACTAGTTTCCTTTTGCTCATCACAACTATGAAAAATAATTGACTCAATGAAGATATTTTCAACCTACTGATCTGGCTATAACCCCAGATTATGAAGGTTCTTTTATATTTAGTTTTGAATTTATATTTTACAACTAACTCTATAATTCATTCTTGAAAAAAAATTGTCAGAAAAAGATTTGACGAGTAATAATGGGGCATTCACAGTATTCCTGTGCAAAAACCTGTACCCTATTAAAGTTCAGGAAACTATCTAATGATTTCAACATCAGATGGTTTGCACACCTTTAGTCTCTAGTTAATAAATCTGTGATATGTTTACAAATCGCATTTCTGCTCTTCAGTTGCACTTCTTGTGAATTGCCATAGCCCTGTGTCATAGGTTGTAATCTTGCATGAACATATTGAAAAATGCATAGACTTGCATGCTGCAGTAACCAAACAGCACAATGCCGTCCTTTCCTGGTAGTTTGCTGCCACTCCTAAACTCCTATTGTCTGGCCGGGAGAACTGACATTTCCTTGATTTTCAAAGCATATCATCTGCGTCGGGAAGAAACAGATTGGTTTGACAAGCCACGTGAATCTCGCCTTGAGGATGCACCTGCCTCAAATCGCAAACTTCCGGAGAAATTAACCCACTCGAGACAATCTCAACAGCAGTCTACAGAAGTAAGAAACCATTTATTAGGTTTACTTTTTACATTGACTCATCTTATTCATGACTAAATATGAATTAGAAGTAATAAAAAAGAAATTAAATTCTGCTAATTATGCAATTAAATATTAAATGTAGTATTGGTCTGCTTTTCTCAGTTTTGAATACCAGATCCTAATGGACAGTAGACTATTATATTTAGAAAATATTTTAATCCAATATTTTAGCCTAGAATTTAGCATTAGCATAAAGTGCCTAACATATTCATATGCTATTCCTCTGTTCAATTAAAATAAATGATCAACACCTCTGTGTAGTGCAGTGGTTGTGTTACTGGACGAGTAATCCAGAGGAACGTGAGTTCAAATCCCACCATTGTAGGAATGTCTAGTTCCTATCCAAAAGACTGAGGTCCACTCAGGCGATCAAATAAACGAGGTTTAATGAAAAGTAACAGAGTTTAACAGATAACTACAGGAGAACATCGAATATAGGTCTAGTCAGTTCAGAGGCTCCACGAGGACTGCTAGGGCGGTCCCGTGGCTGTCATCACGTTTTTCCCGCCGGTGGAGGATCACGTGATGAACGGCATGACACCATCGCGTTTACCCGCGCTATTAAAGTGATTGCGCTCTGTACATGTAAACAGTGAAAACAAAGATACAGACTCAGGCTGTAGCCAACATATTATTAAAGGGAATTATATACAACTGATTGGAGTCCCTTAGTGGCTCTGCCACATGCGCCCCCCCAGAATTGTCTTTAATAGCAAAAGTAAAATGGCGAGGAGGCCTGACAAGCCTTTCAGATCGACTTCTGTAGCCTTGAAGTGGAAGCTGAGGACGGCGGGCGAGCTGGCGGATGGTTGCGTTTGATCTGGCACGGCGACTGTGGGCGGTCGGCCACGTTTTGGCGGTTGTGCGATCTCGACTGGGCGGTCAAGGTCCAAGTGAGCCGGCTTCAACCGGTCAACTGAAATGTGGTCCGGTTTACCACCGACATCGACCGAAAAAGATTTGTCTTCCGGCTCTATCACACGGAAAGGACCAGTGTAAGGGGGTTTGAGCGGGTCCCGATGAGCGTTGTGGCGGATAAACACATAGTCGGTGTTCTTCAGCTCAGCTGGGACGTGGGAACTCTGCAAGCCGTGATGCGACGTAGGCACTGGAGCGAAACTTCTGGCTGCCTCCTGGTGGCTGATGAGCTGCTGGGACGCGGACCATGGCTCTGTTGGAGACGGAAGGAAATCCCCTGGTACGCGTAGCGGCTGGCCATACACGAGCTCCGCCGAGGACAATTGAAGATCTTCTTCAGGTGCAGTACGAAGACCCAAAAGGACCCATGGAAGCCTGTCCCCCCAGCCCACGCCTTGAAGGCTGGCTCGCAGTGCGGCTTTGAGCGACCTGTGGAATCATTCGCACAAGCCGTTCGCCTCTGGTTGGTAGGTGGTGGTGTGATGTAGCTTGATGCCGAACCCCTGAGCCACAGCGTTCCAGAACTCCGAAGAAAACTGCGGCCCACAATCGGACGAGATATCCGCCGGTATCCCGAAGTGGGCGACCCAAGAGGAGATGAATGCCCTGGCGACGTCTGCGGAAGTGGTGGAAGACAGAGGAACCGCCTCCGGCCATCGAGTGGTGCGGTCCACCATTGTAAGAAGATGAGTAAACCCGTGCGAAGGCGGAAGTGGCCCCACCAGGTCCACATGCACATGATCAAACCTACGTTCTGGAACAGCGAAAGTGGCCAATGGAGCCTTGATGTGACGCTGCACCTTGGCCTTTTGGCAGACCATGCAGCTATTGGCCCAGTCGCGAACATCCATGTGCGTGTCCCGCCACACGAATTTGGACGACATCAACCGTTGCGAGGCCTTCATGCCAGGGTGCGACAACCCGTGGATGGCGTCAAAAACTTTTCGGCGCCAGGCGACCGGGACGATAGGGCGAGGATCTCCTACGGAGTCGTCGCAGAGTAGCGTTGTGCCCGCGGCATGGAATTTGACGTCGGCCACTTGGAGGCTAGAGGGGTTGGTTCTGTAAGATTGGACCTCCGGATCCGAGGCTTGATCCGCAGCCATGAGGGCATAGTCGATGCCGAGCTGGACTGCATGAACGGTTGCGCGGGAGAGTCAATCCGCCACCAGGTTGTCCTTACCGGATAAATGCTGAATATCAGTGGTGAATTCTGAGATATACGTCAACTGACGTTGTTGCCGAGTTGACCACGGTTCGGCGGTCTTGGCCATAGCGAACGTTAGTGGCTTATGGTCCACAAAAGCCGTAAACGGACATCCCTCTAACAAGAACCGGAAATGGTGGATGGCCAGAAAAAGGGCCAGCAACTCCCGGTCGAACGTGCTGTACTTTCGTTCGTTTAGCCGTAGTTGACGGCTGAGAAACGCCAGCGGTTGCCACATCCCCTGCACCCACTGTTCCTGCACTGCGCCGATGGCGTAGTCCAACGCGTCGGTGGTAAGGGCGATGGTGGCACCTGGCAGCGGGTGTGCCAGCATGGTTGCGTTGGCTAAAGCGCCTTTTGTGTCGATGAACGCCCGGTACATGTCGACCGTCCAGCTGATCGGATCCTTGCCGGACTTGCCCTTGAGGGCCTCGTACAGGGGCTGCATGAGCAGAGCTGCATAAGGGACGAACCGGTGATAAAAATTTACCATCCTGAGGAACTCCTGCAGGGCCTTGATGGACTGCGGGCGCGAGAACGAAGTAACTGCTTCCACCTTCGTTTGCAGGGAAATTGCGCCGTCTAATGTGATGCGATGGCCTAAAAAATCAATCTGCTGCAGGCCAAACTGGCACTTGGCCGGGTTGATGATCAAGCCGTGTTGACTGAGGCGTCTAAAGAGGGTGTGCAAATGGCAGATGTGCTCCTCTTTATTAGGGCTGGCGATGAGGACGTCATCGAGGTAGACAAATAGAAACTTGAGGTCCCGAAGCACGGAGTCCATCAAGCCTGTGCAGCGTTCTTCAATCCAAACGGCATCCGCAGAAATTCAAACAGGCCGAATGGGGTGATGACTGCAGTTTTCGGGACGTCTTGCGGGTGTACGGGGACCTGGTGGTAGCCACGGACAAGGTCGACTTTTGAAAAAATGGTATTTCCCGCCAAATGTGCAGAGAAATCCTGAATATGAGGGATCGGGTACCGATCAGGAGTAGTGGCGTCGTTCAGGCGTTGGTAGTCGCCGCAAGGCCGCCATCCGCCGCCAGGTTTCGGAACGATGTGGAGAGGCGAAGACCAGGGACTATTCGACCGGCGAATAATCCCTAGCCGCTCCATCGTGTAGAACTCTGCTCTCGCAGCCGCGAGCTCGCCAGGTTCGAGGTGCCGGGCCCGTGCGTAGACCGGGGAGCCAGTAGTGGTGATGTGATGTTCGACACCATGTTTCGCGGCCATGGAAGAGAAAGTGGGTCTGGTCAGGTCTGGGAAATCTCCGAGGAGGCGAGTGAAGTCATCCAGAGGTGGGGATGCGCAGGAGACAGTGTGCGCCACAGTGTTACCGCAGTAGCACGGGATGGAGTGTAAAGTGGCCGCATTGATCAACCGGCGGTGCCGTACATCCACCAGGAGGCCGTTGGTGCACAAAAAATCCGCCCCGAGGATGGCTTGAGAGACTTTGGCCATGATAAAATCCCAGTAAAACCGCTGGCCGCCGAAGCACACCTGGACCCGCCGTCTTCCGAAGGTCCGAATGGCCCTGCCATTAGCCGCCTCGAGGGAGAGGCCGTGCCCCCCCCCAACTTGTAGATCAAGATCTGATGCGGGTAGGATGCTACACTGCGCCCCGGTGTCGCAAAGGAAACGTCGACCAGATAGGGAGTTGTTGATGAAGAGGAGTTTTCCCGAATTACCGATTGCCATCGCAGCCGCGGGCCGCTCGTTATAACTGGTCCTCTTTCGACAGGGTGGCTGCTGTTTTTTTTTGAGCAAAAAGCTGCAGGGAGGGCAGCAGCATCTTGCTTTCACGCCAAAACAGGCGTGGTAGAAGCACAACCCCGCAGGTTGAGGGGCTGGAGCAGCGTCTGTGGGGGATGGGCGCCTCGTGGCAGCGCAGTACTGCTGTGTCACCGCGAAGGTCTTGTCCACATCGGCAGCTAGCTCTGCGTAGTCGGTGACTTCCGACCTGGCTAGGGCAGCCTGCACTTGCTCCGGTAGCTGGCTGAGGAATAGCTCCCTGAAGAGGAAGCATTCCGGTTCGGAGCCCAGGAGCGTGAGCATTTGGCTCATGAGCTCGGACGGCTTGGAGTCCCCGAGGCCGGGCATATTGAGCAGCCAGCGGCGCGCTCCGACTTCGTGAGCCCGAAGACCTGTAACAACCACGCCTTTATCGTATCATACTTGCGATCGTCTGGTGGATTGCCAAGCAGGCTGACGATCCGCGAGGCTGTGGCACTGTCGAGGGCGGAGACCACGTGATAGTAACGGGTCTGATCTGCAACGATGTTCCTGATTGCGAACTGGGCTTCAGCCTGGATGAACCACGCGGCTGGCTGTTGCTCCCAGAACTGTGGTAGCTTCAAAGCAGCGGCGTTTGATTCCATGTTCAGTAACTTCTGCGAAAACCGTTCGCAAAAGTCGGGGTCACCAATGTAAGAATGTCTAGTTCCTATCCAAAAGGCTGAGGTCCACTCAGGCGATCAAATAAACGAGGTTTAATGAAAAGGAGCAGAGTTTAACAGATAACTACAGGAGAACATCAAATATAGGTCTAGTCAGTTCAGAGACTCCACGAGGACTGCTTGGGCGGCGTCATGACATCATCACGTTTTTCCCGCCGGTGGGGGATCACGTGATGAACGGCATGACGTCATCGCGTTTACCCGCGCTATTAAAGTGATGTAAACAGTGAAACAAAGATACAGACTCAGGCTGTAGCCAACATAGTATTAAAGGGAATTATATACAATTGATTGGAGTCCCTCAGTGGCTCCACCACACCATAGTAGTTTGAGAATTCATTTCTGGAAATAAAAAGCTGTCGGATTGTCAAACAATCCCTGATGTCCTTTAGGGAAGGAAACCTGCCGTCCTTACCCGGTCTGGTCTATGTGACTCCAGCCTCATACCAATGTGGTTGACTCTTAACTGCCCTCTGAGTGGCCGAACAAGCCACTTGTATCATCACCTGCCAATTATAGTGTACTAGCTGGGGAGCCCCGCGTTGCGAGGGCAATTTTGGGGCGCGAGGGCAATTTTGGGGCGTTTGGTCTCCCTGCCCCTGTGTGTCCCCCCTCTCCCTGTCATGTCCTCTCCCTGTCCTATCCCTCCCTCCCCTCTCTCCCTCCCCTCCCCTCTCTCCCTCCCTCCCCTCTCTCCCTCCCTCCCCTCTCTCCCTCCCTCCCCTCCCCTCCCCTGTCTCCCTCTCTCCCCTCCCCTCTCTCCCCTCCCCTGTCTCCCTCTCCCCCCCATCCCCCCCCACTCCTCCCCTCCCCCGCTCCCCCACTCCCCTCTGTCCCTCTCTCCGGCCCCTCCCCCTGCCTAGCGCCTGAGGTCCGGTGCCGTTGCTGAGGTCCCCCGCGTATCGCGCGGCTGATGGACGGCCGCTGCGGGCGGGCGGGCAGCGCATGCGCGGTGAGTGTGGGCGGCGCATGCGCGGTGATTGCGGGCGGCGCATGCGCGGTGAGTGCGGGCGGCGCATGCGCGGTCAGTGCGAGCGGCCCGCGGGAGCCGGCAAGGCCGTTAGCGAGCGGGAAACTTCGGGCGGCGCGCCCGCGCTCCGTCCGCGACACCTGAGAGGGGGAAGTAGAGAGAGACAGAGAGGGAAGAGGAGAAGGAGAGAGAGGGAAGAGGAGAAGGAGAGAGAGGGAAGAGGAGAAGGAGAGAGAGAGAGGGAAGAAAGAGAGAGAGAGAGAGAGAAATTTTTTCAGCTTCAGGCCCCGAGTCCCCCCTGCGCGAGGGTGAGGAGGAGGGGGGGGGGGTTGCTAAACACAATATAAAACTCAAATAAATTGTTAATTAATTGCCTAACACATAATTGAAATATTTACCTTAGTTCCCTAACACACAGAAAGTGTGGGGGAAAAAATCGTGGAAAATCAAGATGGCGGCCACTCACCTCGGTTCAGAAGGATAAGGCCCGCCCACACACGCACTGATTGGTCGACCGGTCAGGTCACCGAAGCGTAGGATTGGTCAATCGTCGAGTCACTCGACACTCAACTGTAGGAAGACCTCGACGTCACACGGTCGCTAATGAGATGCTAATGAGCGGAACGCTGAACGTTTTTGGGATACCGCGGGCGGGATTTTTGTCCGGCCGAAACGTAAATATGCCTATGACCGGTCCGGAATCGCAAGCTTTCTTTTGAGGCGACGCGCGCGTCGGTACGCTCTGTAACTTCCAAACGTATAGAGACCAGGCGGACAGACAGACAGACAGACAGACGGAAGAGCCGCTTTATATATATAGATACATTATTTTTTTCTACATTTTCTCATCTCTTGCTGGGCTATGATTACCATTAAACATAACGCTTAAAAAGTATTTGACTAGAGCAATATTTAACTGGCTTTACATTGGAAATCATTAGGGTGCAGAAGTAACCTTCCTTGGAGAATTGTACATGATTTGTAGTTTATTGATTCTTAGTTTAATTGGCTACAGTTCCTTCATGAAGACATGACGGCCTGCAAGCTTCCTTTTTACAAGTGTTTTTTTTGTGTGCAAAGCTTTCTGCAAAATGTTTGTTGTATTATTTCAAGAAAAATATGTTGAAGCAAAGAACTTCTTTCTTATTCTCTAGGCTGGTGGGAAGCCTGTTCAGTACAACTTTCCCCACACTCGGGTCAGAGTTCAAAGGGATCTAAAGGACCAGACGGTATCAGGTAGAAGAACTTTGTCTTCACCCAACCCTGAGTGTGCCTTGTTCTAATTTAATTTAGATTCCCTTCCAGCTTTGCTTGCCATGCTGTCATTTATTGCTGGTTGTCTATTGCATTTTCATATGAGGCACACATATCAAAAGTGTTAAGATATGTGACTGCAATATCATGAATGTATCAATATTATTGTTCTAGAAGTCTTAGAAGTTTACGGCACAGAAGGGGGCCGTTTGGCCCATCGTGTCTGTGCCTGCAAATGGCTGGGGTTCTTTTGGCCTTTAAAACCCTTGGTACAATTCTACAACCTGTATAAAGCTACAATGTTCTTAATCTTTGAAGGTTTTTCTTCCAACTTCAGTTTTCCATGTGTAACTTTATTTGGAAAAGCTCTTCTAATTAACATTTGTGAATCACCAAGCTACTGTAGATTAAGACTAAAATATTGAGAGTCAGGTTTCACTGATGATATTACAAATAAGCTGGTCTCATAGTTATACAGTACTGCGACTTATAAAGTACCAATTTATAAATTTCTACTGGTGATGAGTTAATCTGTGGGTTCAGGGTTTCACTTTCACTTGTGTCACTTCCATCACTTCTGTAAGATTCAGCAGTTCTCAGTCAGGCTTCTGTATGGAGTGCTCGAATATATAAGACTTTACAGGGTGAGTTCTCTCGCCATCAACTGGGCAACAGCAGTGTATAAACAGAGTGGGAAATTTCCTGAGTGAGGAAAGTCAGGTGGAAGTCATTTCCACCTGTTGTGCACCTTTACAATGCATCCCCCGAGTTCCCTTGCCCTTTCTCAGCCTTCCCACCATCCAGCTGCTGAGTCTCGACTGGCCTCATTTGTGTACATCAGAGTGAGAGCTCGTAGTGTAGCAGCTGCAATATTCCTGGGTTGGCGCTACTAAAGCAAACTGAATAGCTTAGACTGAGATTTAGGAAGCATAGCAGCTGCCAGGATCACCAGATCAAGGCGGAAATGCAGAGTTTGTGAGCTTGCAGAGTCTGGAGTGTTTCAACGCTGATTTCTGTAGCTTGGAAATGCTTTTTGAACCCATTTTGGAGATTTATCTACAAAAAATGCAGATGTTCCTCACTGCATCTCACAGGATCAGTCCACTGGCCGATTTCTTGACCCCTTCCCACCTGCAGTCGGGACATCTCATGAGCTGGTGTGGCTTTCCCTGTGGGAGACCCCTGTATGCCATTATCATGGAAGAGAAGGAGTGTCAGTTCACCAGGTATTCCCATAGAATATACAGGCAGCACAGGTTATATGAGGAGCTCGCTAACAAGCTCTGCATAAGAAGAATGTGCTTCACCAAAGTGGCAATAGAGCATCTCTATGACCTGCTGCAGGAAGTCCTGAAGTCGCACACGGCTGCCTCTGCTGTTTTCTCGGCGACTGTGAAGGTGACCACCATCCTCAACTTCTGCAGCACGGTGCCATTTCAGCCACATGGGATCTCTATAACATCAGCTGAAGAGTAGTATAGGTATATATTCATCAGGTCACTGACGTCCTTTAGGTGAGAGCAGCCCAATTCATAATAATAACAATTTGCTTTTATGTAACACCTTTAACGTAGAAAAAACATACCAACACACTTTACAGAGGAATATTCAGACAAAATTGGGCATTGAACCAATATTAGGAGGGGTGACCAAAAACTTGGTCAAAGAGTGATCCTTCATTCCTTGCAAATTACCGACTTCTTCACTACCCTCTCTTTCCTCTCCAAAGTTCTTGAACGTGTTGTCGCATCCCCAAATCCATGTCCATCTTCCTCTCAATTGCATGCTTGAATCTCTCTAATCAGGTTTCCCATTTGCCACAACACTGAAATTACCCTAATTAAAGTCACAAATGACACCCCCTCTGTGACTGGAACTGTGGTTCTTTTTTTAAAATTCGTTTTTAGGGGATGTGGGCATCGCTGGCAAGGCCAGCATTTATTGCCCATCCCTAATTGCCCTTGAGAAGGTGGTGGTGAGCTGCCTTCTTGAACCGCAGCAGTCTGTGTGGTGAAGGTGCTCCCACAGTGCTGTTAGGGAGGGAGTTCCAGGATTTTGACCCAGCGATGATGAAGGAACGGCAATATACTTCTAAGTCAGGATGATGTGTGACTTGGAGGGGAACTTGGAGCTGGTGGTGTTCCCATGCATCTGCTGCCCTTATCCTTCTAGGTGGAAGAGGTCGTGGGTTTGGGAGGTGTTGCCGAAGAAACCTTGGCGAGTTGCTGCAGTGCATCTTGTAGATGGTACACACTGCAGCCACGGTACGCCGGTGGTGGAGGGAGTGGATGTTTAAGGTGGTAGAGGGGGTGCCAATCAAGTGGGCTGCTTTGTCCTGGATGGTGTTGAGCTTCTTGAGTGTTGTTGGAGCTGCACTCATCCAGGCAAGTGGAGAGTATTCCATCACACTCCTTACTTGTACCTTGTAGATGGTAGAAAGGCTTTGGGGAGTCAGGATGTGAGACACTCATCGCAGAATACCCAGCCTCTGACCTGCTTTTGTTGCCACAGTATTTATGTGGCTGGTCCAGTTAAGTTTCTGGTCAATGGTGACCCCCGGGATGTTGATAGTGGGGGATTCGGTGATGGTAATGCCATTGAATGTCAAGGGGTGGTGTTTAGACTCTCGCTTGTTGGAGATAGTCATTGCCTGGCACTTCTGTGGCGCGAATGTTACCTATCCCCCCTTGTCCTTCCCGACCTCTCTCAGACCAACCTCCTCCAACACCTCCTCCATTGTCCAGCTAAGAGGGATTACCCTCACGTGGTTCCACTCTTACCTATCCAGTTACAGTCAGAGCATCTCTAGCAGTGGCTTCTCTTTTCACCCCCGCACCGTTAGCTCTGGAGTTCCCCAAGGATCTATCCTTGGCCTGCTCCTATTTTTCATCTCCATGCTGCCTCTCGGCAACATCATCTGAAAACACAGCGTCAGGTTCCACATGTACGCTGCTGACACCCAGCTCTACCTCACCACCACTGCTCTTGACCCCTCCACTGCTTCTGTGTTGTCAGCCTAATCGTCCTGATATCCTGTCATGGTAGTGCCATAATTTCCTGCAGTTAAACATGGGTAATATCGAAGTCCCATCACAAGCTATGTACCCTCTTCACTGGTTCCAGCCCCCTCCTCAGCCAGTGACAAATAGAATGGCACTGTCTGGTTGAAGCCGACTATTCGCACACTCGGCATCCTGTTTGATCCTGAGCTGAGCTGCCGACCGTATAGCCTCTCCATCACAAAGACTGCCTGCTTCCATCTCCTTAACATTGCCCATCTCTGCCCCGCTTCAGCCCTTCTATTGCCCAAACACTCACCCATGGGCCAACCTCCCATCCTCCACCCGCCATAAACGCCAGCTCATCGAAAATTCTGACATGTGGGATTAAATTCAACTTCAACTAATTTGAAAAAAGCTATTACCACTGGTTGGTGAGTCAGTAATTTGAGGGCATACATTGATCACCAAAAGAACAAAAGGATGGGTTCATTTTTTTATTTACACAGAGGGTTGTTACAACATAGGATGTCCTAACAGAAATATTGGTGGCACCTGAATTCACAATAGTTTTTAAAAGTGAAGTGGATAAATATTGGGGAAAAAAATAAAAGGATATGGGGAGAGGACAGGGGGTTGGGACCAAGCAGATACCTCTTTTGAAAAGTTAGAACAGCCACAGATAGGACCTGTTTGCTCTGTTGTCGTCATTGATCTGATCTACTCAGGATAACTGCCTGCACAAATGAGACAAAAGAGTCATAAAATCATACACCTTGTAACCACAGTGGCATTGACAACTGCTGATATATGGTTCCTGTTACCCTGCTCTTCAGTCCAAACTTCAAATTGCTTTAACTTATTCTCCACACTGTCAATCCTAAATCATTCAGAGCTCGACTAATCGAATTCATTCAGGACCTTCTGTACCATGGATTTATGTCCATTCTAGAATATCCAAAGTCAGCCAGAAATCAATTCAGCCGCAACAAAGCGGCTACATTTCCTTCTGCTCAGAAAAAGGTGAAAAGAATATTTGATTTGCTTTATTTTTGACCAGCTAATGAAATTATGCATTTTTGAAATGTATATTTCTTAAGATAGGATATTTGTTATTAGGAGCAAAAAAGGTAGTAACCAATGTGTATACCTGTAATAATCTTTTATAACCCCATTGTTTCCTTTCAGTCTTCTCTCCTCTTGTCTCCTTCACTCTGCTGTGAAACTAAGAAAGGATCCAGCAAGCTGCCTAACAGCAGTTTCAGGCAGGAAACCTTTTCTTTCCCATCCTTGCCTCACCTTTCGATACTCAGGAAATTGTGGCAGTTTATGCCACAGACTTGTCCACAACTATGACAAATGTGCTCTATAACTGGGCAACACTGCTTTATAATCAGCCAACTGGATTGAGTTGGTTTTGTCCTAATAGTAATATTTTTAAATGGAAGGAAGACTCGCCAGGATGGACACACACTCTGGCTCCTTGAACAGTGGTTCCATCGGTTAAAGGTACAAACTTTCAGCAGCAGCTGTTTTCCTCTTTCAGCCCAATCACGATAACCAGCAAGCTCTGAATATATGATTGCGTCTTCTCTTACCCAACCTCCAGGTGATGCCTTCCACAAGCTGCCATCCCAAGTCTTAGTTTCCTCATCAGCTATACCACCGGTTCCTGCTTTCAATTTGGTGGAATGAGCTACTCAGAACAGCGTGTATTGTGCCAGCCACCTCGATGCTCAATGCTGCATGCTAGGCTAGGCTGACTCATCAACTGCTTAATTCAGGCCCTCGTGAGGTGCTTTGGCAGAGTCATGCCCACCATGGTGCTGCCTCTCCCTACAGGGTGCTCGGTGACAGATCAGTGTAGGCTGGAGCCCTTGTTGCCTGCTGCAGCTTCCCCGTTTTCTATTAAATACATTGGCAAAAGTTATTTTCTGTGTACGTCAAATGTTGCTATACATATTCTATTTACTATGTCCAGGAAACATTTTACTGTTAAAATGCTGATTGAGACCTTAGGTCTCATCAAATGTAATATAGCTTATGCAAATCACATTGTGTTTATTACAAAATTGTCCTTATCAAATTATTATGACTGTTAATAGGGCTCAAAATGAGTGCAGGAAGTGGTAAATGTGATCAGTTAATGCACATTGGCATTGCACAGTACAGGAAACGTTCTGGTATCCGGCACTGACGGGACCGAGCTGGTGCCGTACCATCAAAACTGCCGTAGAAACCAGCGCTAATGTTAAAACATAGGGAGCTTTTGAGCTCCGTGTGAATCAACAAACCCTGCTGCTTAGCAACAGCTTCAAAACAGTCGGCCGCAGCTTAAAAGCGTCTCTGTAGCTAAGCAACAGCTTCAGCTAGACCTTGCAGAGCCTGACTGGAAATTAAAAAGCAACAAGAAGTAAAAAAACTTATAGGAAATGGCTCCTGAATTTTGCCGGTAGATAGAGCTTTCCGGACATTTAACCTCCGGTTAAACGAAAGTTTCCTGTAATTGGTGTTATGGTTGCTGACACCTGTTCAAAATTTAGTTTTAACACAGTCTAGTGATTAATGTTTACTTGGAAAATGTGGACACTAATGTTCACAAGTGCTTTATTATAACAGGTAAACTGATTTGAAAGCTGGAGAGCTCTGATTTATCATGATTGAAATTGGCACTTAGTATTCCTGATTTAGCTTGTAGTCGGTGACACTCTCAACAGCAGCATTTAGTTCCTTTATTTAAAGTGTAAATTTGACTTGTATGTGAAAATCAGATGGATGTTTTAAAATGTCCTTTTTTAACACCTTTATGCTGATTTTTAAGCAATATATAAGTATATATAGTGGAAAGCCTTGAAATTTTGCTCCGTTTTCAGCACAATAGTAGTATACATTGGCAGGAGGGGAGAATTTGGGAGAATACTTGATTCCGTCCCTCCTTGGGCTCAGTCATAAATCCCGACAGAGGTGAGGCCGAATGATTCTTGTGCCTGCACCCCTCCGTTGTGATGTAATTTTTGGGGGCTAGGCTGGGGAGATCCTGGCTCCCCCTGAAATCCTACCCATTCGGCCTATGATATGGCCAGCGGTAAGTGCGTCTGCATGAAGCAGACATATGTGCCATACAAGGGCCATGAATGGCCAATGCCATAGCCAAACCACAATGGCCCCAGTACTGATTCCAGGACCATCTAAGAGACGGCGATTGTCACTTGGACATCATCAGATCACCAAAAGCGCACTTATTATATCTGGGCTGTAATAATTAGGCAAACTCCACAATTAATTAAAATTATGAAGTTCTTCTGTTCAAGACCTTTTTGCCTGAAGAAAGAAAAGACTGTTGACAAGACTTTGTGCTGCACAGAAAGCCCTCGATACTGAGCAGCGTGTTTATTAATAGTAATGGCATCAGAAAGGTCATAGTCACAATGGGCTGGATTTTGCTAGGGCCGGGGAGGCGGGATTGGAGGCGTGTGGGGGATAAAAATCGCAAAACTGGCGTGCGGGCCCAAACCCACCTCCATCCTGCCTCCACGCAATTTTCCTAAATTCGTGTCTGCTGGTCCCGACTCCGTCCCGCCTCCAGGAGGCGGGATAGGCCCTTAAGGCCCTTAACAAGCCCTCAATTGGCTCTATAATCCCAATTTCCTAACCAGTTGCAAGTTTAATCATTTTCCCACGTGAAACACGCCTGGTGGGAAACACACATCTGAAACGTGGCGGGAGCACAACTGGCTTGCGGAGTAGCAGCTGCAGCTCAACCATTAAATGGCAGATTTGAACAGGCTTTAATTGCAGGTGGCATAACTTTGCTCTCTCAGGTCTGGGGGATCTTTCAGAAGGCATACCCACAGCTCTGGAAGTTTGCAGCCTGACAACCATCTCCAGTGTGACCTCCTGGGAAACCCCTTTCGCCACCTTCACTGAGCGCTTCCTCAACTGAGGCATCTACCAGAAGCATGGGAGCCATTTTTGTCCTGCCCTTCTGGATATTACATGAGGCCGTCCAACAGCAGCAGCAACAACAGTTGCGCCAAGCTGCTGCTGCCCCACCTGAGGATGCACAGGCCAGAAGGGGCCAGCGCATGGAAGGCCGTCGGCGCAGGAGATACCCCCCAAACAGGGTCTACAGACGCAGGGTCAGCTACCTCAACATGTCTGAGCAGCAGTGCCAAAGGCGGCTCCGACTTTCGCGAGAGATAGTGGCTGACATCTGCGCAATGCTGCAGCAAGACCTGGAGCCCAGAGGAGCAGCTGGACACCCCTTATCAGTGGCCGTCAAAGTCACCATCGCACTCAACTTTTTTGCCTCAGGCTCATTCCAGGGATCAGCGGCAGACATCAGCGGCATCTCCCAGGCGGCCGCACACACCTGCATCAAGCGGGCAACCGATGCCCTCTTTGCCATCGCGCACAATCACATCCATTTCACCAAGGATCGAGCAAGTGTCATGGCGAGAACGGTTGGATTTGCTAATCTTGCAGGCTTTCCAAGGGTGCAGGGCATCGTTGATTGCACACATGTGGCCCTTAAGGCTCCCCATCGCAATCCTGGTATTTTTGTCAACCGCAAGGGCTTCCACTCCCTCAACGTTCAGCTGGTGTGTGACCACAAGAAGGAAATTTTGCATGTTTGTGCCAAGTACCCTGGCAGTTGCCATGACTCCTTCATACTGCGCCAGTCTACTGTGCCTCCGCTATTCAGTCCGCCACACCAACTTAACGGATGGCTACTTGGAGACAAGGGCTATCCCTTGAGGACGTGGCTATTGACGCCGCTGAGGAGGCCATCCAACGCAGCTGAGGAGAACTACAACTCCAGCCACCTTTCCACCAGAGCCATGATCGAGCAGACCATTGGTCTGCTGAAGATGCGCTTCAGATGCCTGGATAGATCAGGTGGAGCCCTGCAATACTCAGCAGCCAGGGTCTCCAGAATCGTTGTGGTTTGCTGTGTGCTTCACAACATGGCACAGCGTCATGGCTTGCAGATGGCCGAGGACCAAGTGGCTCCTGACATATCCTCCTCAGATGAGGAGGAGGAGGAGGGGGAGGAGGAGAGTGAAGACGAACATCTTGCAGAGGCTCATCAACCAGCGGCAGCAGTGCGCGAGAACATTGGTGGCCGGCATGCAAGGAACGCGCTCATATTGGGCAGATTTGCTGAGCCTCGCCCATGAGGGACTATTGCCTCGCATCCTTTTACCTGAGCACTGACAATAGCCAGGGAGCAGCTGAGTTCTAGCGATGTGACCACCATACTGACCTCAAAGTGAAAGTCCCATTCGCGAAATAACACACGCCACAACTACAGCAGTAGCCAACAGATGATTTATTACCATTATTCTGATGGCTTTCAACCATAACACATTAAATTCCACCCAAGTGACTACCCTTGTGACTATTTGTGCAGTTTCTTTCTCTTACGCGTGCTCCTACGTAGTGGTTCCCCAGTGGCATCAGCAGATGTGGAGGCCCCTTGCTCACTTCCTTGCTGCTCCTGTCTGGACACCTTTGGCGGGCGTCCTCTGGGGTTGCGAGCCTGTAAGGGCTGCGCAACAGTCTGCTGCTCCTGCGGCTGTGCAGGGGTTGAGACGCCAATCTCACTTGGGTGCTGACTCAGGTGGGGCTCTGACCGAGGACTTGTCAGTGGCATGGAAGTTTGAGCGCTTGGAGAGGAGCCCCCACCTCCTTGTTCTCTGCCACCATCATCCCTCTCATGGGTCAGGTCCCCCTCAGCGCTTGCAAGTGGCGAGAGAGCACCTTGCTGCACATCAGGGGAGCCATGGGGACCCGTGTCGGGACTGGCAGTCCTTCTCAGAGGGACTGCCATGAAGGTCTGGTTTCTCTGTTCAATAGCTGCCCATCGCTCCTCCAGAGATGTCAGTCTAGTCTGAACACTCACCATGTTTTCAACACTCGCGCGACTTATCTCCTCCATGGCCGTAGCCAGCCTTTCCACGGAGGTTGCCATCCTTTCCGTGGTAATGCGTTGATGCGCCAATGACTCCACAAAGGCTCTGCTCATGTTAGCGACGGACTCCTCCATTCGCTCCACACTCGCAGCAACCCTGGAGACAAAACCTGCCAGAGACTCCTGCATATTTTCCTGGAGTGCCATCACCGCTGATACTGTGGATGGACCCAGAGGCAGAGGGTCGACATGCAGCTGAACCGAGCTGGGAGAGTGCTGCGCCCTCCAACTAGGACTCTCCACTGCTGTCCCTGTCTCCACCATCTGCTGAGGCTCACTTGTGAGCTGTGATACACCAGGTGACAACACTACTCTATGTCCCGAAGGTCCCACCGAGGTGTGAGTGTCTGCGCTGGTGCTGGGTGCGTTGCCTTCTGCTGACGCGCCCTCAGAGGTTGCAGCTTCCTCTGAGGAGTCTGGATGCTGAGGCTGAACCTCCTCCTGCGTCCTGGAGACGGGAGCTTGCGATGGTCCTGTGGGGGAGTAAAGGAAAGTGTCAGAGATGAGAGGCCAGGGTTACCTGCACAGTGCTTATTGCAGATGATCAGAGGTCCATCTGCTAGAGCTTTCAAGTCATTATCAGCGAGTCATGCAATGCAATTGAGAGAGTTGGAAAACTCTTCTGTCACCAGCTTGCTCTGCTGCACTGGTCTCTCCGTCCCCCACTTGTGTGTCGTCCTGGATGCCGACGAACTCCAGGATCGCCTCCTCCCATGGGGTCAGCTGGGCTAAGGAGGCTGCCCCTCCCCCTGTCCTGGCTCGCTCTCTTCGGTTGTGAGCTCTCTTTTCCTGCAATGGGGGAGAGAAGTGGAGTTTGAGCGAGAATGAAGGAGTGAGTGTAGAGAGTCGATGGCATAGATGCTTAGAAGGAGAGAAAGATGGAGTGAGATGGCAAGACCAAGGGCCCTCCCTATGTGATGTAAGTTGTTTTCATAGCATGACAGTGATAGGGAGTGTGAGGGCTGCATAGTCCATTAGTTAGGTGAATGTGACCATAGAGAGAGAGGGAGTGGGAAAGGGTGCATGGATGTCAGTGTCAAGTGGGATGTGGAGGAAGAGATTGGTAAAGCTGAGAGCTGGTGAGGAAAGGCAATGGGGATCAGATTAAGAGTGATGGGAACATCATACTCACTTTTCCAGTGCGCAGAAGGTCATGGAAGCGTTTCCGACACTGGATCCATGTTCTGCTGGTATTCGAGCTGGCGTTCACCTGCTCTGCCACCCTCAGCCACACAGCCTTGGTTTGCTGGGGTGGCTTCTTCCTCCCCGAGGAGGGGAAGAGCACCTCCCTGCTCTCTGTCGCTCCCTCCACCAACGCCTGGAGGGCTGCCTCGTCAAATCTGGGGCTGCCTTACTCCGATGTGTCGCCATGATTGATGATGGTAGCAGCAGCTGCCAGGGCCAGAAGCTTGGCAGTCTGCTGAAGTGAGCAAGGCTTGTGGAAGCCCTTAAATGAAGCAGCAGTGATGATGTCATCGGAGGCGAGCTTCCCACCTGAAAAGCTCTCCGGCTAGGGGTTCCCACACATGGGGAATCAATTAGGCTATAAAATCAAAATTGCATCAATTTCCCACATCGTTCAGGATTCGTGTGGGAAACACGAAATGTGGGGAACACGACCCCAACCCGCCCCCGTAGCAAAATCCAGCCCAATGAATTTACAATAGACCTTCTGAATAGAATACAGAGATTTTTCTAAGAATGTGTCACTAAACCCAACAGAAAACATCAAACACTGAGGGAGCATCGAGAGTTGCCCTTGTAGACATAAGCTGAATCTTAACTGGCACTCCAAATTAGACTAAAATGTTTAGTGTAATTTGTTTTGTTGCTAGAATCAATCCTGTTAAGGCCAATTAAGGCCTGCTTGCAGCAATACTGGCTCTAGCATTGCGGTCTTCCACAGATTTCCATTTAACTCACCTCTTTACACAGAGAGTGATGAGAATGTGGAACTCACTACCAAATGGTTGAGGTGATTAACATAGATGCATTTAAGGGGAAGCTAGATAAGTACACGAGGGAGAAAGGAATAGAGGGTTCTGTTGATAGGCTGAGATGAAGTAAGGTGGGGGGAGGCTCGTGTGGAGCATAAACACCGGCATGGACCAGTTGAGTCGAATGGCCTGGTTCAGTGTTGTAAAACTCTATGGAAATATTCCAGTCATTGTTTACCCTTACTGGGAACTGAAGTTAAAATAGCAGGCGTGCAGCAAATAACAAACAGTTTACATAATGAGCAGCATTGCCAATGTGTGTATAGAAACATAGAAGATAGGAGCAGGAGTAGGCCATTCGGCCCTTCGAGCCTGCTCCGCCATTCAATGAGATCATGGCTGATCACCCAAATTCAGTACCCTGTCCCTGCCTTCTCCCCATATCCCTTGATCCCTTTAGCCTTAAGAAATATATCCAACTCTTTCTTGAATATATTTAATGAACTAGCCTCCACCGCCCTCTTTGGTAGAGAATTCCACAGGTTCACCACTCTCTGGGTGAAGAAATTCCTCCTCATTTCAGTCCTAAATGGCTTACCCCTTATCTTTAGACTATGACCCCTGGTTCTGGACTCCCCGGCCATCAGAAACATCCTTCCTGCATCTAGTCTGTCCAGGCCTGACAGAATTTTATAGGTTTCGATGAGATCCCCTCTCAATCTTCTAAACTCCAGTGAGTATAAGCCCAATCGACACAATCTCTCCTCATACGTCATTCCTGCCATCCCAGGTATCAGCCAGGGGAATCTTCGCTGCACTCCTTCCATGATGTTACGTCCGTGTAATAATAAGAAAAGGACTGCAGAGAACGGTACAACAGGTGTTTACTCAACGTGGTTCAAACTGCAACTGAAACAACAGATTACTACTCAGCGTTATATACAGGTGTGGTCACTGCCGGTACTACAGTATACATGAGCTGTAAAAAGTAGTTCCCCCTTTAAAGGTAGATACATTACAATTCCTCCCCTTTTAGATTAACAGTACCATAACACTCATTTAACAATTAAATATCAAACTAATTACAATTAACACTTTTAACATGCAACAGTAGCTGAAAATAGTCTATTTATAAATTCAGTCTTTGGGGAGGCTTCCTGATCCTTTCTGGATAGCGCCTTTCCCGAGTGTCTTGCTCTTGGTGCGGAGGCGATTCTGGCCTCCTGTCGTCGGTTGGTTCATCAGCTTCCGATGCTACTGTTTCTGGGGTAGATGCCACCTGTACGTCGGGTTCATCACCAGGTACGTATGGGCGAGGCATAGGGTTGACTTGTTCCTGTGACTCTAGGATCTGGTCAGCATGGCGTCTCACGATGCTCTCCCCAACGTCCACTGTGTACATTAGTGGGCCCTGCCGTGTGCATATCGTTCCTGGCTGCCATTTTTCTGTTCGGTAGTCGCGGGCCAAGACTGGTTGCCCTACATTGAAGCTCCTTGTTGGCTTCTCATGGATGTCCTGGAATTGCTTACTCTCAACATCTCTTCGTACGTTTGGTCTGAGCAAATCCAGGCGAGATCTTAACCTTCGGTTAAAGAACATCATGGCTGGGGCCTGGTTGGTGACTGCATGCGTCGCATTCCGGTAGGCGAACAGGAAATTGTCCACCTTGTGCTGCAGCGGAATGTTGTCATTGTACATAGCCTTTATTGCCTTCTTAAAGGTTTGTATGAACCTCTCAGCCAATCCATTTGTGGCTGGATGATACGGGGCAGATGTGTAATGCCTTACCCCATTCTTTTTCAAGAACCTCCGGAACTCTTCGGACACAAACTGTGGTCCGTTGTCGGAGCAAATCTGTTCTGGCAAGCCATTCCTGGCAAAAATGGTCCGTAGGACTGCAATAGTTTTCTCCGTGGTGGTGGAGGACATTTTGATGACCTCAGGCCATTTCGAGTGCGCATCCACGGCTATTAAAAACATTGAGTCCATGAATGGACCAGCAAAATCAATATGCACCCGTTGCCATGGAGATGAGGGCCACTCCCATGGGTGTAGAGGGGCCTGTGGTGGTGCATTTTGGACTTTCTGGCATCCTGAGCAGCTCTTGGTCAGGTCCTCGATTTGTTTATCGATTCCCGGCCACCACACATAAGCCCTGGCTAGGCTTTTCATTTTTACCCCTCCCAGATGACCCTCATGAAGCTCATTGAGCACTCTCTCCCTTAACTTGGGTGGAATTACCACTCGGGATCCACACATCAAGGTCCCCCGGCATACTGACAGCTGTTCTCTCCTTGTCGAGAATGCTGGCAACAGTGAGTCGCCATATACTGGCCATCCCTTCACCGTCAAATCATATACCCGAGACAGTGTCGGGTCATTTCGGGTTTCCTTTTCGATACAAGTGTTAGTTATCGGTAGGTATTCAACTATAGTCGAATGGAATATTTCGACAGGATGCACTGCTGGTGCTTCCTCCGCAGTAGGCAGTGGCAGGCGTGATAGCCCATCAGCATTTCCGTGCTGTTTCGTGCCCTTATATTCAATCTCATAGTGGTGCGTCCCTAGAAAAAGTGACCATCTTTGTAATCGTTGCGCAGTCATCACCGGAACGCCCTTCTTCGGATTAAAAATGGAGACAAGAGGTTGGTGATCAGTCAGCAAGGTGAATTTCTGCCCGTTCAGATAATGATTGAACTTTTTCACTCCCCGCACTAGGCTGAGTGCCTCGTTGTCAATCTGGGCGTAGTTAGGCTCGGCTGATGTTAGTGATCGTGACGCAAAGGCTATTGGCCTCTCTGAGCCGTCCGAGAATTTGTGCGACAGCACCGCTCCAATGCCGTAGGGTGACGCATCACAAGCCAACCGAATTGGTAATGCTGGGTTGTAATGGGCCAATACCTCTTTCGATGTGATTAATGTTTTGCTCTTCTGGAAAGCTCGTCTACATTCGTCACTCCACTTCCATGGCACCCCAGTTTGCAGTAGGGTGTTCAGTGGGTGTAGTATTGTAGACAAATTTGGCAAGAACTTATGGCAGTAGTTTACCAGCCCGAGGAATGACCTCGGCTGTGACACATTTTCCGGTGCTGGAGCCTTGACTACTGCCTCAATCTTCTCTGGGGACTTATGTAACCCCTCTTTATCGATAACGTGGCCACAATACGAGATCTGTTTTCTAAAAAACTCGCATTTGGGGCGGTTAGCTCGGAGCCCATATTCCTGCAATCTAGTGAGCACCTGCTCCAGGTTGGCAAGGTGATCACTGTCATTTTCACCCATGACCAGGATGTCGTCCAAATAACACTGGGTCCCTGGGATCCCTTGCAGGACTTGTTACATTGCCCTCTGCCAAATAGCCGGAGCTGATGCTACCCCGAATACCAGCCGGTTGTATTGGTAGAGACCTTTATGGGTGTTGATTGTGAGGTATTTTTTTGATGCTTCTTCTACCTCCATTTGCAGATACGCCTGGGACAGATCAATCTTAGTGAAGCATTTCCCTCCAAATATCTTCAATCTGCGGAAGTGGATATTGTACGGTGTGAAGGACCGGGTTCACTGTTACCTTAAAGTCCCCACAGATGCGAACCTTCTTTGGTTCCCCAGGCGTGCTACTCAATGACTTTTTCATCACAGGGACGATGGGTGTAGCCCACTCGCTCCAGTCTACCTTGGACAGTACACCTGAACATTCCAGACTCTCCAGCTCTGCTTCGACGGCTGGGCGGATCGCATAAGGTACCAGTCTGGCCGTAAAAAATTTTGGGCTTGCGTTTTCTTCAGTTTTAATCGTCGCTGTCATGCCTTTTAGTGTTCTGAGTCCTTGCTGGAACACTTCTTTCGCGTCAGTTAGGATCTTTGACAGTCGCCCAGGTGTGACGTCATCATCCTTTTTGTCAGCCACAGTCAGTGCCTGTATGGAATGCCAATCCAGTTGTATTTTCCAGATCCATTCACGTCCCAGTAATGGTGGTCCTCCATCTTGCAATACATACAGGTCTAGTTTTGGTGTTTCCTTACCATTATATATAACGGTCACCCTTATTTTTCCTTTGGGCTAGACTTTTTGCCCCGTGTACGTCTTCAAAATAATTTTTCTGTCTCTCAAGGGTATGTGTGAGAATAGCTGCTCGTAGTCCCGTCGGTTTATGACTGTTAGGGCTGATCCTGTGTCCAATTCCATCTTTACCTGGACTCCTGCTATCTTGAGAGTGACCCAAATGGTTCGGTGATCGTCCGTTGTGATCACATTATGTAGTTTCAGACAACTCAGTTCCCTACTTTCGGAGTCGTTATCACTCTTTTGTTCGTCTGAACTCTTCTCCGTTATCTTATGTACCTTCTTGTACTTCCCTTTGGTCAGTTTCTTATTGCTGGTTTTCTTTCCCGACCTGCAGACTCGTGCTATGTGTCCTACTTTTCCACACTATCTGCACACTTGTCTTTGAACCAACAATCATTCTGGTCGTGTGTTGTTCTGCCGCAGCGATAGCACTTCTCTTTTCCATATGACATTTTGTTTGTGCCATATTCTTGTGGTCTCTGTTGTATCTCTGCAGCGCCCCGTGCTGCTGCTTCATATGATACCGCAATGCTGAAAGCCTTTTCCAGAATAAGGTCCTTTTCAGATAAAAGCCGTTTCTGGGTTCCTTCACTTTGAAGACCACACACAAACTTGTCCCTTAAGGTATCTGCCAGTCCCGCTCCAAACTGGCAGTGTTTCGATAGTTTGCGCAGTTCTGTTAAATAATCAGCATTGCTTTCATCCTTATGCTGGTTCCGTTTGTGAAACTTGAATCTTTCTGCTCTGAGCAGCGGTGTGGGGTTTAAGTGGTCCTGTAGGATTGACACTATGTTTTCAATATCCTTTTCTACTGGCTTCTCTGGGGTTACTAGGTTTCGTAGTAAGCCATACATTTTTGCACCCATTGAATTCAACAATACCAGCGCCTTCTTGTCATCTGGCACTTCATTCGCCTTGCAGTATACTTCTATGCGTTCGACATATGTCGTCCAATCTTCGACTTCATTGTCGAACGCTGTGATACTGCCACTCTTTGGCATTTTTGGGTGTGGTTAGACTGGCTTAAAATGGCATCTCCCGCGCTTTCCTTTCTTCCCCGCTGCGGCTTAAAATGGCGTCTCCCGCGCTGCTGCCAACGCCGCTCTCGGCGGTCCTCGTGGCAAATAGCGACGCTCTGTGGGTTTCGTGCGCTGCTCCTGCGCTGCTGCCAACGCCGCTCTCTGCGGTCCTTGTGGCAATGGCAGCGCCTCGCGTTTTCCTGCGCGCCTCTCTCCCCCGTTGACGCTGCTCGGCCCTTGAACACCGGCTGCGCTCTGCTCTCTCTCGCCTCTCTCCCCCGTTGATGCCGCTCGGTCCTGAACACCGGCTGCGCCCTGTGCACTCTGCCCTCTCTCTCTCCCCCATCGACGCTGCTCGGCCTTTTTCTGTGCCGCTCGGTCAGGCTCTAGCCCGTCGCTGTCTGGGAAGGGTCTGCGCAGTACCTGTTGCCAGCCCGTTTCGCTGGACCACTGTGACTGGAAAGCCAAGCCTTGCTCTCGACAGCCTCCCCTGCGATGCTCAAATCTCCACTGGATGACTGGGCGGTTGCCCGTGGTCGACGCCCGTGCTTCTGGACTCGACCTTCTTCCACTGTTCTCCAGGAGCGAATCCCTGGGAGGTGATGCAGAGTTGCAGGTAGGTTCAAACTTGCTCGTCGCCACTGTTACGTCCGTGTAATAATAAGAAAAGGACTGCAGAGAACGGTACAACAGGTGTTTACTCAACGTGGTTCAAACGGCAACTGAAACAACAGATTAATACTCAGCGTTATATACAGGTGTGGTCACTGCCGGTACTACAGTATACATGAGCTGTAGAAAGTAGTTCCCCCCTTAAAGGTACATACATTACACATGGCAAGAACGTCCTGATATACCTATCAATTCGTCCAATAAAAAGCGATGAGTTAGGAATGTAACTAAAGGTTTTTATTGACTAAATAACAGAGCCCACCCTCGTGGGTGATCGGGTCCAACAAGGAGGAATACCAGCCAGTCGACTACCTTTATACCTGGGCAGGTAGGTGGAGCCATGGGCGGAGTCGGAGGTGGTCAGCCCAGGTATAACAGCGCGACAAGAGGCGACCTCGTATAGTGATACAACAGTGAGAACAGTGATAACAATACGACAGTGATACTATAGTGTAACGATAGTGAACGATAAAAGTGGTTTACCACATTCACCCCTTGTTTAGATTTGAGTCCGGCGGGGTGAAGTGTACTACCAGTTCTGGTATGTCAGTCTGTCCGGAGGCCTCGTAAGCCTCTCCGATCGTCGCAGCGGCGGTGCTGCATTATCCGGTGTTAATGCTGGTGTCTGCGTGGTCGGCGAAGGCTCGTGGGGTTCCGGCATGCCGTCTACCTGGGCTGGAATTGGGGGGGTGGTGGGGGGGGGGTAAAGGTGGTGTCTCCGGAGTGCCCGAGGGTGCGAGGTCTCGTAAGGAGACAGTGTCCTCCCGCCCGTCTGGGTAAGCCACGTAGGCGTACTGGGGGTTGGCGTGCAGGAGGTTCACCCTCTCGACCAGGGGGTCCATTTTATGGGCCCTCACGTGCTTTCGCAGCAAGGCGGGCCCCGGAGAGGTCAGCCAGGTTGGTAGAGTGGTTCCCGTAGTCGACTTCCTGGGGAAAACAAACATTCGTTCATGGGGGGTGGCGTTAACGGCAGTGCAATGTAGTGACCGGATGGAGTGCAGCGCTGTCGGGAGGACTTCCTGCCAGCGGGAGGTTGGGAGGCCCTTAGACTTTAAGGCTAAGAGGACGGCCTTCCATACCGTCGTGTTCTCTCTTTCCACCTGGCCGTTCCCTCGGGGGTTGTAGCTGGTGGTCCTACTTGCTGCAATACCTCTCGCTAGTAGGAACTGACGGAGTTCCTCGCTCATGAAGGAGGAGCCCCGGTCACTATGTATATAGTTCGGGAACCCGAACAAGGCGAAGAGGTCGTTCAGGCACTTGATGACCGTGGTACTGGTCATGTCTGGGCAGGGGAAGGCAAAAGGGAAACGGGAGTACTCATCAACGATGTTGAGGAAGTACACATTGCGGTCAGATGACGGTAGAGGCCCCTTAAAGTCGATGCTCAGGCGCTCGAAGGGGCGGGTGGCCTTGATCAGGCTTGCTCTGTCCGGCCTATAGAAGTGCGGTTTGCACTCGGCGCAGGTCTGGCAGTTCCTGGTCATGGCCCTGACCTCCTCGATGGAGTAGGTCAGGTTGCGGGCCTTAATGAAATGGTAACGTCTGGTGACCCCGGGGTGGCAGAGGTCATTGTGGAGGGTCTGAAGTCTATCAATATGCGCGCTGGCGCATGTAATTCGTGAAAGAGCATCAGGGGGTTCGTTCAGCTTACCTGGCCGGTACAAGATATCATAATCGTAGGTGGATAGCTCGATTCTCCACCTCAAGATCTTGTCATTCTTGATTTTGCCCCTCAGCTTGTTATTAAACATGAAAGCAACCGAACGTTGGTCGGTGAGGAGGGTAAATCGTTTGCCTGCCAGGTAATGCCTCCAGCGCCGTACCGCCTCCACAATTGCCTGGGCTTCCTTCTCGACCGACGAGTGTCGGATCTCGGGGCCCTGTAGGGTCCTTGAGAAGAAGGCCACCGGCCTCCCCTCCTGGTTAAGGGTAGCGGCTAGGGCGAAGTCGGATGCATCGCTCTCCACTTGGAAGGGGATGGACTCATCCACTGCGTGCATTGTGGCCTTGGCTATGTCTCCCTTGATGAGGGAGAAGGCCGCGCACGCTTCCTCCGTGAGGGGGAAGGATGTGGACTTCATGAGGGGTCTGGCTTTGTCCGCATAATTGGGCACCCATTGGGCATAGTAGGCGAAGAGCCCCAGGGTTCTCTTAAGTGCCTTAGGGCAGTGGGGGAGGGGTAGCTCCATGAGGGGGCGCATTCTTTCGGGGTCGGGGCCGATGAGTCCGTTCTCTACTACACAGCCAAGGATGGCAAGGCGCGAGGTGTTAAACACACATTTCTCCTTATTGTAGGTGAGGTTCAGCCGTTGGGCCGTACGGAGGAATTTCTCCAGATTCACGTCATGGTCCTGCCGGTCGCGGCCGCAGATGGTGACGTTATCTAGATAGGGGAATGTGGCCTGCAGTCCGTTCTGGTCAACCATCCGGTCCATCTCCCTTTGGAAGACCGAGACCCCGTTGGTGACACCGAAGGGGACCCTAAGGAAGTGGTATAGGCGCCCATTCGCCTCGAAGGCGGTGTACTGGCGGTCCTCGGGGTGGATAGGGAGTTGGTGGTAGGCCGACTTAAGGTCGATGGTCGAGAATACGCGGTATTGTGCAATCTGATTGACCATGTCAGATATGCGGGGAAGGGGGTATGCGTCCAGCTGGGTGTATCTGTTTATGGTCTGGCTGTAGTCGATGACCAGGCGATTTTTATCGCCGGTCTTAACGACCACGACCTGGGCACGCCAGGGGCTGTTGCTCCCCTCGATAATGCCCTCTTTCAGGAGGCGCCGCACCTCAGAGCTAATGAAGGCTCTGTCCCCAGCGCTGTACCGCCTGCTCTTGGTAGCGACGGGTTTGCAGTCGGGGGTGAGGTTAGCGAACAGGGAAGGTGGCGGCACCTTGAGGGTGGATAGGCTGCAGGTGTTACGCGGTGGGCGGTTTAACATTCGCTGGTTGTCGACTGTGAGTGGGGGGAGGGGTCCACCGTATGCTAGGGTTACACTTTGGAGGTGGGATTGGAAGTCCAGCCCTAGTAGGACGGCAGCGCAGAGCTGGGGGAGGACGAGGAGTTTAAAATTTTTATACTCCGTACCCTTAACCGACAAGGTCACAACACAGTAGCCGCTAATGTCCGTGGCGTGGGACCTCGATGCCATCGAGATTCGGTTGCGCGTTGGCAGGACAGGGAGGGAGTAGTGGCTCACCGTGTCTGGGTGGATGAAGCTCTCCGTGCTTCCGCTGTCGAACAGGCAGGTCGTGGCGTGGCCGTTTACTTTGATGTCCATCATCGACTTGGACAGGTGGTGTGGGCGGGCTTGATCCAGAGTGACGGAGGCTAGTGTGTAGGTAAGCGAGTCGTTGTCGTCTGCGGGCGAGGCGGTCATCGGGTCCGGAGGCCCGGTGGCAGTCGGGCGTGGTGGGTAAAATGGCGTCTCCCACGAGGTAGGACAAAATGGCGGAGAAGATGGCTGCTCCCATAACTCACATGAGGCACTATTGGGGTCGGTTGCCTTGATCAAAGATGGCCGCCCCCATGACTCACGTGTGGGGATGCTGGCCTCAGTTGCCTTGAAAGAAGATGGCCGCCCCCACAGTTCGCATGAGGCACTGCTGGCCTCTGAAGATCCGCTCCTGCAGGCCTTAGAGAAGTGGCCTTTCTTCCTGCAGGTTGAGCAGGTAGAGTTCCTGGCTGGGCAGCGCGACCTCGGGTGCTTCTCCTGGCCGCAAAAGAAGCAGCCGGCGGCCCGATCGCGGGTGCCCGATGTCGGAGCCGGTACCGGGGGTGGCGGTCCCGGTCGGGTCCGGGACGCCGACGCTGAGGTAGGTCCCGGGGGCGGCGCTGCGAAGGGTATTGCGGTAGGGGTCGGGCCCGAGTCCCAGGGTCGCGAGCAGTACCTGGAAAACGCCTCCTGGTCCTGATGGGCCACCTCTAGGGAGAGAGCGAGGGCTTCAGCTTTGTCCAGGTTGAGGTCTTTAGCTTCAAGCAGTCTTTGCCGTGAGTGGTCGGACCGTAGGCCTTTCACAAAGGCATCGCGGATATTATCTTCCGTATTTTCAACAGCCGTCACCGCTTTAAAGTCACAGTTCCTGCCGAGTGCTCTTAGCGCCCGTAAAAATTCAGCTGCAGACTCTCCTGGCTGTTGCGGGCGGGATCTTAGGAGGTGCCTGGTGTACATGTAATTTACCGGGCTCCGGTACTGCTGTTTCAGTAGGTTGATAGCGGCCTCGTATGTAGCCGTGTCCTGGATGAGTGCGTATACTCTCGGGCTCGCTTGGGCGTTCAGAACTCTTAGTTTGGATCTCTGAGGGACGCCGGATTCTTCCAGGTAGGATTCGAAGCAGCCCAGCCAGTGTTTGAAGTCGAGGGCTGAGTTTGCTGCCTGTGGGTTTAGATCCAGGTACGGTGGTTTGAGGGCTTGCAGCCAAGCCGGCTAGTGTGGCTGGTGTAGCCCGGTGTCTGAAAGCTGCTGTGGCTGTGCTTCTGGGAGGGCTTCTGGCTGGCCAGTAGTAGACATCTTTAAAATTTAGTCAATAAAATTGATATACCTATCAATTCGTCCAATAAAAAGCGACGAGTTAGGAACGTAACTAAAGGTTTTTATTGACTAAATAACAGAGCCCACCCTCGTGGGTGATCAGGTCCAACAAGGAGGAATACCAGCCAGTCGACTACCTTTATACCTGGGCAGGTAGGTGGAGCCATGGGCGGAGTCGGAGGTGGTCAGCCCAGGTATAACAGCGCGACAAGAGGCGACCTCGTATAGTGATACAACAGTGAGAACAGTGATAACAATACGACAGTGATAACTATAGTGTAAAGATAGTGAACGATAAAAGTGGTTTACCACACGTCCTTCCTCAGGTAAGGTGACCAAAACTGCACACAATACTCAAGGTGCTGTCTCACCAAGGCCCTGTACAACTGTAGCAAGACATCCTTGTTCCTGTACTTCAACCCTCTTGCTACGAACGCCAACATACCATTTGCCTTCTTAACCGCCTGCTGCACCTGCATGCTTACCTTCAGCGACTGGTGCACAAGAACACCCAGGTCTCTTTGCACTTCCCCTTCTCCCAATCTATTGCCATTCAAATAATAATCTGCCTTCCTGTTTTTGCCACCAAAGCGGATAACCTCACATTTATCCACATTATAGTGCATTTGCCATGTTTCTGCCCAATCACCCAACCTGTCCAAATCGTACTGGAGTTTCACGACATCCTCCTCACAGCATACCCTCCCACCCAGCTTTGTGCCGTCTGCAAATTTGGAGATATTACATCCAATTCCCTCGTCCAGATCATTAATATATATTGTGAACAGCTGCGGTCCTAGGATTGATCCTTGCGGTACCCCACTAGTCACTGCCTGCCACTCGGAAAACGACCCGTTTATTCCAACTCTTTGCTTTCTGTCCGCCAACCAGTTCTCTATCCAAGTCAATACTTTGCCCCCAATCCCATGTGGCTTAATTTTGCACGCTAATCTCTTATGCGGGACCTTATTGAAAGCCTTCTGAAAGTCCAAATACACCACATCCACTGGTTCTCCCTTATCTATTTTACCAGTTACATCCTCAAAAAATTCCAGTAGACTAGTCAAGCATGATTTACCTTTTGTAAATCCATGTTGACTTTGTCCGATCCTGTCACTGCTTTCCAAGTGCTCTGCTATTACATCTTTTATAATGGCTCTAGCATTTTCCCCACTACCGATGCCAGGCTTACCGGTCTATAATTCCCCGCTTTTTCTCTACCACCTTTTTTGAATAGTGGGGTAACATTAGCTACCCTCCAATCCATGGATACTGTTCCAGAGTCTATCGAGTTCTGGAAGATGACCAGCAATGCATCTACTATTTCTAGGGCCACTTCCTTAAGTACCCTGGGATGTAGATTATCAGGCCCTGGGGATTTATCGGCCTTCAGTCCCATCAATTTTCCTAACACCGTTTTCCTACAAATACTGATTTCTTTCAGTTCCACCCTTTCATCAGACCCTATGTTCCCCGGCATCTCTGGGAGGTTATTTGTGTCCTGCTTTGTGAAGACAGAACCAAAATATGTATTTAGTTGGTCTGCCATTTCTTTGTTCCCCATTATAAATTGAGTGTGTAGGTAGAAGAGGCTGAGGGATGATGCCGTAGGATCCTTCCTACCCCTTTCACCAGACACCTGTGAGAATGGCCTAAACCTCAGGACCGCTGCAATGCCACTGACCACCAGGGAGATGGGTGGTTGTGTCATCTTGTGGGGACCCAGCTGGCGGGACAATCCAAACAGGAGCAGAACTCTATCTGTGCCTCCGAAAGTGATCACAGCCCTGAATTCTTATGCTTCAGCGTCCTTTAAAGTGGCCTTGGGGGATTTGATTGGAGTAAAAGGTTCGTCAGTGCACTGATGCATCCAGAATGCCACCGAAGCTCTGCTAAAACACATACTTCGTCACTGAGACACAGCAGCGGGCTCCAGGCAGCAAGGTTTCTTCGATGTTGACAGATTTCCAAGGGTGTAGGGCATTATCAGTTGCACACATGCCCAGAAGCAAAACTGCCAGGAAAAAATAGAAAAGGTTATTACAGGAAACTTTCTGGTATCCGGCACTGACGGGACCGAGCTGGTGCCGTACCATCAAAACTGCCGTAGAAACCAGCGCTAATGTTAAAACATAGGGAGCTTTTGAGCTCCGTGTGAATCAACAAACCCTGTTGCTTAGCAACAGCTTCAAAACAGTCGGCCGCAGCTTAAAAGCGTCTCTGTAGCTAAGCAACAGCTTCAGCTAGACCTTGCAGAGCCTGACTGGAAAAAAAAAGCAACGAGAAGTAAAAAAAACTTATAGGAAACAGCTCCTGAATTTTGCCGGTAGATAGAGCTTTCCGGACATTTAACCTCTGGTTAAACGAAAGTTTCCTGTACTCCGTCAATGTGCAGATAGTTTATAATGTCAGTTGCAGCGTCCTATTAATGCCAGGTGTCCTGGAAGCTGTCATGATTCTTTCACCCTGCAAGAGTTCAACTTTCAAGATCCGTTCCATAAGAGACAGCAGACTGGATGGATGGCTCCTGGAGGATCCTGGAGATCCTCTTTGATAATACCAGACTGATACCTAGGATGGCAGGAATGGCGTATGAAGAGAGATTGGGTCGATTGGGCTTGTATTCACTCGAGTTTAGAAGAATGAGAGGGGATCTCATTGAAACTTATAAAATTCTAACAGGACTAGACAGACTAGATGCAGGAAGGATGTTCCCGATGGTCGGGGAGTCCAGAACCAGGGGTCACAGTCTAAGGATAAGGGATAAGCCATTTAGGACAGAGATGAGGAGGAATTTCTTCACCCAGAGAGTGGTGAACCTGTGGAATTCTCTACCATAGAAGGCAGTTGAGGCCAATTCATTAAATATATTCAAGAAGGAGTTGGATATATTTCTTAAGGCTAAAGGGATCAAGGGATAGGGGGAGAAAGCAGGGACAGGGTACTGAATTTGGATGATCAGCCATGATCGCATTGAATGGCGGAGCAGGCTCGAGGGGCCAAATGGCCTACTCCTGCTCCTATCTTCTATGTTTCTATGTTTCTATGATGGTGGATGATGTCAGTCACTATGACAACCAATAGGACGGAGGAACACTGCAGTGTGGCACTGACCAAAATCAGGGAACTCCTTGAGCAGCGTTCTGGAATCTTGAGGCAACAATTCCATTGCGTGGATAATCGGAAAGGTGCTTTGGTTAATTTTTCTATCAGCCCCCTTACACAGGAGCCTGAGAGCAGGTCTGCACGGGGTCTCCAGAGAGGGATTGGGCTCCACCCTTCCGCCCCCCTCAACTCCCCCATTGACAGCAGCCAAGCGCCAGAGTGTCTAGCAGCAAGGGGCAGACAGGTACCAGAAATAGTGGTGTGGGTGTCCACTGACCCCATGCTGTGGTGGCATGTGTGTCCACTGACCCCATGCTGTGGTGGCATGTGTGTCCACTGACCCTATGCTGTGGTGGCATGTGTGTCCACTGACCCCATGTCAATGTGTCAATGAGGTGCTCTCCCAGGGTCAATATTTATCAATTTAGCTGGGTCAAGGCATTTTGTTTCATGGGTAAGATTGATTAAAAATATTCCATTCAGTCAATGAATAACCATTGTTGGGTGCTGAACTATCCAACCAACTGAGCTTTGCATAGTACAAGTTAACTAAAAATATGACTGAAAACCTTCATTGTTACATTGCTCACACATTTCATAATTAAGAAGCTATGGCCTAGAAATTGGGTTTTGGCTTAGCCAGGGCTTTAGCGCCGGAAATTAGTGCCGGCGCTAAGTCCCCTGCGCGCGCCAAAAATTCAGTGGCGCCGCGCCCAAACGGCTGCCGGCGCTACTGAAGGGCCTTAGCGCCTGGAAAAGGGCGCTAACTGCCGTTTCGCGCCGCAATTCCGGCGCTGCGGCACCCGATGCGGTGCAGCAGGCTGGGGAAGTGCAGGCCTCCTCCTTCCGTTAAGGAGGAGCTGCCTGCACCCGGCCGCGGCCCGCGCAAATCTGCTTAAAAATGAGCCCGGCACCTCGGACAAGTGCCGGGCTTGCATCTGTTCCGGGGGGTGGGGGAGAGAAGTCCGGGGAGGGAGCTGCGGGCAGGCGGCCGGCGGGAAAGTGGCCGGCCGCCGCGGGGCCTTTAATGCGCCGGCGCTAACTGCAGTAAGGCACCTCTGACAAAACGCTGGTTGCGGCTGCCACGGGCGAGGCGGCCGCAACTCAATTTCGGAGTTCGGGCGGGTTACCACGGCAACCGGGATGCTGCGCACACCGATGACGTCATCGGTGCCGGCGCAGCGCTACCGGAGCAACGCCGATTTAGGGCCCCAGGGAATTTCACTACTGGCCATAACTCCGGCGCAAGGCCCTCTAGCGCCTCAAATGAGGCGCTAAGGCTACTGAATTTTCAGCCGTATATTCCTTAAAACATTTAATTGAAGCCAAAGAAATTTCACCTCATCGAGAATTTTATTGGCCAATTAAACGACGTGAGTGTTTCAGGTTGGTGTGTTTCAGGTTGCTGTGTGAAAGGTTGCTGTGTGAAAGGTTGCTGTGTGAAAGGTTGGTGTCGTGTGGTCCCCACCCTCTCTGCAACCGGTTCCCTTTTAGCCACAAATTAACCTCACAACTTGGTTCATTCTAACCATGTGACACCACAGAGCAATAAGATCCTCACAAACATTGAAATGAATGTAAGGAAAATGCAGCGGGTTCTGTTAGGATCGTGGAAACCTTCCCAGCAGAGTTCCCGTTCCACACTCAGCCCAGGCGATGCTTAACGCACAGGCAATAAAACAAAAATTTGCTCCCTTACGTTTATTCCTTTTCTCTGCCTTTTTGTCTTAAAATGGGCATGAGAAATAATTGAATAATATAGCCAGAAAAGTATATATAATATTTTAAATATTTCTTAGAATATTGATATAGCTTCAGATTTATTGTATTTATGTTACTGGCTATTCATTCAAGCTGGGATGGAATTTACATTCAATTAAATTTTGAAAAACATTTCTCCCAAAAAAGCATTGCCAATATCCAGAATGATCTTACATTCGATATAGCCGTGTAGTATGAAAATATCTCTGGGCTGAACCATCCAGACTGCATCTTCGCTTGCCCTACTCTTACAACATTGGAATACACTATTGGCTGTCAGTGAAACGAACTCTTCAGGAAAGCAGTTGCTTGCTGCTGAGAACATGAATCAGGGAAATGGGGAGGAGTTGTGGGACAAGGTCTGCCTGGGTATTCCAGTCTGATTGACAATTATTTAGGATGCACAATGAATCATTTGAAGGACATATTCAGTATGCTGATTACAATCTGATGTTTCATTACAAGGCGGTTGAGCACAGTCGCATTGGCAAAGGCTTCGCTGCATCTAATGAATGTTTTTAGTCGCAGGTGGAGTTTATGTGACACACTGCAGTCTCAAATAGTGAGCCACCTGCCTTGGTGACAGGGTAATAACTGCTACTTTAAATTTAAGTTACTGTCTCTTCTGTCTCTTGCTCATGGGCAGTGATTGTTAGAATTGATCTGAGGGTTGCAAACAAGCGTCCTGTATTTTAGAACTAAATTGTATGCATCAGCACAGGGGAAGCAGTGAGTTGCATAATGTGATCAGAGTCACATTTTTTTTAAAAGTGAGGGACCGGGCTCCCCTGATAGCTTAGCAAATTTATTCAGTGCATGACTGGATAAAGATTAGGGAGTTTCCAAGCCTCTCTACTGATCTGAACTGGGGTGCCAATGGGAGCATTAATATTAGCCTCAGCACTTGTCCAGTAGGAAGAGGAAGATTGACCAGGGTTCCCACTGCTGTACAGTATCCAGTGACGGCTGTTGGAACTCTGCATTTGTTGGGTGAGGATAGGATCAAGCTTGGCAGTTATGCATCCCCTATGTCAACACTTGCTGTCAGATTCAGACACGATTAATGGTCACTTGGGTGAGATACTCAATAGTCTGGAACTGTAGCTCCACAAAATGTTGACACCTTCAGTAGGGGAGGGAAGTAAGTTGACTAGAGAAAAAAATAAAAGTGGAGGATTCAAAGTGCTTTCTCACATGTTGCTTTCCCCTACCTATTATTAATTTGGAGCTGTGAATAACCATCTATACTCTCCTCCCCAGCAATACTGCATGTGGATTCAACTCACACCAAACATTTATTTAAATATTTGTTTTCCTCCAGAATAGCTTGTGCAGTTCGCATGAGATTTCCAGGATTTCTGGTTGAAATAGCAGCTGTAATAATTACATGCTCCATTGTGTTTCTCATCAGCATTCATAATTTGCACAGAAATCAAGGCAAACATTTGTGCTTTTCCCTGAATCAACATTCGGGTGCTGAGATTAAGTAGAGCTGTGTACATCTGGTCAGAGGTTTTCTGGCTCACCCATTTTCCAGTCAGCGGGCAAGTCCGGAATGCCACTTTCAGGTGACAGGTGATGCAGCTGCTTAGTGAGTCTGACACACTGGAGAAGGAAAAATATTTAATTTAAAATATTTACGGGTTGGAGTTTTTAAATTAATGTTTTTATTTACTGAGACTGAGACAGCATTTAATGCTGCAAAAGACTCCCACCTTCACTTCCCTTCCCCTTAAAGAAAGGTTAGGGTGCACATTCATCCTTTAATAACTCCCCTAGTGTTCCCCCAATAGTGGGTGGTTATCATTTTTAGTCAGCAAGGTGTCTGACCTGTGAGGCCACTCTGATCACCAAACCAAACTATTGAAAAATCCCCATCGGTCCACATTACTGTTTGTCCAAAGTGGAGTGTGCTCTCTCTTCCTGTTGGGGGACACGCCACTCATTAAGCTCAGAGAATTTAGGCACATAAATTGGAAAAAGGCATAGCTTCGAGACTCCCAGGCACATGCAGGATTCCTGCTGGGGTTTAAGCAGCTAAAGCCGAGCAGTTTAGCGTCCCAGCCGCTGAAACTTCCCGCTGCTCATCCAGCGACGACCACCTGACACATCAGGCCATTTTCCTCCCCCTCCACCCCCAGCCTCGCACACAGTCTCTTCCACCCCCCAACCCACAGATGGTCTACTCCCCTCCCCCACACACACTCTACCCCTCCCCCCCACACACACTACTCCCCTCTCCCCGGACGGGCTGGTCAGTCGGCAGGAACAATCCTGTGGTCCGGTCAGCCGAACTTGGGTATTGATTACCAAGTCTGCTGAGATCTTCCATCAGCAGGTGGCGAGAGCTTCAGCAGCAACTAATTGCCTTGCTTCAACCAAGTGAAGGTAGGTACGAAAGACTGGATACAGGAGTGTGTCTTTTTATACGCTACCTTCAGTAGTGCCTTCCAGCAGATGCCAACCCATCCCTCAATGGAGAATGTTTTCATCAATGATGTGGTGAAGAGCTCCCTTCAGCATGGCAGGGACACTACAGAGAACAGTTTGCACTGTGCCATGATGTTCTAAATATCTCATCCACTGCTGTAAGTGAATAAATTATCTGGTTGTGCTAAGCCAGATAAACCAGAAGGTTCAAGGTGGGCAGGAAACGCATGCTAATTACGAGCCGGTGGCATGCCCCCCATCATATTGGTGTCGGCAAAAAAAAAAGCATCCTGGGCCCACACCTGAAACAGGCATTAAGTCCTTTACATATTCAAATCAGGGGCCAAGCGCCTGTTTCAGGCCCCAGCTGCAATATTGGGTTACCCTGAACGCAGCCAGCAGTTCGCTGGCTTGTTGATGATGAGGCTCAAGGCCCAATATTCCGTGTGTCTTGGGCCTATCCATTCAGACACACAGATCACTTCCAGTGCCCCTTGCCCACCTGTTTTTGGGCATGTTCAAATTTCCAGACCAATGAATGGTGGGTGCTTTTGTTTTTTAGGATTCCAGTTCTGTTTGGGGCAGAGGTGTATCAATCTAGAGGTGATTTTACCAGAGAATTATCTTAGTTGGGAGGTTATAAAAACACTTCTATAAATAAATAAAAATGCATCAGCAATCAGGAGCTGAACTACTTGGTTTCAAAGTTGCAAATTCCTTTCATATGCTATGGCTTACAAAGCTAGAGCATTGTTTGTGTTTTTACTACAGGGGGAGTGACTCAACGAATCTGAAGCCACGCCAGAGCTGGAAAATTGAGAGCCTGGATTTGATTTGATTTGATGTGCTGAACCCTGGGAAATGATAGTGATGAAGAAGCAGTGGGTGGGAATAGATAATATGTGGAGAAGTAGGGAGTGATTACAAAAGAAAATAATCTCATAGAGAACGTCAGAGACATCAGAAGCATGCTGTCGCCTTGAGCCTCAAGGTTATATTATTTCCATTGTAATAACTCCCACCTGCCATCATTATGTTTCATGAATAATGAAGAAACTGTAACTCAATCCAACTTTTGGTGTGCAGTCTGTGCATGTCGAGCACCTGTTTTTCTCATGTGTGATGTATGAAGGATTTTTCATTACAGAATTTCCATACATATTTGGTGGAATAAATGAAGCTTATTAAAAATGTTAAGTGAAAAGACTCAGTATAATTGGCACACTATTTTCTGTGGTGATCAAAACAAAAAGTTTTATGAGGTAATTTTATTTTCCCAAGTTGTATAGTGGGTGAGTGTTAGTGGGAGGTGTTTCCTAATGGCACTAGCATTGAGAATTACTTCTTTAACGTTAATACTGCAAAGTGCAGGAAATTAATTTGTATTGGATTACTTTGAAATAACACTGCCCCCAAATGTAATAAGACTATAGAAATCCTGAATGTGTGTTGAAATCTTGAATGTGCTCCCAGAAATAATTGATTTTAATATTTAATGGAGCCTGCTTTGTTTTTAAAGTGTTTTTGGAGGTTTTCTGTTTGATTTTATCATCAGCCTTTTTCTCGCTATCACTTTCGTCATAGCCACCAAGTTTGATTTGTGCAACTCTACTTCGTATAAGAACTGTTCTCCAATGTTATGATACAAACTAGTATTATGATAGATTAACAGACAAGAAGAGTGTGTTTCATAGAGAAGTAGCTCACTTTCAATGGGTTATTTTAATACTTTGGGAGCCTCAATGTTGGTGCAGCTGTGGTGGTGCATTGAGCAAAGTTGTGTGGGTGTCTCAGTCACATTTCCTGGTTCTATTCCTACTTCTTCCAAATAGGCAGCATCTCTCTTACAATAGCTTCTCCTGCAACCACATGGTGACATCCACGGTATCCCAAAGTTGTGTCCTTGGCTCCCTCTTTTCCTTGTTTACATGTAGCCCCTCAGCAACATTTTCCATAAGTATGGAGTCAGTGTCCTTATATAAGCTGGCAACACAACAACAGCATTGACTTGCATTTTCATAGCACCTTTAATGTAGAAAAATGTCCCAAGGCGCTTCGTAGTGGTGCAATAAAAAAAATGGATGCCGAGCCAAAGAAGGCGATATTGGGAGGGGCGGCCGAAACTTGGATAAAGAGGTAGGTTTTAAGGAATATCTTGAAAGAGGAGCGATGGAGAGACTGAGGGGCATAGGGAGGGAATTCTAGAGCATAAGGGCCTAGGTGGCTGAAAACATCGCTTTCAATGATGGGTGAAGGGAGGGAGGATGCACAAATGGTCAGAGTATGGCAAGTTAGACCAAGATTGTAGGGCTGGAGGAAGTTACAAATATAGGAAGGGGCAAGGCCGTGCATGAGAATTTTAAATTTGAGGTGTTGAGGAACCAAGACTCTAAGTAAGCAAGGACAGGGGTGATTGGTGAGCAGGACTTGGTGTGGGATAGGTTACAGTCAGCAGAGTGTGGATGAGCCGAAGTTAACGGAGAATGGAAGCTGACCAGGAGACCATTGAAATAGTCCGTTATGAGGTGACAAAGCCATAGTTCAGGGTTTCAGTGGCAGATGTGCTGATCTGAGGGAATCGGCAGGTGATGTTATGGAGGTCGAAGTGAGCAGTCTTTGTGATGGAGAGCGTATGGGGTCAGCTCAAGGTCAAATAGGATGCTGAGGTTGCGAGCCGTCTGTTTCAATCTGAGGCAGTGGCTGGGCAAGGGATGGGATTAGTGGTCAGGGTAAGGAGGTTGTGGCCGGATGTGGTTCATTCAAGATTGCATGTTGGAGGGGTTGAGAGAGCTGGTGGACAGGTTGAGCTGGGTGTCATCGGTGTACATGTGGAAGCCGACACATTGTCTTCAGAAAATGTTGTCAAGGGGTAGCATGTAAATGAGGAAGAGGAGGGGGTCAAGGATGAATCCTTGGGGAGTCTGAAGTTTCAAACCCCGTATCCCATCCACCACCAAAATCACTTCATGTTACCAACTCAACAGTGCCTCCATTCTGACCTCACTCCCACTGCAGCAGAAACCCTAATCCACACTTATTACCTCCAGCCTTAATGCTGTCCTTAATCAGCCTCCCAAACTCTACACAAACTCCAATCACTCGTCCAAACCTCTGCCATCCATTACTCCCTCCTCGCTGTCTCCTTTGGCTCCCTATTCCCCAACACAGGACCTTGACTTCTGCTGAACGTTTCATTCAAACATACAGTGTTAGATTTCTGACATAAAAAATACAAATATTTTGGCCTATTTGAATTTAGTAAAATGACCAACCCAAAACACAGTTTTCTTCGCCTCGATAGGTCATCGTTCTCCAACTGAGAGACTGTGTCAGTGGTCTATTCTTCCAATGATCCTAGTCTCCAACCACTTAGTGCAAAACCACGGTGTGCAAATGAACTCTTGGTGATTTGGCCTCTAAATGTATACATCCGTCTCCGACTGCCTTTCCTCAGTGCTGCTCCCAACAGCCTTACTGAAATGAAGAACTTGCCAAGTAAAGGATTTTTTTTAAACCAAGTAAAGGATTGTGGGGGTGGGGCTGTACCTCACACTGCGTGGCACTGCACATTACGCTCAAACCCCCACATTACCTTTTAACAGATTAGCTTAACATGAAATTCAAAGAAATGCTACTGTGAAATATGTGCTCCCAAAATATTTATCGTTTCTCATTGTTAATGTTAATTGTTTATTGTTATACCAGGAAATGGATTAGGAATCAGGATTGTTGGTGGGAAAGAGATTCCAGGACGAAATGGAGAAATTGGTGCTTACGTTGCCAAGATCTTTCCCGGGGGAACTGCAGAGCAAACAGGCAAGCTCACAGAAGGTAAATAAACCCTTCCCAATTATATTGAGAAACCTTTAATTAACTAATTCAAGATATGACAGAATCCTTATACTTACACATTGATTTTTCTTTCATTGCGTCAAACATCAAATCCCTTTTCCATCTGATGTAATATTTGTGGATTCTGGTTTAGCATATTCTGTACCGATGCTTTGATGCACCAGCATGGACTGTTTCTGTGCTGTATACCCTATGTAAGCAGCTTTTATCACAGAGACAACTTACGACCCATTAGTGCCTCAATGGGCACTTTACCCACATACTCTCTCCTGTTGCTATGCCATGTATTTGGTTCCGATGGCAAGTTTGCACCATGAAAGACATGATTTTTTTTATTCGTACTAAATGCAAAGCACTTTATCTCAATAGAAATAATGAAAAGGAATATTTTGAATAACTACAGGCAAAACATCACAACAAAATCAAAGAGTAGTCATTTACATTTATCATTGGTAAAAAGCTGTTCTATTGTACAAATCTGCTATTCGAGGTGATTTTATTGAAGTCATCAGAAGTTAATACTTGGGATTTGTTGTAACAATTAGCTTCTGTTTCTGCTAAGTAGGAATTCTGTGACAAGTATCTTATGATGAAACTACAGTCGTGATTAGATAATTAGGGGTTCGCTCAATCTTTAAAGTGGAAAATTGCCTATAAGCTACCCTAGTTAACCTAGTGTTTAAATGCACCACCTGGTGTAATGCAGACCAGTAGATCCTAGGGTTTTTGCTGAGTTAGCCAATCTTATTTTGGAGGCCTCAAAGCTCCTGAAAAAGAGAGAAAAAATCAACCAGGGTGCTTGCTCTTGATTGCTGTCCAGGGATCCCTACGAGAAACTGCACATTTAGATCTTGGGGCAAGATGTGGCTCAGCTATGTTGTCCTCTATGGTTAAGAACATAAGAAATAGAAGCAGGAGTCGGTCAATTGGCTCTTCGAGCCTGCTCCGCCATTCAACAAGGCTGATCTTCTACCTCAACTCCAGCTTCCTGCACTATCCCCACATCACTTAATTCCCTTAGTTCCCAAAAATTTATCGATCTCTGTCTTGAATATACTCAATGACTGAGCATCCACAGCCCTCTGGGGTAGAGAATTCCAAAGATTCACCACCCTCTGAGTGAAGAAATTTCTCCTCATCTCAGTCCTAAATGGCCGACCCCTTATTCTGAGACTGTGACCCCATGTTCGAGATTCCCCAGGCAGGGGAAACATTTTCTCAGCAGTAACCCTGTCAACAACAACAACAAATTGTATTTATATAGCGCCTTTAATGTAGTAAAACGTTCCAAAGCGCTTCACAGAAGTATTAAAAGGCAAAAAAGTTGACACCGATCCACATAAGGAGAAATTAGGGCAGGTGACCAAAAACTTGGTGAAAGAGTTAGGTTTTAAGGAGTGTCTTAAAGGAGGAAAGAGAGGTAGAGAGGCAGAGAGGTTTAGGGAGGGAATTCCAGAGTTTAGGGCCTAGGCAACAGAAGGCACAGCCACCAAGGGTTGAGCGATTATAATCAGGGACGCTCAAGATGTCAAGCCTCTTAAGAATTTTATATGTCCATTGACACTAAGCTTACACAGGAAAAATGATCACTTGGCCAAACGACCGAAGGATGCTAGTTTGGATGCGCGTATACCTCAGCGTGAGTCAGCTCTGACAAATTGGGGTATTTTGCTCATTGTTTCCTATTTTTTCTTTACTGTACCTCCTAGTTTAAATTAGTTTTAAGACTCAAAATTGAAATTACACCATCATTTAAAAGCCAACATGTTCTACAGTAACCCTTTGAAGGACAACATCCCTACTAGGTGAACATTTTGGTTGCAAAACATGTCAAAAGTGAATGTATCACTAGAAATGATCACAGTAATACAGTCAAGGAGACTGCTGTTGCCCAGATTCAAAATTGGTCAATTGGCATCATGATGCCTTGAAACAAGTGTCAATGGGAAGTCAAGCAGTCTAATCACAGACAGGCCATCACCCTCACATTTTTGTGCTGTATATATTTTGTGCTTAGCAGTTGTATAGATTGTTAGTGTTGTATAAATAAATGACCTCTCTCAGACTGACTTCAAAGTGTTCAATGAAGCTCTGTACACTTCAAGTATGAACAGTTTGGTTTTGGTTGGCCATGAGTTGAGAGGGTACGGAACACAGCTCTTTGGGTGCGAGCCTATGAAAATCCTGCAAAGTCTATGCTGTTGGCTCAATAAAGAGTCAGATTGTCAACTATCGCATTTGTTTTATCCCAAGTTCTTCAGGGAAATTTTAAAATGGTCTCATCGAAATGGCCTGCCTGTTTTATGGTTTGTGATGTCACCAGTTTGCGGTATTAAAACTGATCTAATATCTCGCTTGCGTTGCTGCCTGTTTGATCATTTAGTTTGTTACGAAAAGCGTTTGGCATGGCTGACATTATGAGACATTGGAACTCCTAAATACTATCTAGTGGTAGAAAAGTTCACTTGGAGAGGCTATCCCAGATACTTTTATATTGTTAGGAAGCACTTGAAATGCATTTTTTTAAAATTGTGTTCTCAAGATCTGGGTGACTCTTGACAAGACCGCATTTAATTCCCATTCCTAGTTGCTCTGAGAATTTGTTCGTGGGCCTTCTCTTTGAACTGCTGCAATTATTGTGGCGACGGTGCTCCCACAATCTCGTTAGATAGGAAATTCCAGGATTTTGACCCAATGAAGGAACAGCCAGTACATGTCCGTGTCAGACTGATATGTGACTTGGAGGGGAAATTGAAAGTGATCGTGTTCCTATGACATTGCTGCTCGAGTCCTTCTCCATGGTAGAGGTCACAGAGCTGGGAGCTGTTGTCACAATAAGCTTGGCAAGTTGCTGCTGTGCACAGGTGTGCAGAGGATGGATATTAGGTTCAATGGTGGGGGCAACATTCAAGCGGCCTGCTCTGTCCTGGATGGTGTTGAGCTTTCTGACTGTTGCAGCTGCACCATCCAGGCTAGGGTGAATATTCCTTCACGCTCCTGACTTGTAGATGGTGGAGCAGCATTGCAAGGTCAGGAGGTAAGCCACTCATGACAGAGTATCCAGCCACTGCCCTGCTCTTGTAGCCACGGTATTGATATACTCATAGAGTAATAACGGCACAGAAGGAGGCCATTCGGCCCATCGAGTCCGTGCCAGCTCTCTGTAGAGCAATCCAGTCAGTCCCATTGCCCCGCTCTATCCCCGTAGCCCTGCAAGTTTATTTCCCTCAAGTGCCTATCCAGTCTCCCCTTGAAAACATTGAGTGTCTCCGCTTCCACCACTTCCGTCGGCAGCAAATTCCAGGTCATCACCACTCGCTGTGTAAAAAGGTTTTTCCTCAAATCCCCCCTGTATCTCTTGCCCAAAACCTTAAATCTGTGTCCCTTAGTCCTTGTACCATCAACTAGTGGGAACAGTCTCTCCCCATCTAGTCTATCCAAACCCGCCATAATCTCATACACCTTTATCAAATCGCCCCTCAACCGCCTTTGCTCTAATGAAAACAAATCCAGCTTTTCCAACCTGTCCTTGTAGCTAAGATCCCCCATCCCCGGAACCATTCTGGTAAATCTCCTCTGCACCCTCTCAAGGGGCTTCACATCCTTCCTAAAGTGTGGTTACCAGAACTGGATGCAATACTCCAGTTGTGGCCTAACCAGCGCTTTATAAAAGGTTCAGCACAACTTCACTACTTTTGTACACAATGGGCTGGATTTTCATTGAGGAGGCGTGACTACAATTTTCGGGGTTGTAGTCCCGCCTCCATCGAGTTGTGTCCAACCCATGTGATTTTCACTTGATTGACCTTGTTGAGCCAGCCCAGTGGGCTCTGCAGGCCAATTAAGGGCCACCCAGCAACAGGTGACATCACAGATTGACATTTTATCTGTCAAAAGCTTTTGACAGATGAAATATCAGCGTTTGACAGCTCTTTGAAGCTGTCAAACACTGACAACCTGTACTCCAAGTTAATTCCTTCCTCTCAGGCTGATTTAGAGATCTCTCCAGAACAGAAAGCTGAATGCTGCAACTTTTGACAGCTCGCGGCCATTCTGCTTTCTGTACCAGTGAGATGTGGGACTCCCGAGACCTGAAGGAAGGAAGGCTGTAAAGGTAAGTAAAACTTCTTTAAACACTTTACACACACCAAACACACTTTAGTCTGCACTCATGCACCCATCACTCACCTGAACACCGGACATCTCGAACCCTCCAAGCCCTTCAGCCCGACGGTCCGCCTTGCTAACTTGGCGTGGATTGGAGCCGTCGGGAATCCCACACTTCAGCAATAAAAATAGGGATTAGGCTAAAAACTGCCTGTTAACTACCTGTTAACAGGCAGTTAATTGGCACTAATCCCCTTCCCGCCTCGGGGAGGCGGGTCCCAGCACAGGTCGGGTATCCGCCTCCTTTGAAACTGGCATGGAGGAGGGTTGGGGGCAGGATGGGTTTGTGCCCCCCAATTTCGAGATTTTAACCCCCCACATGCCTCTAATCCCACCTCCATGGCCCAATGAAAATCCTGCCCACTACCTCTATTTATGAAGCCCAAGATCCCATATGCTTTGTTAACCACTCTCTTCAATATGTCCTGCCACCTTCAGGGACCTATGCACATTAACTCCCAGGTCCCTCTGTCCCTGCACACTCTTTAAAACTGAGCCATTGAGGGCGATTTTGCCAATGGGGGCGTGTTGGAGGCGGGACTGTTGCTTGTTGGGCCGTTGTCCCGCCTCGATCGACTTGTGGCCAACCCACGCTATTTTCCCTTGATTGACCTTGTTCAACCCGCCCAGCGGGCTTAGCAGACCAATTAAGGGGAAGCTGATGTCGGGAAGCCTGCGCCTCTCTTGGAAAAATGGGGATAAGCCTCTTAACTGCCTGTTAACAGGCAGTTAAGTGGTTGTAATCCCCTTCCCGCCTCCAGGAGATGGGACCCGGCGCAGGTCGGCTAACCGCCTCCTGGCAAGATGGCACGGAGGCGCCCCCAGATTCTGCCATTCTCCTGGCAGTCCCGCCTCCATACCCGCCTCCCCAGGGCTGGCAAGATCGCTTCCATTAATTGTATATTGCCTCTTCCTGTTCCTTCTGCCAAAATGCATCACCTCACACTTCTGTATTAAATTCCATCTGCCACTTGTCTGCCCATTCTGCTAGCCTTTCTATGTCCTGTTGCAGTCGATTGATATCATCATCACTGTTTGCCACACCCCCAAGTTTGGTGTCATCTGCAAATTTAGAAATGCTACTCTGTATTCCAATAGCCAGGTCATTTATATGTATCAAAAAAAGCAGTGGCCCCAGCATTGACCTTGGGGAACACCACTGCCTACCATCCTCCAGTCTGAAAAACAACCATTTACTACAACTCGCTGTTTTCTGTCCTTAAGCCAATTCCTTATCCAAGCTGCCACTGACCCACCTATTCCATGAGCCTCAATTTTTTTAACCAGCCTTCTATGTGGTACTTTGTCAAACACCTTCCGAAAATCCATGTAGACAACATCCATTGCATTCCCTTCATCAATCCTCTCTGTTACTTCATCAAAAAATTCAATCAGATTAGTCAAACACGATCTGCCTTTTACAAATCCATGTTGGCTCTCCTTCCTTAGCTTAAACCTCTCCAAATGCCTGTTAATTTTTTCCTTGATTATTGTTTCTAAAACTTTACCCACCACTGATGTTAAACTGACCGGCCTGTAGTTACTAGGATTGTCCTTACACCCTTTCTTGAACAATCGTGTCACATTTGCCACTTTCCAATCCTCAGGCACCTCCCCCACATCTAGGGAAGATTGGAAAATTATGATAAGCCCTTCCGCTATCTCCTCCCCCCAATTCCCTTAGCAATCTGGGATGCAAGCCATCTGGATCAGGCGACTTGTCCACTCTAAGCATACCCAGCCTTTCTAGTACATCCCGTCTATCAATTTTCACCCCTTCCATTGCTTCTACCTTTTCCACTACTACCGATATTTTGTCAGCATCCACCTCCTTAGTAAACACCGATACAAAGCACTCATTGAGTATTCTAGCCATGCCTTGCACCTCTAAGCATAGATCACCTTCTTTGTCTCTAATAGGCCCCACCCCGCCTCTTACTACGCACTTACTGTTTACATGTTGATAGAAGATTTTTGTGTTCCGTTTATGTTAACCACCATTCTACTCTCATATTTTCTCTTTGCCAATCTTATTTTCATCTTCACATCCCCTCTCAACTTATTGTATTTGGCCTGGTTCTCCCTTGAAGAATTCACCTGACATGCATCATACACCCTCATTTTTTGTTTCATCATCTCTCTATCTCTCTCGTCATCCAAGGAGCCCTTGCTTTGGTTCCCTTCCCCTTCTCTCTTGTTGGAATGTACCTAGCCTGTGCCTGGAACATCTCCTTCAAGATCACCCATTGTTCCGTTACAGTTTTTCCTGTTAGTCTTTGGTTCCATTTTACCCTGGCTAGATCCTTTCGTATCCCATTGAAGTTAGTCCTTTTTTTTCACAGAATCATAGAAAGTTACAGCACGGAAAGAGGCCATTTCGGCCTATCGTGTCCGCGCCGGCCAACAAAGAGCTATCCAGCCTAATCCCACTTCCCAGCTCTTGGTCCGTAGCCCTGCAGGTTAGAGACCCCCACAACCTTCTGGGTGAAGAAATTTCCCCTCAAATCCCCTCTAAACCTTCCCCCAGTTACTTTAAATCTATTCCCCCTGGTTTTTGACCCCTCTGCTAAGGGAAATAAGTCCTTTCTACCCACTTTATCTATGCCCCTCATAATTTTATACACCTCAATAAGGTCTCCCCTCAGCCTCCTCTGTTCCAAGGAAAACAGACCCAGCCTATCCAGTCTTTCCTCATAGCTAAGATCCTCTACTCCTGACAACATCCTTGTAAATCTCCTCTGTACCCTCTCTAGTGCAATCACATCTTTCCTGTAATGTGGGGACCAGAACTGCACGCAGTACTCTAGCTGAGGCCTAACTAGCGTTTTATACAGTTGAAGCATAACCCCCTTGCTCTTGTATTCTATGCCACAGCTAATAAAGGCAAGCATTCCGTATGCCTTCTTATCCATCTTATCTACCTGGCCTGCTACCGTCAGGGATCTGTGGACATGCACTCCAAGGTCCCTTTGTTCCTCTACACTACTCAGTGTCCTACCATTTAATGTGTATTCCCTTTCCTTGTTAGCCCTCCCCAAATGCATTACCTCACACTTCTCCGGATTGAATTCCATTTGCCACTGTTCTGCCCACCTGACCAATTTATTGATATCTTCCTGCAGTCTACAGCTTCCTTTATCAGTATCAACCACACAGCCGATTTTAGTATCATCTGCAGACCTCTTAATCATACTCACTATATTCAAGTCTAGACAATTGATATATACCACAAAAAGCAAGGGACCTAGTACTGAGCCCTGCGGTACCCCACTGGAAACAGCCTTCCAGTCACAAAAACACCCATCAACCATTACCCTCTGCTTCCTGTCTCCGAGCCAGTTTTGAATCCAACTTGACACTATGCCCTAGATCCCATGGGCTTTTAACTTTGTGACCAGTCTGCCATTTGGAACCTTATCAAAAGCCTTGCTAAAGTCCATATACACTACATCAAACGCACTACCCTCATCTACCCTCCTTGTTACCTCCTCAAAAAATTCAGTCAAGTTTGTCGGACACGACCTTCCCTTAACAAATCCGTGCTGACTATCCTTGATTAATCCGTGTCTTTCTAAATGAAGATTTATCCAGTCCTTCAGAATTCTTTCCAATAATTTTCCCACCACCGAGGTTAGGCTGACTGGCCTGTAATTAATCAGTCTATCCTTTTCTCCCATTTTAAACAAGGGTACCACATTAGCAGTCCTCCGGCACCACACCTGAAGCCAGAGAGGATTGAAAAATGATGGTCAGGGCCTCGGCTATTTCCTCTTTTGCTTAGCTTAACAGCCTGGGATACATTTCATCCGGGCCTGGGGATTTATCCACTTTTAAAGCTGCTAAACCCCTTAATACTCCCTCTCTCACGAAGCCCTGTTCCAGCTTAGAAGTTCCACTCGAGATTGTTTCTTGCTCCTCTCCATTGCTAATCTAAATCTTATGATACAATGATCACTCATACCCAAGTGTTCTCCCACAGACACTTGGTCGACCTGGCCGACCTCATTCCCCAGCACCAGATCCAGCAATGCCTCCTTCCTAGTTGGGCCAAGAACATAGTGGTGAAGGAAATTTTCCTGAACACATTTCAGAAATTCCTCCCCCCTCCCTTCCCTTTACCCTAGCATTATCCCAATCGATATTTGGGTAAGTAAAGTCCCCCAATATCACCACTCTATGGCCTAGAAATTGGGTTTTGGCGCAGCGACGGCTTTAGCGCCGGAAGTTAGTGCCGGAGCTAAGTCGCGCTGGGCGGGCCAAAAATTCACTACTTCTGCGCCCAAACGGCTGCCGGCGCTGCTGAAAGCTGTTAGCGCCTGAAAACTGGCGCTATGCGCTGAATTTCGGCGCTATTCCGGCGCTGCGGCGCCCGCTGCGGTGCGGCAGGTTCGGGAAGTGCAGGCCTCCTCCTTCCCTTAAGGAGGAGCTGCCTGCACCCGGCCGCGGCCCGCGATAATCTTTTTAAAAATGAGCCCGGCACCTCGGACAAGTGCCGGGCTTGCTTCTGTTCCGGGGGGGGTGGGGGGAAGTCCGGGGAGGGAGCTGCGGCCAGGCGGGCGGCGGGAAAGCGGCCGGCCGCCGCGGGGCCTTTAATGCGCCGGCGCAACGTTCTGTAAGGCACCTCTGCCAGAACGTTGCTTGCGGCTGCCACGGGCGAGGCGGCCGCAACTCAATTTCCGAGTTCGGGCGGGTTACCATGGCAACCGGGACGCTGCGCACACCGATGACGTCATCGGTGCCGGCGCAGCGCTACCGGCCTAACGCCGATTTAGGGCCCCTGTCAATTTCAAAACTGGCCATAACTTCGCCGCTAGGCCCTCTAGCGCCTCAAAAGCGGCGCTAAGGCCAGTGAATTTCTAGGCCTACAGCTCTTGCATACCTCTGCGATTTCCCTGCAGATTTGCTTCTCTACCTCCCTCTCACTATTTGGAGGCCTATAGAATACCTCCAATAGTGTGATCATACCCTTTTTGCTCCTCAACTCTAACCAAATGGATTCTGCCCTTGTCCCCTCAAGAACATCCTCCCTTTCCAACAATGTCTTCCATAATCAGCACAGCCACCCCACTTCCCTTTTTTCCTTCCCTATCTTTTCTGAGTGTTCCAGAGCCACGCCACGATTCAAATAGTGACACGGGCAAGTGGAAGCAGCTAATTGGGTGAGTACGGCCAGGTGAGCATTTATACTCCTCTATAGTTTGACAGTTAAGGTTAATAGTTTATAAAGTTTAGAAGGTCTTAATTTTTGTGGTTATAGTTTCTAAGGTCTCTTGTGTATCGGGGAGTGCTAGTAACCAAGGGCCCTTGAGTATATCATTTAACTGTAGTGTAATTGGTGGGATTCATTTGATTTAATTTAATTTGAATTAATTAAAGGGTAAGTCATGGCAGGACAGTTCGGCGCCGTAGTATGCTCCTCCTGCACTATGTGGGAAATCAGGGACACTTCCTGTGTACCTGACGACCATGTGTGCGGGAAGTGTATCCAACTGCAGCTACTGGCAGACCGCATTGCGGTGCTGGAGCTGCGAATGGATACATACTGGAGCATTCGCAGTGCTGAGGACGTCGTGGATATCATGTTTAATCAGTTGGTCACACAACAGCTAAAGGCTGCACAGGCAGGAAGGGAATGGGTGACCGCCAGACAGAGTAGTAGGCGCAGGCAGGTAGTGCAGGGGTCCCCTGTGGCCATCCCCCTCTCAAACAGATATACCAATTTGGATATTGTTGAGGGAGATGGCTCATTGGGGGAAGGCAGCAGCAGCCAACTTCCCGGCACCAGGGGTGGTTCTGCTGCACAGGACAGGAGGAAAAAGAGCGGGAGAGCTATAGTGATAGGGGATTCTATTGTAAGGGGAATAGATAGGCGTTTCTGCGGCCGCAAACAAGACTCCAGGATGGTATGTTGCCTCCCTGGTGCAAGGGTCAAGGATGTCTCGGAGCAGCTGCAGGGCATTTTGGAGGGGGAGGGTGAACAGCCAGTTGTCGTGGTGTATATAGGTACCAACAATATAGGTAAAAACCTGGATGAGGTCCTAAAAGCTGCAAATAGGGAGTTAGGAGGTAAATTAAAAAATAGGACCTCAAAGGTAGTAATCTCAGGATTGGTACCAGTGCCACATGCTAGTCAGAGTAGAAATAGAAGGATATTTCAGATGAATACGTGGCTAGAGGAATGGTGCAAGGGGGAGGGATTCAAGTTCCTGGGACATTGGAACCGATTCTGGGGGTGGTGGGACCAGTACAAACTGGATGGCTTGCACCTAGGCAGGACCGGGATCGCTGTCCTCGTGTTTGCTAGTGCTGTTGGGGAGGGTTTAAACTAAAATGGCAGAGGGTTGGGAAGCTGTGCAGGGGGACAGAGGAAAGGGAAGCAAGGATAGAAGCAAAAGACAGGAAGGAGTAAAGCAAATGTGGCAGTCAGAGAAATAGGGTTTAAATCAAACATGGCCACAGTAAATAATAATTCTAAAAGGTCTAAGAGTGTTAAAAAAACAAGCCTGAAGGCTTTGGCCTAGAAATTCATTATAGCCACTTTTGGGGCGGTAAAGTCGGGCGGCCGCTAAAGTTTGCGCCCGGCGCAAATTCGAGGCCATATCACCGATATTCATTAGCTTCGCCTTAAGAGTTTGCTCGAGCGCTAAAACTGGCGATGCACGGCTCTCTTTAGGCGCTAAGCCGGAGGTGCTGAGCGATACCGCCGAGGCCGGGCGCAGCGCAGGTGCGGCCATTTCTTGATTGACAGCAGACACCCTGGCGCCGGCCAGCTCTTAAGGGGGAAGGGTCGACTTGGTCTGTTGCCACGCCCTGGACACTGGAGCCCTCCAGCTAGGCCTGAACACTGCTGCTGGACCCAAATAGCGCCTCAAAGTATGGAGAAGGCCCGTGAACGAGCGCAGCGCTTCTCAGAGCATGATCTGAGGGTGCTGGTTAGCGCTGTGGAGAAGAGACGCCATATTTTGTTCCCAGACAATGGGAGGAAGCCGCCGTCCCGCGTCTACCGGGGAGCCTGGAGGCATGTCGCCACCAGGGTGACATCCAACAGTGAGGTCCCCAGGAGCGCTGTACAATGCCGGAAAAAGCTGAATGACCTCGCCAGGATTGTCAGGGTGAGTACCCTTTCCAGTGTCCTCCTCATCCTTGCATGTGCACCTCACATTATGGGCAAAGGGACCTGAAAGCCCTAATGGCCAGCCCTCATGCAGCAGCTATGGGACAGTCATGAACATCAATTGCACATTGTGCACTTAACACACTGGCCAGGCTATTCGACCGTGGGAGGCAGTGCACACAAGATCAGGGCTACACACTGGCCAGGCTATTCCACCATGGGAGGCAGTGCACACAAGATCAGGGCTACACACTGTACTTAGAGGCCGTCCTTTCTCTTGCAGGCCAAGCTGGCCAATAATAAGAGGAGCCGGACTGTGACCGGGGGAGGCGGACCCCAGATCCAACCGTTCACCGAGCTGCAACAGCGCATGGAGTGCATCATGGGTGCCCGGGTGATTGGCCCTGTTGCATCTGGAGATGCCGACCCTGTTCTGGGCACCAATGGTAAGGACATCACCTTTTGGACCTCTCTCGTCCCACTAGCGCATCAGATCTACATCCTTTGCCACTGTCCGACCAATGCGCTGAATGCCACCACTCATGCATCCCTCGCTGACGCCCTCTCCTCACTCTAAAGCTACTCATGTGCCTTCCTGCTTTCAGATGGTGAGGAGGAGGTCCCTGAAGTTGCCAGTGACAGCCCCTCAGAAGAGGAGGAGGAGGAGGAGCAAGAGGAAGGCGGCTCATCAGGGCCACTGTAGGGGAGACGTCTTCCCTGGAGGGGAGCGTGGGGGAAGTGTCGGAGGGGAGTGTAGCTCCTGGGACCAGCGGCCTGCAGAAACGCGGGAGGGGGGTGGAAGCTCAGCGGCCTTCTCCCCAGAGGGGGGAAGGGTCGGAGGGGAGTCCAATTGCTGGGCCCAGCGGCGTCCAGCAATGCAGGAAGGGTCGGCCAGTTCGGCGGCCTTCTCCCCAGAGGGAGAGTCCGGCCTCCAGTCCGGAGACGGTCAACGCCGAGGAGATGCGCCGCCTCGAGGACATGTCCGCGGACTCGGAGCGCCGGCACACGGAGCTCATGGGGGTAGTGGGACGGATGCCTGAGGCCATCCAGTCCCTGTCTCGGAGTGTCACCGAATTCGGGGCCTCTCTGGCAGCGACTGGCCAGGTGATCAGTGGTGCCGTGCAGTCACTGGCTGCTCTGATGCGGTCACAGAACAGGGCAACACAGGCACTCACTGCTGCCACACTCGCTGTGTCAGCCCGGCATCGCCAGGGCACCCGGCGCGCTGCAGCAGCACAGCGGTCTGTCCCTTGGCAGATTGCTGCGCATGCTGCAGTGCTGGCCCGGGCGAGTGCCAGTGTCTCAGGCGACCAGCGACCGCCTGCCATCCGCTAGCTTGCCCCATTCCTCCAGCCGCCACTGCCACTCCCCCAGTGGAGCTGCCACGAGCTGCTGCAGCGACTGATGCTGGCCAGCCACAGCTGCAGCATTCACCAGCCGGCCCCTCGAGGGCCAGACCTCGTCTAGGCCGACCCCCAAGGGCATCTGCCGTCACGACATGTGCCCCTCAGGAGCCTCCCCCCAGCCTTGCAGCAGCCACTGGCCTCACTTTGAGGAGGAGCAGCAGGGCGTCCAGGGGCCGGCAAAGTTTGCAGAAGGCATCGCCCTCGCGGGACACAAAGTAGAGGGTGTGTCCAAATGTTGTTTTTTTTGGAATGGTTGTTTTTTGAAGGCCGAGGTGAGGCCATTTTTGTTTACATCTTTTGTTAATCCTCCCCAGGTTGTGGGAGTGAGTCATGTGTGTGAATGTTTTTTGGGGGTTTCGTGTGTTCTTGGTTTTCATGTGGGAAGGGCCCTGAGTTTGTACAATAAACCATTTTATTTATTCACATTGTCCATGTTTGATCTTTGAAGTGTTTGTTGCCTTAACCGGCTGAGGGCTTGTGCAGCGGCTGCAATCATGTTCTTTCATTGGCACAAGCCATTCCCTGACAGGGGGCCTAGAAGTGACGTTCAATAAGCCACCGACGGGCGGCCCTTGGACATTCTGCCTCCCTCCTGGGCTGGTACTCCTCGTCCTCCTCCTCCTCATGCTCCTCCTGCTCCTCCTCCTGAGGTGGTGGTCCAACGTGAGGTGGCAGTGCCTGAGACCTGCGGATAGCCAGGTTGTGCAGCATGCAGCAAATGACGACGAATTGGGAGACTCGCTCCTGCGAATACTGGAGGGCTCCCCCGGAGCGATCCAGACATCGGAACCGTTGCTTCAGGACGCCGATTGTTTGTTCGATGAGGTTCCTGGTCGCTTGATGGCTCTCGTTGTATGCCTCTTCAGCAGGGGTCGTGGGCGCGCGGAGCGGGGTCATGAGCCAGGTGCACAAAGGATAGCCTTTGTCCCCGATAAGCCATTCTCTTGGGTGAGGCTGTGCCTGGAACATGTCAGCCACAGTTGTCTGTCGCAGGATAAAGGCATCGTGGCTGCTGCCTGGAAAGCGGGCATTGACAGCTAAGATGCGCTGCCTGTGGTCACACACCAGCTGTACGTTGAGGGAATGGTAGCCCTTCCGGTTGCGGTAATCCTCGGCATGCTCCAGAGGTGCCCGCAAAGCCACATGCGTGCAGTCAATGGCGCCCTGCACCATGGGGAAGCCCGCTATTCTTGCAAATCCCACTGCACGCTGCTGCTGCTTGTCCAGGGTCATGGGGAAGGAGATGAATTGACGTCTCCTTCTGAAAAGGGCATTGGTCACCTGGCGGATGCAGCAATGCACGGCGAACTGGGAGATGTTAGCGATGTCCTCAGCAGCGGATTGGAAGGAGCCGGTGGCATAGAAGTTGAGAGCCACCGTCACCTTCACTGCCACCGACAGAGACGTCCTGCGCATCAGCTGTGGACGCAGATCTCTGTGAAGCAGCTGGCAGATGTCTGCAACCACCTCCCTTCTGAATCGCAGCCTCCTAACACACTGCGCGGCAGACATGTTGAGATAGGAGAACTGCTGGCGGTATACCCTGGGTGGGTAAAGCCTCACTTGGCGACGCCTGTTGCCCCCTCTGCGTCTAGCCGGGGCTGCCACTCTCACATGGCGTCTGTAAGCCCTTCCGACATAAGGCTGAAACTCAGCGTTGGCACCCAATGCAGCCCCCATAATATGCTGGCAAACACTGAGATCTCAATGAAGGCAAAGATAATTGCAAAGCTCTGGCCTGAAGCCAAAAAGACCTGTCCTAGTTTTGGGCCAAAGCAGTAAGCTCTCTTCCTTGGTCTCTCTCCAAAAATCCGTTGCACAAGAGTGAATGCTGCAAAATGGCTGCCCTTTATAGTGCAGGGTGAGTGCCCTTTAATTTGCGCTCCCCGCAGCCCGCCTCGGCTGTGTACCGTTCCACTTCACAGTCGTTAGGGCCGCCCGGCGCACAATGGGGCGGCGCGAGTGAAGTTCCGGTTCCGGGCGCACAAAGGGCGTTGCACGACGAAATGACGTCATGATCTGCGCGCGCAGCTGAGCGCGCGCAAAGACTTTGCGCCGGCGCTAAAAGTCTACTGAAGTTGGGGCGAGGCGCAGATCGCGCAGCGCCCGGGAGCTAAGCGCCTAGCGCTTGAGATCTGCTCCTCCTAAGGCGCTAATGGCTGGCGCAGCCAACTGAATTTCTAGGCCTTTGTGTCTTAATGCGAGGAGCATTCGTAATAAGGTGGATGAATTAGCTGCGCAAATAGATGTAAACGGATATGATATAATTGGGATTACGGAGACATGGCTCCAGGGTGACCAAGGCTGGGAATTCAACATCCAGGGGTATTCAATATTCAGGAAGGACAAGCAAAAAGGAAAAGGAGGTGGGGTAGCATTGCTGGTTAAAGAGGAGATTAACACAATAGTAAGGAAGGATATTAGCTCTGACGATGTGGAATCTGTATGGGTAGAGCTGAGAAATACCAAGGGGCAAAAAACGTTAGTGGGAGTTGTATACAAACTCCCAAACAGTAATGCTGAGGTTGGGGATGGCATTAAATGGGAAATTAGAGACGCGTGCAATAAGGGCACCGCAGTTATCATGGGTGACTTTAATCTACATATAGATTGGGCTAACCAAATTAGTAACAATACTGTGGAGGACGAATTCCTGGAGTGTATACGGGATGGTTTCCTGGGCCAATATGTCGAGGAACCAACTAGAGATCAGGCCATCTTAGACTGGGTATTATGTAATGAGAAAGGAGTAATGAGAAAGGAATAATTAGCAATCTTGTTGTCGAGGCCCCTTGGGGCAGAGCGAACATAATATGATAGAATTCTTCATTAAGAGGAAAAGTGAAGTATTTGACTCAGAGACTAGGGTCCTGAATTTAAATAAAGGAAACTACGATGGTATGAGGCCCGAGTTGGCTTGGATGGATTGGGGAACGTTACTTAAAGGGTTGATGGTGGATAGGCAATGGCAAACATTTAAAGATCGCATGGATGAATGACAGAATTTGTTCATCCCTGCTTGGCATAAAAATAAAGCAAAAAAGGTGACTCAACCATGACTAACAAGGGAAATTAGGGATAGCATAAGATCCAAGGAGAGGACATATAAATTGGCCAGAAAAAGCAGCAAACCTGAGGAATGGGAGCAGTTTAGGATTCAGCAAAGGAGGACAAAGGGATTAATTAAGAGAGGGAAAAAAGAGTATGAGAGTAAGCTTGTAGGGAACATAAAAACTGACTGTAAAAGCTTCTATAGATATGTGAAGAGAAAGAGATTGGTGAAGTCAAGCGTAGGCCCCTTGCAGTCAGAATCAGGGGAATTTATAATGGGGAGCAAAGAAATGGCATACCAATTAAATACATACTTTGGTTCTGTCTTCACAAAGGAGGACACAAATAACCTCCCAGACATGTTGGGGAACATAGGGTCAAATGAGAGGGAGGAACTGAATGAAATCATTATTTGTAGGGAAATGCTGTTAGGGAAATTGATGGGATTGAAGGCCAATAAATCCCCAGGGCCTGATAATCTACATCCTACGGTACTTAAGGAAGTGGCCCTAGAAATAATAGATGCATTGCTGGTCATCTTCCAAAATTCTATAGACTCTGGAACAGTTCCCATGGATTGGAGGCTAACTAATGTAACCCCACTATTTAAAAAAGGTGGTAGAGAGAAAACGGGGAAGTATAGACCGGCAAGCCTGACATCGGTAGTGGGGAAAATGCTAGAGTCTATTATAAAAGATGTTTTAGCAGAGCACTTGGAAAACAGTGACAGGATCGGACAAAGTCAACATGGATTTACAAAAGGTAAATCGTGCTGGGCTAATCTACTGGAATTTTTTGAGGATGTAACTGGTAGAATAGATAAGGGAGAACCAGTGGATGTGGTGTATTTGGACTTTCAGAAGGCTTTCGATAAGGTCCCGCATAAGAGATTAGCATGTAAAGTTAAAGCACATGGCATTGGGGGTAAGGTACTGACTTGGATAGAGAACTGGTTGGCAGACAGGAAGCAAAGAGTTGGAATAAACGGGTCTTTTTCCGAGTGGCAGGCAATGACTAGTGGGGTACCGCAGGGATCGGTGCTAGGACCCCAGCTATTCACAATATATATTAATGATCTAGACGAGAGAGCTAGATGTAATAGCTCGAAGTTTGCAGACAACACAAAGCTGGGTGGACGTGTGTGCTGTGAGGAGGATGCAGAGAAACTCCAGTGTGATTTGGACAGGTTGGGTGATTGGGCAGATGCATGGCAGATGCAGTACATTATGGATAAATGCGAGGTTATCCACTTTGATGGCAAAAACAGGAAGGCCGATTATTATCTGAACGGCAATAGATTGGGAGAAGGGGAAGTGCAACGAGACCTGGGTGTCCTTGTGCACCAGCCGCTGAAGGTAAGCATGCAGGTGCAGCAGGCGGTTAAGAAGGCAAATGGTATGTTGGCCTTCATAGCGAGAGGATTCGAGTACAGGAGCAAGGATGTCTTGCTGCAGTTGTACAGGGCCTTGGTGAGACCGCACCTTAAGTATTGTGTGCAGTTTTGGTCGCCTTATCTGAGGAAGGATGTTCTTGCCATGGAGGGAGTGCAGCGAAAATTCACCAGACTGATACCTGGGATGGCAGGAATGGATACTGAGGAGAAATTGGGTCAATTGGGCTTATATTCGCTGGAGTTTAGAAGAATGAGAGGGGATCGCATTGAAACTTATAAAATTCTAACAGGACTAGACAGACTAGATGCAGGAAGGATGTTCCCGATGGCAGGGGAGTCCAGAACCAGGGGTCACAGTCTAAGGATAAGGGGTAAGCCATTTAGGACAGAGATGAGGAGGAATTTCTTCACCCAGAGAGTGGTGAACCTGTGGAATTCTCTACCACAAAAGGCAGTTGAGGCCAATTCATTAAACATATTCAAGAAGGAGTTAGATGTATTTCGTAAGGCTAAAGGGATCAAGGGATATGGGGCGAAAGCAGAGACAGGGTACTGAATTTGGATGATCAGCCATGATCTCATTAAATGGCGGAGCAGGCTCAAGGGGCCGAATGGCCTACTCCTGCTCCTATCTTCTATGTTTCTATGAACGCCATGTACGCTTGAATATTAAGTGCACAGTCCTAACTGTTTTTAAGCCACGTTTCCGTTATTGCCACAACATCATATTGCCACACAGCTAATTGTGCTTGTAGCTCACCAACCTTATTCACCACACTTTGTGCATTTACGTACATGCATTCTAAACCCATTTTTTAATATGGCTGGTCCAGTTAAACATCTAGATAGTGATAACTTCCTGGAAGTTGATGGTGAGGGACTTGACAATGGTGGTGCTGTTGAAGGTCAGAGAAATGTGGTTGGGCCTTTTCTTGTTGGAGATGATCATTACCTGGCATTTATGTGGTTTGAAAGTTAACTGCCACGTGTCAGCCCAAATCTGGTTGTTGTCCAGGTTCTGCGATAGGCTGGCATGGGCTGCTTCATTATTGGAGGAGTTGTGAATGGAGCTGAACACTGTGGAATAGTCAGCAATCAATCCCACTCCTAATGCTTTGACAGAGGGAAGGTAATTAATGAAGCATCAAAAGATAGTTGTGAAATGATTCTGCCCTGAGGAACTCTGGCAGCAATATTCTGGGGCTGCGATGATTGGCCTCTGATAACCACAAGCATCTTGTGTGACAGATGTGATTCTAACCGCTGGAGCAGTTTCTGATTGATCGCCACTAACATGTTTGTTCGGATTCCTTGATGCCACACTTGATTGAATGCTGCCTTAATGTCAAGGCCAGCTACTCTTACTGCTCCTCTGGTATTCAGCTTTTGCATCCATGTCTGGATCAAAACTTTGATGAGGTCAGGAGCCTAAGGGCTCTGAAATGAACAAGCTGGTTATTGGTGAGGTTAGTGGGGGGCTGAGGTTTTGTGAAGTCAGTAGGAGCTATAAGATGATGTGCGACCTGATAAATGGACTAACAGTGGCTTTGATGAAAAAGCTGTTGTGGTCCTGAGCAAACAAACCAGAGGATGTGGCTTTGAATGACTATATTGTCATTAATGTTGGTAGACCACAAGACAAACGTTCAAGATTACTTATGATTTTGATCATTGATCATTAGTAATGAATATCTTATCTCCTTTTGCATCAGCTGAAGAATAAAATATAACCACAAAGCTCAAACAACAACATGGTCATAAATCTGTATCTTGGATTGAAATTTAGTAATTGTTTGCCTGATTTCATTCAATCAGTTCAAATGCCAGTTGCCTAATGTTGAAAATAACTGCTGTTAAGAATAATAATTTAATTATTAAGTGAATTATGAGTCCCTGTTACAGTTTGGTTCATCTCTGCCCTTAAAAACACAACTGCCGTGGGTGAATAAACCTCAATTATTTTGAACAGGAAGCTCTCGTCTGAATGTCTAAGTGACCACAGGGTCCCAGGCCTGCTTCAGCATACTACAACAGACACAATTCAGTCCCTGTTTTGAAACCGTACAGTTGTGTGAGCGCCAGGATATGGCCAGCTATGCATCAATGGCACTGCTGTTGTAAATTGAATAATAACACATGGAAAACAAAAACTGTATATCTCACGGATGTCCAGACAGCTCTAAACTCTGGTAACAGCCATCAGCGATGCCTGCCGCAGCAAGTAATGTCTGCTCAGTAGATATTAGCATGCCTAAATTAGACTATAGATTCACCCTGGGCTCTGCGATACAGTTCTGGATGAGCAAAAATTTTCTCCAGTTAAATATTGGGAAGACCGAAGCCATTGTTTTAGGTCCCCACCACAAACTCCGTTCCCTCGCCACTGACTCCATCCCTCTCCCTAACATCTGTCTGAGGCTGAACCACACTGTTCGCAACCTTGGTGTCATATTTGACCCTGAAATGAGCTTCTGAAAACATATCTGCAGCATAACAAAGACTGCCTACTTCCACCTCCGTAACATCGCTCGTCTCTGCCCTTGCCCTTGCTGAAACCCTCATCTAGCTTTTGTTGCCTCTAGACTTGACTATTCCAACGCACTCCTGGCTGGCCTCCCACATTCCACCCTACGTAAACTTGAGGTCATTCAAAACTTGGCTGCCCATTTCCTAACTCGCACCAGTTCCGTTCACCCATCACTCCTGTGCTCACTGACCTACATTAGCTCCCAGTTAAGCAGCACCTCGATCTCAAAATCCTCATCCTTGTTTTCAAATCCCTCCATGGCCTCACCCCTTCCTGCCTCTGTAATCTCCTTCAGCCCCACAACCCCCTGAGATATCCTCGCTCCTCTAATTCTGCCCTCTTGAGCATCCCTGATTATAATCGCTCAACCTTTGGTGGCCGTGCCTTCTGTTGCCTAGGCCCTAAGCTCTGGAATTCCCTGCCTAAAGCTCTCTGCCTCGCTACCTCTCTTTCCTCCTTTAAGACACTCCTTAAAACCTACCTCTTTGACCAAGTTTTTGGTCATCTGCCCTAATTTCTCCATATGTGGCTCGGTGTCAAATTTTTTGTCTTTTAATACTCCTGTGAAGCACCTTAGCACGTTTTATTTCGTTAAAGGTGCTATATAAATACAATTTGTTATTGTTGTTGTTGTTTGTCTATTCAACTGAAGTTGTTGGTCAAGTTATTTACGTGGCAAGTGCCTCTTTACAAAAAGTTATCATGATGGCAATGAAGTCTGCTTGTGTGGAAGAATTCAGTGTGTATATTGGGTAAATAAAAGAAACACCGCCCTTCAGGATACTTCAGCTGCCATTGACGTAATATTGGGGTCATTTTGAGATCGTTTGCTGCTGCCAGGATTGCTCATAGCTGGGATTTGGGTCAGAGATCGGCTGTAACATTATCGCCCAATTTCGCAACCTTCCCTACATTCTAGTCAGGCTTCGCACTGGAAATGGAGCCTGATAAAATTACCTTTATAAATTGCACCCTCTTTTGAAGTATCCATCAAACTCTGCCGTTTGAACAAGACATATTAACATGTGCCACTATAACATAGTGTTCACACCAGCACCAGAATTACTGATCTTGTGGTGTTTCCACAACTTACTTCTTCAATACAGGAAATATGGATGTCAGACATAATGTGTGTGGCTTGTTGCCAGCTGTAATATATTCAAGAAGGAGTTAGATATATTTCTTAAGGCTAAAGGGATCAAGGGATATGGGGAGAAAGCAGGGACAGGGTACTGAATTTGGATGATCAGCCATGATCTCATTAAATGGCGGAACAGGCTCGAGGGGCCAAATGGCCTACTCCTGCTCCTATCTTCTATGTTTCTATGTTTCTAAATGCCTACTGCACTTTTCGCTGGTTTCCCCAGAATATGGGACATTCTCAGTGACACATATGTAGCCATTCAGGCCCCTACCCTGATACCAAAGCCTGCTAAAACAAAAAGGGGTCCCGCTCCATTAATGTGCAGATGGCCTATGAACATGATTATGCACATGAGTGCCTGCTACCACAGTATCAATCTTGGCACCTTCATTTTATGACATAGAAAAATAGGAGCAGCCGTAGGCCATTCGGCCGTTCGAGCCTGCTCCGCCATTCAATATGATCATGGCTGATCCTCCATCTCAATACCATATTCCTGCTCTCTCCCCATACCCCTTGACGCCTTTTGCATCTAGAAATCTATCTATCTCCTTCTTAAATATATTCAGTGACTTGGCCTCCACAGCCTTTTTGGAAGAGAATTCCACAGGTTCACCACCCTCTGAGTGAAGAAATTTCTCCTCATCTCAGTCTTAAATGTCCTACCCCTTACCCTGAGACTGTGACCCCTCGTACTTGACCCCCCCAGCGATGGGAAACATCCTCCTTACATCCAGTCTGTTTAGCCCTGTCAGAATTTTATACATTTCAATGAGATCCCCTCTCATTCTTCTAAACTCTAGTGAGTACAGGCCTAGTCGACCCAATCTCTCCTCATACGACAGTCCTGCCATCCCAGGAATCAGTCTGGTGAACCTTCGCTGCACTCCCTCTATGGCAAGTATATCCTTTCTTAGGTAAGGAGACCAAAACTGCACACAGCACTCCAGGTGTGTTCTCACCAAGGCCCTGTACAACTGTAGTAAGACATCCTTGCTCCTGTACTCGAATCCTCTTGCAATGAAGGCCAACACACCATTTGCCTTCTTAACTTCTTGCTGCACCTGCATGTTTGCTTTCAGTGACTGGTGTACAAGGACACCCAGGTCCCTTTGTACATCAACATTTCCCAATCTATCACTATTTAAATAATACACTGCCTTTCTGTTTTTCCTACTGAAGTAGATAACTTCACATTTATCCACGTTTTACTGCATCTGCCAAGTATTTGCCCACTCACTCAACTTGTCTAAATCGCCTTGAAGCCTCTTTGCATCCTCCTCACAACTCACAATCCCACCTAGTTTTGTGTCGTCAGCAAACTTGGAAATATTACATTTGGTTCCCTCATCCAAATTATCATTGATATATATTGTGAATAGCTAGGGCCCAAGCACTGGTCCCTGCGGTACCCCACTAGTCACCGCCTGCCACCCTGAAAAAGACACATTTATTCCGACTCTCTGTTTCCTGTCTGTTAACCAATTTTCAATCCATTCCAGTATATTACCCCCAATCCCATGTGCTTTAATTTTGCACACTAACTTCTTATGTGGGACTTTATCAAAGGCCTTCTGAAAATCCAAATACACCACATCCACTGGTTCTCCCTTATCTATTCTACCAGTTACATCCTCAAAAAACTCCAGTAGGTTTGTCAAACACGATTTCCCTTTCATGAATCCATGTTGACTTTGTCTAATCCTGTTGATATTTTCTAAGTGTCCTGTTATCACATCCTTTAAAGTAGACTCTAGCATTTTCCCTACTACTGATGTTGGGCTAACCGGTCTGTAGTTCCCTGTTTCCTCTCTCCCCCCTTTTTTAAATAGTGGGGTTACATTTGCCACCCTCCAATCTGCAGGAACTGTTCCATAATCTATAGAATTTTGGAAGATGACAAACAATGCATCCATTATTTCCATGGCTACCTCTTTTAGTACTCTGGGATGCAGGTTATCAGGCCCTGGGGATTTATCAGCTTTCAGTCCCATTAATTTCTCCAGCACTATTTTTTTTACTAAAACTAATTTCCTTTAATTCCTCCTTCTCACTAGACCCTTGGGGGGAAAAATTCGGTTGGCTTGCGCCTCGCACCCTAAGAGGGCGCGAATGGGGCACAAAGCAACTAGCGCCCGGGCGCGGCGATGTTTGCGCCGCTCACGAAATTGACTAGAGCTTTTGCGGTGGCGCAAAAGTTTAGCGCCCTGATCTCCTGCGCCCACAGATCATGACGTCAATGGAGCGTTCAATGCCCTGGTGGCGCCCCGGACTGGATATTGCATGGCGCCCCCCTCCTTTCTGCCTGGCGCAAGAAACGACAGGGAGACTGGAATGTTTCCCAGTTGGTGTGGGGCTGGGGGGGCGCCGTTTAAAGGTGGCCTCTTCCTGGCTTTTTCTGTGGTCGACATTTTTGCACCACTCAATCTGACAGAGAGAGAGATTCTGAGAGAGAGAGAGAGATAGAGAGACTTCTGCATAGAGTCAACGCTGTGTGAAGTAGTTTTGGCTACTGAGCATCACTTTGCAGGCACTTTTGGATTTGACCTTCATTACTTCGATTGCCAAGAGACTGTGGGGGCTGCACTGATGTGGGGCGTCGTCCTGCGCCTGCAGAATCAGAGGCAACAGAGACTCAGAGAGAGAGTGGCAATCATGGCCAGATGGATGAGGGCCAACAGGCCTGTGCACAGGAGAACTTACCCTCCCAGTGTATTCCGGGAACAATTCTCCAACATTAATTTGTCTGAGGAGCAGTGTTTGTGCAGGCTGCGCTTCAGCAAGGAGGTGGTCACTGAGCTCTGTCACCTGCTGCAGCCAGATCTGCAGCCTCTACTGAGGACCAGGACGTCTCTGTCAGTGGCAGTGAAGGTCACAGTGTCTCTGAGCTTTTATGCCACCGGCTCCTTTCAAGCAGCTACTGGGGACATCGCCAATATCTCCCAGTTCGCGGTCCATTGCTGGATCCATCAGGCCACAAATGCCCTCTATAAAAGGAGACACCAGTACATCTCTTTCCCGATGACCCAGGCCAAACAACAAGAACGTGCATTGGGCTTTGCAAGGATAGCGGGCTTCCCCATGATGCAGGGCGCCGCATGAGAATGCCGAGGTTTTCTGAAATCGCAAGGGGTTCCACTTCTTAAACGTCCAGCTGATACTCGCTGTCAATGACCGCTATCCTGGCAGCAGCCACGATGCTTTCATCCTGCACCAGACTGCTGTGGCAGAACTTTTCCAGGCACCGCATCACCCAAGTGGTTGGCTCCTCGGGGACAAGGGATATCCACTGTGCACCTGGCTGATGACACCGCTCCATAACCCCAACACCCCTGCTGAGCTGCGGTACAACGAGAGCCATCTCGCCACCAGGAACATCATTGAGCAGACGATCGGCGTGCTCAAGCAACGGTTCCGCTGTCTGGACCACTCGGGGAACCCTGCAGTACACGCCTGAGCGAGTCTCCCTCTTCATAGTTGTGTGCTGCATGCTTCATAACCTGGCAATCCTCAGGACCCAGCCAATGCCACCAGGCCTTGGAGCACCACCGGAGGAGGAGGAGGAGAATGATCATCAGCAGCACCAAGGCGGGAGGGAGGCCCACAATGTTGAAACTTCAAGGGCTGTCCGTCAACGGCTGATAACAAGCCGCCTCTAGGCCCCTACTGAGGAAATGGCTTCTGGCATGGAGAATAACATGAATGAAAGCAACCCGCAACCCTAAAGCCAGCCAAGGCAGCAATGATTCCAAAGGCCAAATCTGTACATTTTGAATACAAAAACTTTTTTATTTTACAAATTCTGTGGGTGTCATTTCTTCATGACAAACTAATAGAAACAAACACAAAAAATCATTCTTTAACATAACTGGTTCTCACAACCTGGAGATAATGTCCAAAACACTAAACAAATGTTTGAACACGAACCTTGGCCTTTAATAAAAAATTGACCAACATTTCATCAAACCTCCTACTTTTTGCCCTTCGAGGGTGCTCTCCTTCACTTGCACACTTCCCCCCTTCCCACCCGACTGCTCCTCCGTAATGGGGCCCCAGTGGCTGCAGCAAGGCTGGTGGAAGGCTGCTGATTGTCAGAACCTGAGACTACAGATGCCCTTGAAGGACGGCCTCAACCAGCGCTGGGCCTGGAGGGCCCGGCTGCAGACTGCACCAATTTTGCATGGGCGGCAGCAGCCTGGGCTACAGGTGGTGGCAAGTGCAATGGGGAAGTGACAGTGTTGGCAGCAGGAATGCTGTCATCTTGAGAGAGGACAGCAACTCCCTGCTCGACCGACACACTGGCACTCCTACGGGGCAGCACCTCAGCATCCGGAGCAATCTGCTGGAGCACAGATTGCTGGCCTGCGGTGCAGTGAGAGCCCCGGGGAAATGTGTCTGAACCAGCAACAATGGCAGCAGTCAGTGCTTGCGTGGCCTCAATCTGAGTCTGCATGAGACCAGTCTGAGATTGGATCACGGCAGCCAGTGACTGAATTGCAGCACTAAGCATTAGTGTGGAATCCGCCTGTGCTACAGCGGAGTGCTCCACACTCCTTGCCAGTGCATCAATGCAATCGGGCACCCTTCCCACTGCACCCATGATCTGAGTATGCATGTCCACCGCCTGGGTGTTGATTTCAGCGATGAGCCGCTCCTCCTCTGCGTCCAGTGCAGCAGGACTCACTGGCCTACTCTCCCTCCGGGGAGAAGGCCCCCTGAGCTTCCCTAGCCACATCGCGTTACTGCAGCCCACTGGGTCCCGGAGCTTCACCCTCATCAGACCCTTCCCCTCTGCTCCCCTCCAGGGAAGGTGTGTTCCCAGTGTGGGCATGGGCTTCCTCGGGAGAGGGTGGTGCTGATGTTCCGGCTTCCTCTTCCTCCTCGCCTGCAGCTTCACTCCCACTGGCAGCTTCAGGGCCTGACTCCTCAGCAGGTGAATCACCATCTGAAAGCAGGTAGGTTCAAGAGTGGCTTTAGCGCGGCAGTAAGGGAGGAAGGAGTGCAGCGATTTAGTAAGTTGGATTGAAAGTGTCAAAGGCTAGTGTTGTGAGGGACAAATGGAATGAGAGAGGAGAGAAAGCTGATGACCTTACCATTGCTGCCCCGAACAGGGTCGGCCTCTCCAGGGGCGATGGGATCGATCACCTGGCTTGCCATAATCTTGTGGACGCGCGCCTCAAGATCACTTGTGAAGGAATGAGCCATACCTATTCAGAAAAATACACCATCCTATGAACAGAATTCTGACTTAATTAAAACATGACAAACTGGGTTTAAAAATCTAAAAGCCTCAACGACACAAAGCTGTAAGCAAAATACAGACTTTTGAGGTAAGAATCAGTTGTTGACACTGAAACAATAGTCCTACTGAAGCAGCAGGTTGGAGCTTGCAGAAAGTCTGAGCTTTGGAAAGAACACAATAAGATATACCCAGTTAAATTGTTTTAAACCAACACTTTGTAAACAGGCACATGAAAGAGCACAATGGTATAATGTTAAGGTGTCATAAACCAACACTTTGGGAAACAGAAACACAGAACATTAAAGAAACAATTGCCTTCATAAATATGATATCAAATGAAACAAGGAGACATGAAGTCTGAAATACAACCAACTAAGGTAGCTAGGAAGACAATCATGTACTCATTTGAAGCGTTTTTAATTTACATGTTGTAAAAGATACAAACAGAAGACTTTGTAAATGTACATCAATAGATGCCCCAAGCAACCACATGGTTTTTGTATTGAACTTGGAACACCACGGTGACACGAAGGCCTGGATTTTGATACTGGAGGCGCGTAGAAGGCGGAACTACAACTTTCGGGGTTGTAGTCCCGCCTTCATCGAGTTGTGGCCAACCCATGCGATTTTCACTTGATTGACCTTGTTGAGCCCGCCCAGCGGCCTCAGCAGGCCAATTAAGGGCATCTTTTGACAGATGAAATATCAGCATTTGACAGCTGTTTGAAGCTGTCAAACACTGACAATCTGTACACCAAGTTAATTCCTTCCTCTCAGGCTGATTTAGAGATCTCTCCAGAACAGGAAGCTGAATGTTGCAACTTTTGACAGCTCGCAGCCATTCTGCTTTCTGTGCCGGTGAGATGAGGGACTCCCGAGACCTGAAGGAAGGAAGGCTGTAAAGGTAAGTAAATGTAAGTAAAACTTCTTTAAACACTTTACACACACCAAACACACTTACCTCTGCACTGATGCACCCATCACTCACCTGAACACCGGACATCTCGAACCCTCCAAGCCCTTCAGCCCGACGGTCCGCCTCGCTAACTTGGCGTGGTTTGGAGCCATCGGGAATCCCACACTTAAGGAATAAAAATAGGGATTAGGCTAAAAATTGCCTGTTAACTACCTGTTAACAGGCAGTTAATTGGCACGAATCCCCTTCCCGCCCCAGGGAGGTGGGTCCCAGCACAGGTCGGGTATCCGCCTCCTTTGAAACTGGCATGGAGGCGGGTTGGGGGCGGGATGGGTTCGTGCCCCCCGATTTCGCGATTTTAACCCCCCACATGCCTCCAATCCCGCCTCCATGGCCCAATGACAATCTTGCCCGGTCTGCTTACAACCAGCTAAGGTGACTTAAGAATTGAACAGAAGACTTTGTAACTATGACATCAATAGATGCCCCAAGCAATCACATGGTTTTCATGATAAGTTTTGAACACCTACACAGCAGACAGAATTCTGCAAGCTAACAGCTGAATTAACAGTAAGAATTGAAAGAAGTCAACAGAAAAATGACTAGAAATAATTAGCTTACATCAGCAGAAAACTTCAAAGGATATACCACTGAAAGTCGCTGGAAGGGGCAAAGTGATTCTCAGCTTCAGAACCACTCTATAAGCCTACAACTCTGAGTCTTGGGTAATCAAAGGTATTTGATTTTGGTGGATATCCTGGATTAAAAATAAGTAGAAATGTAAAAATGTAACGAAGTTAAGATTTGAGAATAAGGATCTCTGATGATAAGAATTGTAAGCTATTTATTTTTGGAACTGGTAAAGTTGCGATTGACTAACCAGCTGCTAACTGCATGTTGGTTCTTTAATAAATCTATATATTTTTAGAATTGTCTCACATAGTACTTCTGTATCAAACTCGCAAACTCAATCTCTGTACACTCTTTGGTGAGGAGTTGCAGAATTCTGGGGGAGTTTTCCGGACCCTCATAATATCGGGAAGGTTACAGTCTAGTTAAACTTATCAAAAGTGCTACCTGAAGGACGGTAACATCATCAGGTCGTTCTTTTCCTTTAGGGAGAGAGAGTCTGGACCTTTAGACCCAATTAAGTGTCTATAGGATTCGGCTACCTCTAACTTTAGTTGAAGGTGAACGTCTGGGGAATACACCTGATCTGGGGCTAGGACTTGTAATTATCCCTTCACACTGATGGGTTGCAGCTGAGGCCACCTGTTCATTGCTGCTGCCTCCTATTATGAGATAGCTTAGCCTGCAAGAAAAAGGATGGCGTCTGAGTAAATATACAGCCATGGCCGTGCCTGATGTGCCTCCCATAATTGAATAGCCCTTAATGTATGGAGCCATGGTCTTGCCTGATGTGCCTCCCATAGTTTATAGGGGGGGTGGAGGGCGGGGTGGGGGGATCAGGGAGGCTTCCCACCCATTCATGCTCAGTTGGCCACCATTATACCACCCAATTTCAAAATCCAGCCCTGCACCAGTTTAAATTATTTTGCTCCTGAATACTCAATATTCTTGTAATTAGTTTTGCCAATATTAGTGGCTGAACACTTGACAAGTGCATCTGAAAATTCTCAGCCCTTTAATGGAGGCATTAGTAGCAGAGAGAAGATTTCAGATGAGAGCTCCCTCATATCAGAAAAAGGCTTTGACAACGCGAGTGTCAGCCGTGGCTCAGTGGGCAGCACTCTCTAGGTGGGAGGGGCTAGGAGTGAACCAGGTGTTACTGGTTGCCTGATTGCAGCTGGGAGTTGGAGGGAGTTTTGTAAAAAGTTGGTGGTGGGTTTTGGGGTTTTGTTTTCAGGTTTTAGGGCCTTTTTTGGCCCACAAAAACAGCCAGATGGCTGCTGAGGGGTCCGGAATGCCGGGCCCCTCAGGGGACAATGTTCCCAAGAGGAATTTAATTAGGGAAGAAACTGTGGTGGGAAAGAAAAAAAAAAGCCCAAAGATTTGGGCCGGGACCTCAGGAGGTTTGGTAAAGAAAACACGGTGGTGGTGCAGTGTGAAGATAAGAAGATTCGAGCCTGGGATATTATCCAGGCGGTTCATGAGGACTGTGGCGAGGGAAGCTGCTTTGCCTGCCGACCTAAGCCAAATGTGGGATTCGAGGTGACGGTCAGTGGTCGTGAGGAGGTGGAAAGACTGTTACTCAGTCTGAAAGTTGGTGAGAAATTCTTGGAGGTGACTCTGCTATATTCAGAGGAGGTGGTGGTTTCATTTTTAAACTTGCCAGTTTACACTGAGGACGAAGTGCTAAGCAAAAAGTTGGAGTCGTGGGACATAAAAATCTGTTCTGCAATAAAGAGGTGTTATCCGGGAACACAGGTAGCAGACGGAACCCGGTATGTAAAGGTGCGGTTCCCTGAGGGGGTGAGGTCATTGCCGTACAGTATGAAGTGCGAGACACTGGAAGGAGTGCAGTACTTTCGTGTGCTGCATGATAACCAAGTAAAGGTGTGCTATTATTGTCTTGGACATGACCATCTCGTAAGAAACTGTCCAGATCTGTATTGTAACAATTGCGGTGAGTCGGGGTACATTGCTCGGAGCTGCAAGGCGGAGAGCTGTGGGGTGTGTCGTAAAGGCCCCACCCGCTGTGAGTGTGTAGCAGAAGGGAGCGATATGAGTGATGAGGAGATGGGAGAAGGAGCAGGAGATGAGTGTGGAACGGCCGGAGGAGCGGTGCAGTCGGAGGACACAGCCGGTAAAATGAAGGAGAAAGGAGCACAGGAAGAGGCAGACGATGGCGGAGCAGAGAACGGGATGGAGATGGCGGAAAACACGCCGAGTCCTGTGGAGGGGAACAAAGACACAAGCGGGCAGCGAGGGTCGAGTGCAGACTCGAGCCTTGGCGCAGTTCGGCTCCCCCTGGGGAGTCTGGTGTCTGCGGGGGGAGAGGAGGCGGGAGCGGGGTGTGTGGTGGATGTGGGTGCTCCGGGGAAAAGCGGGGCGTCGGATATCTTGGTGAGCGGGAGGGGGCAGGACGGGGAGAGGGTGCAAGAGGCAGGAGCCTTAAAAGGGACAGCAGGATGGGATCGGCGAGATAGAGATGTCAGAAGGGAACAATTTAGGTGCGCCATTGTCCCATGGAGAGAGGGAACAGGGTGCAAGGGTCAGAGGTGGAGATGTGGTCGAAGGGAGTGGCACAGTGGGAGAAACTGCGATAGCAGGAAGACTCTCTGTGGGAGATGAAGTATCTGACGGGGAGCAGGATTATGTATCTGATGGGGAGCAGGCACAGGGGGTTACAGAAGAGCTTGAGTGTGAGGAATTAGAGGGGGACAGAGACATGGAAGTCGGGGGTGGGGTGGCATCATGTGGAAAGGGAAAGGTTAGTGAGGGGCAGAAGGAGGGAGGAAGGGCAGCTCCTGGGCCCAAACTTAATGCAAGGAAGAGGCTGAAACAGCAGGGAGGGGTCAAACAGGGTGTGAAAAAGAGCCGGAGGCTGCAGGAAAAAGCAACAGCTGCCCGAAAAGTTGAGAGGGAGCATGAGAGGAGGGAAGAGCCAGAGATTAAATGATGGGGAGATTATCAGGCATACTTCCCTTCTTTGGAGCCATGATTACATTGGTCTCGATTAATGTGAACAGACTGAGGGGTGAGAAGAAATTGCAGCAGTTGTTGCAGGGTTTTAAAGGTTCGGACTTGTGTCTGCAAGAAACCTTTTGGGATGAGGATATTCTAGAAAGAGTTCAAAAGGTTTGGAAGGGAGAGTTGTTTGCAAGTTGTGCAAACAATAACCGTACAGGGGTGGCTGTTTTGGTGAGTCCATCCATAAAAGAGAACGTTGCCTTGGTGGACAAGGACACTGAGGGGAGATTTTTAAGGCTAAGGGTAAAAATGGAGGGATTTAATTGCGATCTCTTTAATATCTATGCACCGAACGACCATTGCAAGCGTCGCGAGTTTTTTCGGGGGTTATTCACTGAAGCGGCAGAGGTGAAAAACTCTTGTATAGTGGGGGATTTTAATGTATTTTTATCTCGGATGGATATTTCAGCCCAGATGACCTTTAAGGATGATAACTCCAGAGGGATGATTGTAAAAATGATGGCAAATTTAAATTCGAGAGACTTATGGAGGGACCGGAACCCCATAAAAAGGGAGTTCTCCAGAGCAGGTTGGGTGGGTGATGTTTTAAAACAGAGCCGAATAGATTTTGTGTTAATGCGGGAAGGGTTAAGTTCGGAGGTGATGGAGATTTATTATAAAAAAGTATTTTTTAGTGATCAGTCGGCTTTGGTTCTTAGAATTAGGAACAGCAGAGTTAAGATCGGTTCAGGGGTGTGGATTTTAAACAATCAAAACCTGAAAGAAATTGCTTATAAAGAAGGGATTATAAATATAATAAAGAATGCTCGGAAGGAACCTTTGTTCTTGAAAGAAAGAAGAGTTTGGTGGGACAATTTCAAATATGAGCTAAAAGTTTTTTCGGTATGTTATGGGAAAAAGAGGGCGGCAGCTAACCGGCATCGAGAAGAGAATATAAGTAAAAAGTTTACGGATGTCTGTAAAGCAGTTGACGGAGGGGATAAGGGAGCTGAGACTAAGTTCCGGGTGCTAAAGGAAGAGTGGGAATTATTGCAAGCTGAAAAATGCAAGGGGGCCATTCTCCGTGCAAAGGCTAGAGATGCATTGGAGGGCAAAAGATGCACTAGATATTTTCTAGAGCAGGAGAAGCTGCGACAGAGATTATCGTTAATTGAAGAGTTGAAGGTTGGGGAGAAGATCATTCATGAAAGTGGGGAGATTTTAAAGGCGGCTAGCAGCTTTTATCAAGAGTTATATACAAAAGAAGACATTTCCAATTTGGCGATGGAGAAGGTTACTGCTTTTATTGAAGAGGGTTTAAAGGAGGATGAGAGAAGCATGTGTGACAAAGAAGTAGGATTAGCGGAAATAAAAGTAGCAACAAGTGGAATGAAGGGGGGGGAAAAGCCCAGGGTCTGATGGACTAAGTGCAGAATTTTATAAAGAATTTTTCGAGATTTTAAGTCCATTGCTCTTAGAAGTTTTTAAGGAAATTAAAATTGAGGGAAGCCTGGCCCCATCTATGAGGAGAGGTATCATAAGCTTAGCTTATAAAAATAAAGGGGATAGATGGGATCTGAAGAATTGGAGGCCCATCACATTATTAAATGTGGATTATAAGATCTTGGCGAGGATTATGGCAAATCGTTTGAAGGAGGTGTTACCGGAGATAGTTTGGCCCTCTCAGTCCTATGGAGTCATAGGCCGGGGCATCGCAGACTCTGTGGTCTCAATCTGAGATGCGATAGAGCTCATGGGAGAGAGTGGGAGGGAGGCTTATGTATTAAAGATAGATCAAGAGAAAGCCTTTGATAGGGTCTCTCATGAGTTTTTATTGAAGGTTTTGGAAGCATTTGGTTTCAAGGAAAATTTCATTCAGTGGATAAGGATTTTTTATTCAAACATATTTAGCTGCGTTAAATGTAATGGTTTTTTATCCAAGTATTTTCCGATACAGAGATCAGTTGTGCCCTGTCCCCATTGTTGTACACATTGGTAGCAGAACCATTGGGTTGCATGATGCGAAAGAAACAAGGTATAGTTGGGATTGTGGTCCCCAGCTCTGGGCTGGTGTCGGTGACACACCAATATGCAGATGACACAACCTTAACATTGAGAAATGGGGAGTCAGTGAGGAAAGCTATGGATGTAGTGGATGCATATTGCAGAGCTTCAGGAGCCAGAGTGAATTATAGTAAGTCCCAATGCCTGGTTGCAGGGAGGGGTAGGGGGGAATGGTTGGGGGAATGTCCCTTTAAGGTGGTGGAGGTTTTGGAAGTTCTGGGGGTGCATATGGGGTGCAAGAAAGACAGGGATGAAGTGGATCGATTAAATTGGGAACCGAAGGTTATAAAAATTAAAAAGATTTTGGGAAAATGGGAAAGAAGGTGGTTGAAAGTGCAGGGAAGAGCGACAGTGGTGTCTGCTCTCCTGCTATCTAAGCTATGGTACTTATTGACGGTGGAGGATATTCCTGAGTTGGCGGAAAAGTCCATCCGAGAGGCTTGTGTGAGGTTTTTATGGGAAGGGAAACCAGCCTTGGTGGCATACAATATTATCATTGGACGGAGAAATCAGGGAGGACTCAATTTTCCAGATACTGATTTGAAGAAGAAATCCTTTAGAATCAAATGGGTGAAGAGATTTCTTCAGAAGTCAAATACAAGTTTTTGGAAGAGTTGTTTTGAGCATTTTTTAAAACGAAGTGGGATAGGAGGCCAGGGGATATTGTATATGGAATACAATAATGTGTTTTTGAAATCGATTAAACTTCTCCCTAGGTTTTATAAGGGGGTTGTAGAGACTTGGGCCCAATTTTTAAAGAGTGTGCAGTTTATGCCCAAGGGGGCTGAGGAATTTTTAGAACAGCCCTTATTTTTGAACAGGTGGGTCAACATCGAAGGAGAGGTTTTATTTAATCAAGCTTTTATAAAAGCTGGGATTATATCTGTGAAAGATGTATTATATAAGGTAATTCCAGGTTGGTTGCCAGAAGCAATAGTGAGGGACATGGTGTGGGAGGAGGATCAGGAGATAGAAGGAAAAGCAATAGGAATCATGTATGAGAAGATTGTGAGGGCAATGCCACAGGATTGGATGGAAGAAATAAATGCGGAAATCTCCAAAGGAAGTAAAATGCGTCCTGCTTTTCCAAGCTTTGTACTGGAGAAAGGGGGAGAGTTGGTCCAATTTGACAACTGTAATACTCGAGATTTCTATGAGGTATTCAGAGAATGGAGATTCAAGACACCTGCTGGTCAGGAGTTTTGGCAGAGTATATACCCACAGCTGGACTTCAACAGGATTTGGAAGGGAATGTGGGCGAATTTTAAATGCCCAGAATGGATTGAACTGGATTTCAAATTGGCTCATAACCGGATTTTTACCATGACGGTCTTGTGCAAGATTGGACGAGTGGAGGCGGCAACTTGCCCAATGTGTGGGACACGGGATGAGACTCTGTCCCATTTACTGGTGTTATGTCTGCAGTTAAATGACTTTAAGTACTATGTTCGACAGTTGTGTGAAGCTTTTTTGCTGGGTGGGGACCGAAGAGCGAGAATGGGAATCCCGTGGGATTCAATTTTGAGATGGGGATTGCAGGAGAGTCTGCCAGAGTCTAGCGGAGCGGCAATTAATTTAACGGTCAGTTTGGCTAGATTCGTGATTGTGCAAAGAAGGAATGCTGTTTTTTAAGGGGAGGAGAATCAATTTAAAAGAGTATTTTAAATATAAGCTAAAAGATCATTATAAGGCTCTGTGGATGTTTTATTCAGAAAGGAATTTAAGGACAGTATTTTACAACCAATTTTTAAAGTACAATCGATTAATATATGTTACAGGTGACAAATTAAACTTCAGGTTTTGATGTTAAAATGTGGTGGCGGAATGGCTGTGCAGAGCGGTGGAATTGATTTGTATCATACAATGTAATGATCACGATGTTGTAAATGTTCTTAATGTTCAATAAAGTATAATAAAAAAAAAGTGGGTAGCACCCTTGCCTCTGAGTCAGAAGGTTGTGGGTTCAAGTCCCACTCCAGAGACTTGAGCACAAAAATCTAGGCTGACACTTTCAGATGAGGCGTTAAACTGAGGCCTCATCTGCTCTCAGGTAGATATGAAAGATCCCATGGCACTATTTCAAAGAAGTGCGGGGGAGTTCTCCCTGGTGTCCTGGCCAATATTTATCCCTCAATCAACATAACAAAAACAGATTGTCTAGTCATTATCACATTGCTGTTTGTGGGAGCTTGCTGTGCGCAAATTGGCTGCCGCATTTCCTACATTGCAACAGTGACTACGCTTCAAAAATTACTTCATTGGCTGTAAAGCGCTTTGGGATGTCTGGTGGTCGTGAAAGGTGCTATAGAAATGCAAGTTTCTCTTTCTAACTGCAGAGTGTCAGTTGAAGTGGTTTAAAGAACTATAGGACTTAATAAAAATATAGGGTCTGATCAGTGGCTTCCTGCGGGCAGATGCCTCCGATCGGAAAAAATCTACACACTTACCTGCTGGCTCCGTAGGTCCCGAGACTTGCGATCCTGGGCCTCTCCACTACGAAATGTGCAGAGGCTCAGGTATCCCAGGGCGCAGGCGGTTCGCAAGCGTCCCTGGGATCACGTGGGCCACGGGGAACCAATGGAAGAAGAGAATCCCCCTTCACACTTTTGACAGGTCTCTATGCACAGATCTGTCAAAAGTGTGAATGGGGATCACTTAAAATACATTGTTAAACATTAAATAATTTTTTTTAAATCACGTATTTAAAATTAGTTAAAATTACATTAAATTAAATATTTTAAACAATAATTAAAAAAAATAAAATAATTTAAAGTTTTTTACAGGGCTATAAATAAACTTATCTTTTTTTAAAGTATTTTCAAATTATAAATGAGTGAAAAAAATTTGCTTTTTTATTTTTTAAATGCTTATGCTGGTAAAAGCAGACCTTACGCATGTTTTTACCAGGCGTAAGATTTCTAAAGACTTTCAGTGGGCAGAAGTCGTGCAGAAAGCGGAACTCCCTGCCCACGGAGGCCCATTTCCTGGGCAGGCGGAGGATCTGTCAAGAGGATTCTTGACAGATCGGAAGTGCCGGGTTTTAGGGCCTGCGCTTCGCATGCCTGAAACTGGCACTTGCGAGGCCCCTACGGGCGCGTACACACCCGTGGGGGTCGGAAAATCCAGCCCAAAGATTTAAGATTAAGTCATTTAAACCATCGTAAACTTTTTATTTCAGAGTCGCAAATATATATTTATGCTCAGTGTGATTCTGCTCAAAGATTATATTGTTTACATATACAGTATGAAATGGCTTTTATTCAAACCACATTATTTTTGAAATGCTTGGTACATACTCAAGTGTAAATGGGAATCTCACTTAAAAATTATTAGTTATTTAATTTTCCCCAAAAAGAGATGACAAGTCCTCCCAAAAAAAAGGCTCTGAGACTTCCACCGTAAGCTAGTAAATAGTTTACAAGCTCGATATTTCTAATCAGTTGTATAATTGGTTTAGACTGCACGCTGGTAGTTGGCAATGATTTTTACTTTGCAGGGTAGAGGGTAACATTTAAAAAAATAGGTTTGCTTAGAGTTTCCCCAGAGAGTGAAAAACAGAATAAAGACCTTTATTGAATGGAAATCAGTACATGAACAAAAAGAAAATAAAGAAAGTGACAAAACCTCCATTAACGGTACAATGTTGGGAGAAGGTTCACAAAAATGGGCTCCATTTATACATTTTAAAATATTGTGGTACGGTTTTCTTTAAAGACCATTTTTATTTCTCAAAGGCCAAACCTTTTCCATCATTTTTGTTTTCCAAAGTGCAAAAGCAAAATCCTAAACTCAAAACCTCCATCCTTAATTGCATCTTCAGCCCTTCCCCTAAACCCTCGCTCTCTTTTTACTTTGCCTGTGAAACACTTTGATATATTCACTAAGTTGAAGGAACTATATAAGTGTAGGTTTTGGTGTACGATTACACAAGAACATGCACTGATTTCAAATTATAAAGGTAAAGAACCGTCAGAATTCAGATCTATTATTTTTGCAGTATAAAGTACCTCAGGTTAGCAAAATGGCTTTGCATGAATTTGCGGTGAAATATTTTATATACTGACATAGAAATCAGCATTTGATGGAATATAATTTGCGGTGATATATTTTATATACTGACGTAGAAATGAGCATTTGATGGAATATAATTTGCGGTGATATATTTTATATACTGACGTAGAAATGAGCATTTGATGGAATGTAAAACCTTGATTCATTCATAACGTATTGAGTCAATCAAATGCAAATTAGATAGACTTCTTTCAGAAAATAACATTTTGGGATTCAGAATATGAGTGATTTGAGACATGACGTGAAGCATGCTTGGGAGGAAAAAGCTGACTTCGGACCTCGTTCCCAAAACTCTCCACCACTGGGGTTTTCCTCGTGTCATATCTGGGTCTGTTGTAGACTAATTGATAGAGGTTGATTGCTGTGATTAGTCGACAACTCCATTATCCTTGTATCATGCGGCCTAGATGGACCTTTTTTTTTTCCGTCTAGCAATTCTGATGTTCCTTGCTGCCTCCATGGGCTTTAACCATTTGGGGATTGTGTATTTTGACACCTCCCCCATACACTAAAGACGTAGATGCATTCAAAACTCTTACTATGTCAAGACCATCACCTCCGTACACAATTTGCTGGAAATATACAACCCACCACACACACGTTGTCTTGCCCATGGATATAGGAATTACTTGCTGAACTTTTTCTACAGGAGTCTTTTAAAACGGCTAAATTAAATCCAAACATCCCAGCATTCTATGCAAACTGCCAACTACATGTAAGATAATACAATAATTATTCAGTTTCAATTGATGAATGGTTAGAATGCTACTGGTAAAACAGACTTAATTAAAATCGCATCCCATTTTAGATTTTGATACTGAAGTTCTAGATTATGATTGGGAATAAAGATGTAACCATTGCTTTTAAATTATGTGTTTGGATACATCGGAGTCTAAACACAGCTGAGTTGCAATATTGATTTGTGCATCAAACATGAAAATAGGTCTTCCGTGTTGGGGCCTCCACGTTCTTTCATCACAGCATCCTACAGTTTTAAAATCTATTCTGTAGGATCCCACATCCAAGGAACAGAAATTCTAAGAATCGTACATAGATCAAGACCAGCAGTTAGCACAGGGTGTGAGGCATTTGAATTTCCCTCATGTTTATTTGTGACGAGTTATGTCAATTTTCAGCTGGCAACTCGGCAGATCAAAATAGCAAAATAACTTTGCCTTGTTTGAATTCTTCTAAACATACCTGCTGTCAACTGATTGCAGCCTAGCACGGACTGGAATATCAGCAGTCTGCAACCAGCTGAAAATATTGTGTGGATGTAGCTAATGCAAAAGAAATATGGAAAGATGTTTGCAATTGATGATGAAAAATCTACAATAAACCCTCTTTGTGGTCCTCTGTTTGCTGGTTATTCAAAAAGAGTCTTGCTATTAAAGGTGTGTGATATAAAGTGTGTTTTATAAGCTGTCTCATATGTAATTCTGGCAGGCTATTGTATTTGGGAAGATACCAGTATAGAAAAGATGGTCTTCTTTGTAAATGCATATTTATTGTAATTTGTATTTTGCCGTTTATTTTGTGCAGCACTCAATGTTTTTGGCCATATTTACCGACCCTTTCTATTGACTCGCTAACATTACTGTAAGTGTAAGTCGGAGTATCAATTGTTTTGCTTCACCTTTACTGCTTTTTCATGTATTTGACATTCTCTGAAAAATTTGAAATGAGTTTTGGTTTGATGTGTATAAACACTATAAAAAATGCATGTTTGGTGTGTTTTAAAAAGATTTTTACAAGGTTTGCTGTGAAATAACTTTAACCCATTGAAGTGCTTTAGATATTAATGACTTCCAAATTTAGTGAGACATTTTGAATGTTGCCACATTTTTGACATACTCCAAAGTATTGTGATATTTCTCAAGAGATGGGGCTGAATTTTGCCGGCGCTCAGGGCGGGTTCGGAGGCGGGTCCGCTGTCAAAATAGGAAAGATTGACAGCAGGCAGAGAACCCACTGTCGATCCGCCTCCACGCGAGTCTCCCAGGTGTCAGGTCTGTCAGTGCTGAGCAGACTCGACACCAAGCAGCGGGGGAGGCAATTGACATTATTAAATGGATTGTTAACATCCAATTAAGTGTTACTTTATGCCTACATTTCAATTCTACCTGCTCCCCACAGGTTACCCGCTGTTCGGGGATCACGTCAGCTCAGCATGTCGTGAGTGGATTCAGCATTGAATTATCTCATGACCTGACAGCTGCCAAAATTGTATAAAAGATCCCATGTTACAGCTGTTTACTTTCAAAGCTCAGAAACTGTTGGTTACTGCATTTGGAAGACATATCAAGCTTTCTGCAGCTTGAAAGTGTTTGGAGCAAACTCTCTATCCAGTGCCACCTCATTGGAACAACCTCTCTCACTATTGACAGATCGCTTCTGACATCTCAACCTCACCTGCCATCTATTCCATCAGCATTGTTGCCCTTGAAAATATCTCACCTTGGTCCTCAGAATCCCACCAAGATCAGCCCCAACACCAGCATCACCGGGCACACCAGCAGCAACAACAACAACATCAGCCTTCTCCGCAATCACCTGATGCTACACAGGACACAGGGCATCAACACCTGACCACATTGCTGCCCGGGAGGGCCTCACCATGGCCAGATTTACTTCACTTGACAGTGTACAGGCTGGATGCCACATGATGCGCCAGGTTGGCACTACCCCACACCAACACCATAAAGCATCCCTACAATGCCCAAACCATTCCTTGCACACTCATCACCATTGTGGGGGGGGGGGGTTGGGATGCCCTAATGTCTCACCATTCACTGCAACTCACTAAGCCACTCCCAAAGGTGCACACAAATCTGTCCAAGAACGCAAAGTACTGAAAATAAAGGTTTTAATATTTGACAGCACATTACCAGAAACCTCACATGAACATTGGCTAAACCACCCAAGTACCTACCCTTGTGTGTTGTTAGTTGGTATGATTGGACTAGGATGAGGGTGAGTGAGTGGCTAGTGAAATGGGGAAGTGCTAATGTAGGGAGAGAGGGATGGGTGGAGGTGCAAGGTAAGTTGGTGTGAGTCAAGGTGTGCAGGAGTAGGGTAGGGAAGGCAGAGTGATGTGGATGTGATGAGCGGCACAGCAGGATGAGGTTGAGTGTGGCTTTGCAGTAATGTTTCGTGATCTACTGAGATCATTGAAAGGTTTGTGCCACTGCAGCCTTGTCCTCCTGATGACATCCCTGCTTGTATCCTCCTGTGCAATGTGCAACCAGGCTGTGTTGATCACCTGGGGAGGTCTCTTCCGCCCATGGGAAGGGAAGAGAACCTCCCTGTGTGCTGTGACTCCCTCCATAAGCATATGGAGGGAGTCCTGGGAGAGCCTGGGTGCAGCCATGCACCTTTGTGCAGTGCTTGTCAGTGTTTGCAGCACCTCAGTGCTGTCAAACACTGACAGCAGAACTGTCAAAATCAATTTGGACATGGCCCCTTTAAGGTAACCGGCTGATGACGCGTCATCAAATGATGTCATCAGACCCGCTTCCTATTACTTGGCCGGGAACCGCGCAGGAAGGGCTTAACAAGCCCAATCAATGGAAAATCACTTGGAGAGTGTGGGCTGCAGAGGCCTGGGACCGCGACACTGCCCCGGACCCAACTCGGTCCGCGAAATCGCGGCTATGGTTTTCAATAGCAATCATTTCCATATCAGCTAAATATATTAGTGGCAACTAACTGAAATGGTAACCCATGTGATCTGGGCAGTGCATCACAACGTTTATCATTATAGATTATGACAGGCTTTTATGGAACGGAGAGTTAATTGAAGATGAAGTGATTTCTTTAGGATTAAAAACATTGGCTGATACTCATATCTAGCCAATACTATGCTACTGGACTTTTTGACAGTCTCATTCTGTGTTCTTTGTTTGGCAGGAATGCAAGTTCTTGAATGGAATGGAATTTCTTTGACTGGTAAAACCTATGAGGAAGTACAATGCATCATTGGTGTGCCAATTGGGGAAGCTGAAATATGTGTAAGACTGTGAGTTTTTCCCCACCTTTCTGTTTACCATTCAAGCTTCATGACTTTTATTTTACATCATGTTAAGGTGAAACCTTTATAAAACTCCTTGTTCCATGAGACCATCATTTCCCATAATTAGGGCGCACTAAAATACAGAGGAATGCCACAATACTAGTGAAGGTGTCTTTTCATTTCAGCTGTTCCTTCAACAAGAAAGAATTACATTTGGTATCAATAATTGTGCACATTATTCTCTTAGCTTAAAATTATACATTCTTCCCAAAGTAAGTATCTATACTTTATGTCTCAGGCTTAAATCTTGTTATCATGAAGATAAAAATGTTGATATACAAAGAGTCTTCATGAAACATACTCACAATTGATTATTTGAAAGGAGACCTCAACCTGAGATACTATCTTACTTAAAAGATGTTTTTCATTAATTGTGACCGCTAACAAAAACTGAAAGAAAAATGAACCACAGAAAGCATTTTTAGATGGATCTGTCTGCCCACATTGAATGATCTCTGCTCCCATAACTCTCTTCCTTTGCCTCCTATACTGAAGAGAGCAGCTCCTTCTGGAGTTTGATTCCATATACACCAATGACCTTTCCTCAAATGGTCATTGTGTGAGGTTGCAGTCAGTGTTAGGCGGACACTTGACAACGGCACTAATAACAACTCACCCCCTTCCCTTTCCCTCCCCTTCTCTTTGCCTCTCCCCTTCCCTTTCCCTTTCCCTCCCCTTCTCTTTGCCTCTCCCCTTCCCTTTCCCTTTCCCTCCCCTTCTCTTTGCCTCTCCCCTTCCCTTTCCCTCCCCTTCTCTTTGCCTCTCCCCCTACTGCAACATACAATTCCCAGCTGCGACTCGTTAAATCAGCAAAGTCTAAGTATGAAATCTGGGAACCTTCTGTTTGCTCAGGATCATGCCATGCATAGAGGGAGGAGGGAAGGCTGCTTCGCAATCTCAAGAATAAGTCTTTAGTTCAGCACCCCAGTATTCTACAATATATGAATTAAAGCGATAACTTGTAGCATGAGAAGCATTTTGCAGCTAGAGACCAGTATTAATGGACAAAATACTAATAGCCTTTCAGCTCATTCATGGTTATAATTAATGTACAAATCACATTGCATTTCACAGTAGAGAAAACAATGACCTTCATTGATACATGGCTAATTTTTTTGAATTGACTAGTATAAAATCTAATGCATTCTTATAACCTTATTCAGATAATAAAGATTTCACTTTGAACAAACCCATCCATTAGCCGTTTGACACGACACGACAGTCAGCTCATTGGTGCATCGGTAATGGGGGATGCCTGGAAACTCTCTTGTATCATAACCACTGCTCACATTATCTTTACAATTAAACAGTAAAATGCTAATGGGGCTGTTAAAGTGATCTGAAAATTTTATTCATATTTTCCTTTAGGGACCTGAACATGCTGTCCGATTCGGAGAACCTCCAGTATTTGGAATTACAGGACCAAGCAAAGGCTGGTAAGACAAATTACAAGTGTTTATGCCGAGTGAAATATCAATTATTAAACTGTAAAGACAAAACATCATAATTACTTTGCACATCAGCTGAAATATAGGGGGTAATTTTAATCCCCAAAAACAGGTGAGTTTGGTTTGGGTGGGAGGTTAAAAAGCTAAAAATCTGAAACAGGAATCCCACCCACCTTGAAACCGCCCACTTCCGGTGTTAATTGTGGTAGGCGACCAATCCGCTCTCAGGAGGCAGGTTGGTCATTTAAATATTTTAATGAGGCTGCGAGCCTTCATTTTAACAGTGATTCTATTAACTCATGTCTGCCAGGTTTCCCTGGCAACCCGGCCAGTGAAAGGAGGCGAGAAGGGCTCAATCCATCAAGTAAGTGCTATTACAGCACTGCTCGTGGGCCAGGAGAAGCAGGAATGTTTCCTCCAGGCCCAACAAGCTACCCAGTAAACTCCCAGACCATTCCCAAGGTAGACAGCCCGTCTGCTGCCACGATTTCCCACATGGTGAGATCAGGAACTAAACTGCACTGTCTAGTGTTGGCAGGTCAGAGACAGTTTAGGTTAGTGGTTTAAATTCAGAACTGGGAGAGGATTAACTACTACAACTTTATTGAATTAATAACTTAAACTAAATGAACTAATTAAAACTAAATAATCGTTTGAATAAAAACTGTAAGTAATTATATAAATAAAATAAGGTTAGATAGAGATGGCAGTGCAGGTGGTGTGTCATAACTGCAGCTTGTGGGAGTTGGTGGAGAGCAATGAGATCCCAAGCAACCACATCTGTGGTAAGTGTCTGCAGTTCGAGGAACTTCGGCTCAGAGTTGTTGAGCTGGAGTCCGAGCTGCACACTGCGATGCATCAGGGAAGGGGAGCGTTACCTGGACACTTTGTTCCAGGAGGCAGTCACACCCCTTAGGTTAAACAGTACTTTAGAGTTAATCAATGGTCAGGGACAGGAGGGTGTGACTGCGAGTCAGGAAAGTATGGGGACCCAGGATGTAGTGATGGAGGAGCCTCAGCCCTTGACCTTGTCCAACAGGTATGAGGTACTTGCTGCCTGTATGGATGAGAACAAGGACTGCAGGGAGGATGGGCAAACTGACCACGGCACCATGGTACAGGAGGCCATTCAAGTGGGGGGAGTAAAAAGGAATGTGGTAGTGGTAGGTGACAGTATAGTCAGGGGGAGAGATACTGTTCTCTGCAGCTGCGACCGGGAGTACCAAAGGTTGTGTTGCCTGCCCGGTGCCAGGGTAAAGGATGCCTCGCGGCTGGAGAAGAATTGGGAGGGGGAGGTTCCAGTTGTCGTGGTCCACGCAGGAACCAACGACATAGGTAGAACTAGGAATGAGGTCCTGCTGAGGGAGTTTGAGGAGCTAGGATCCAAATTAAAAAGCAGAACCTCAAAGGTAATAATCTCTGCATTGTTATCTGAGCCAAGCGCAAATTGGCATAGGGACAAACAGATGAGAGGTTTAAATGCGTGGCTCAAAGAGTGGTGCGGGAGGAAGGGGTTTCAGTTCATGGGGCACTGGCACCAGTACTGGGGAAAGAGGGAGCTGTACTGTTGGGACGGGCTCCACTTAAACCAGGCTGGGACCAATGTCCTGGCGAATCGAATAACTAGGGCAGTAGACAGGGCTTTAAACTAATGAAAGGGAGGTGGGAGGATTCAGGAAACAGTCAATTTAAAAGCAGTGAGAGAAATGTCAAGGCTCTAGAGCAGAGCAGAGTTTGGGGTAAAAATAAGCAGAGTGGGTCAGGAAGGGACAAAAAGAGCAACAAAGGTAATAAGGAATCAGTGACTAAGGTGACAAAGCTAAAGGCACTATATCTGAATGCGCGAAGCATTCACAATAAAATAGATGAACTAACAGCGCAGATAGAAATTAATAGGTTTGATCTAATAGCCATTACGGAGACGTGGTTGCAAAGTGGCCAAGGTTGGGAACTAAATATTCCAGGATACTTAACTTTTCGAAGAGGAAAAAGAGGAGGATGGAATAAAGACAGTCGAGAGAAAGGATCTTAGCTCCGAAAATCAAGAAGTAGAATCCGTTTGGGTGGAGCTAAGAAACAGCAAGGGGCAGAAAACATTGGTGGGAGTTGTTTATAGGCCCCCAAACAATAGTTGTAATGTAGGGCAGAGTATAAATCAGGAAATTAAAGGCGCATAATACAAGGGTAATACAGTAATCATCGGGACTTTAAACTACATATAGACTGGGCAAACCAAATTTGCAGTAATAGTGTGGAGGATGAATTCATGGAATGTATGCAAGATAGTTTTCCAGATCAGTATGTTGAGGAACCAACTAGGGAACAGGCTATTTTAGATCTAGTATTGTGCAACGAGAAAGGGTTAATTAATAACCTTGTAGTAAAGGGGCCTTTAGGGAAGAGTGACCATAATAGAATTTTATATTGAGTTTGAAAGTGATTTAGTTAAATCCAAAACTAGGGTCTTAAATCTAAGCAAAGCAAACTACGTAGGTATGAGGGGCAAGTTGGCGAAGGTAGATTAGGAAACTACATTAAAAGGTATGATGGTAGAGAAGCAATGGCTGATAGTTAAAGAATTAATACATCATTTACAACAAATATGCATTCCTTTAAGGCACAGAAACCCCACAGGAAAAGTGGTCCAACCGTGGCTAACAAGAGAAGTTAAAGATAGTATTAAATCAAAGGAAGAGGCTTATAATGTTGCCAAAAAGAGTAGTAAGCCTGAGGATTGGGAGGATTTTAGAATTCAGCAAAGGAGGACCAAGAAATTGATAAAGAAAGGGAAAATAGAATGAGAGTAAACTAGCGAGAGACATGAAAACAGATTCTAAAAGCTTCTATAGGTGTGTAAAAAGGAAAAGATTAGTGAAAGTAAACATGGATTCCTTACAGGCTGAGACAGGAGAAATTATAATGGGGAATAAGGAAATGGCCGAGAAATTAAACAAATATTTTCGCCGCGATTTTATCGATCGATGCGGCTTGGGAGTGGGTCAGCTGGTTTCCGGGTTCCAGTCCTTCCCCCAACTTCATCCGGCCCACGGACGTGATTTTATGTCAATTGGCCTTGTTAAGCCTGCCCTGCGGGCTTGCTGGCCAATTAAGAAGAAGCCGGTCAGATGATGTCATTTGATGATGCGTCATCAGCCGGCTTTCTTAAAGAGACCACGCACATTTTTTCTTTGACAGCTCATTGCTCAGTGTTTGACAGCATTGAGGTGCTGCAAACACTGACAATGACTGTTCACAGATGTGTTCTTGCACCCAGGCTCTCCAATGACTCCCTCCTTAGGCTAGAACAGATGGCAGCTGCAGGTGAGGCTACAGAAGCGATCTGTCACTGGTGAGAGAGGTTCTCCCAATGAGGTGGGACTAGACAGCTAATTCAAAACTTCTTACCTACAGAAAAGTCTAAATGCATTAAAAATGATTTTCACAACATTTCCTTACCTCTGAAACTCACCGGTGCATCATTGTATCCTTCACACCACTTCTGCAGCTGGCATCAATGCAGAAACATTACAGCAGACTCACAACACGTCACACTTACCTGGCGTGGTGTCCGGATGTCGGGAAGCCCGAAGTAGAAGTGTCAAAATTGCAAAAGAGCCAGTTAATTGCCTGTTAACAACCTTTAACATGCAGTTAAGTGGCTATAATCCTCTTCCCGCTGCTAGGTGTTGGGTCCATGTGCAAATTGGGGACCCGACACTTGGGAAGATTGATTGGAGGCGGGTTTCCTGCCCACTGTCAATCTTTGTGATTTTGCCGGATGTCCCGCCTCCAAACCTGCCCCCTGAGCACTGGCAAAATTCCGGCCTTTGTGTCTGTCTTCATGGAAGAAGACACAAAAAGCTTCGCGGAAATAGGGGAGAACCAAGGGTCTAGCGAGAATGAGGAACTGAAAGAAATTAGTGATGTAAGAAAACTACTCTGCACTTGGTCTAAACGTTAAACAAAGATTTAATCAACTGTTTCACAACATGGAGGGCTAGTTGTGTCCTTCGCTAGTTCTTGTTAAGACTGTCCTGCGCAAGCTGGGCCCGTGCCCAAGTATTTATACTCTCCCTGGACACCGCCACCCGCAGGCCGCTCAGTATTATTTCATAAGTCTTTCTTTCATGAATAACTGATTCATGTCAATTAGTATTAGTAAAAAAGTAGTACTGAAGAAATTAATGGGAATGAAAGTCAATAAATCCGTTGGACCTGATAGGTTACATCCTCGGGTTTTAAAAGAGGTGGCTGTAGAGATAGTGGATGCATTGGTTGTCATCTTCCAAAATTCCATAGATTCTAGAACGGTTCCCACGGATTAGAAGGTAGCAATGTAAGCCCACCAGTTAAGAAAGGAGGGAGAGAGAAAACAGGGAACTACAGACCAGTTAGCCTGATATTAATAGTAGGGAAAATGCTAGAATCTATTAATTTTTTTAATTATTTGTTCATGGGATGTGGGCGTCGCTGGCAAGGCCAGCCTTTATTGTGCATCCCTAGTTGCCCTTGAGAAGGTGGTGGTGAGCCGCCTTCTTGAACCACTGCAGCCTGTGCGGTGAAGGTGCTCCCACAGTGCTGTTAGGGAGAGTTTTCCAGGATTTTGACCCAACGACGATGAAGGAACGGCGATATACTTCCAAGTCAGGATGGTGTGTGACTTGGAGGGAACTTGGAGGTGGTGGTGTTCCCATGCGCCTGCTGCCCTTGTCCTTCTAGGTGGTAGAGGTCATGGGTTTGGGAGGTGCTGCCGAAGAAGCCTTGGTGAGTTGCTGCAGTGCATCTTGTAGATGGTACACACTGCAGCCACGGTACGCCGGTGGTGGAGGGAGTGAATGTTTAAGGTGGTGGATGGGGTGCCAATCAAGTGGGCTGCTTTGTCTTGGATGGTGTTGAGATTCTTGAGTGTTGTTGGCGCTGCACTCATCCAGGCAAGTGGAGAGTATTCCATCACAATCCTGACTTGTGCCTTGTAGATGGTGAAAAGGCTTTGGGGAGTCAGGAGGTGAGACACTCGCCGCAGAATACCCAGCCTCTGATCTGCTCTTGTTGTCACAGTATTTATGTGGCTGGTCCAGTTAAGTTTCTGGTCAATGGTGACCTCCAGGATGTTGATGGTGGGGGATTCGGCGATGGTAATGCCGTTGAATGTCAAGGGGTGGTGGTTAGATGCTCACTTGTTGGAGATAGTCATTGCCTGGCACTTGTGTGGCGCGAATGTTACCTGCCACTTATCAGCCCAAGCCCAAATGTCGTCCAGGTCTTGCTGCATGTGGGCATGGAATGCTTCATTATCTGAGGAGTTGCAAATGGCACTGAACACTGTGCAGTCATCAGCAAACATCCCCATTTCTGACCTTATGATGGAGGGAAGGTAATTGATGAAGCAGGTGAAGATGGTTGGGCCTAGGACCCTGCCCTGAAGAACTCCTGCAGCAATATCCTGGGGCTGTGATGATTGACCTCCAGCCACCTTCCTTTGTGCTAGGTATGACTTCAGCCCATGGGTAGTTTTCCCCCTGATTCCCATGGACTTCAGTTTTACTAGGGCTCCTTGATGCCACACTCAGCCAAATGCTGCCTTGATGTCAAGAGCAGTCACTCTCACCTCACCTCTGAAATTCAGAACCCTTGTCCATGTTTGGATCAAGGCTGTAATGAGGTCTGGAACCGAGTAGTCCTAGCGGAACCAAAACTGGGCATCAGTGAGGAGATTATTGGTGAGTAACTGCTGCTTGATAGCACTGTCGACAACACCTTCCATCACTTTGCTGATGATTGAGAGTAGACTGGTGGGGTGATAATTGGCCGGATTGGATTTGTCCTGCTTTTCGTGGACAGGACATACCTGGGCAGTTTTCCACATTGTCGGATAGATGCCAGTGTTGTAGCTGTACTGGAACAGCTTGGCTAGAGGCGCGGCTAGTTCTGGAGCACAAGTCTTCAGCACGACAGCCGGGATGTTATCGGGCCCACAGCCTTTGCTGTATCCTGTGCACTCAGCCATTTCTTGATATCACGTGCAGTGAATCGAATTGGCTGAAGACTGGCTTCTATGGTGGTGGGGACTTCAGGAGGAGGCCGATATGGATCATCCACACGGCACTTCTGGTTGAAGGTGGTTGCAAACGCTTCAGCCTTGTCTTTTGCACTCATGTGCTGGGCTCCACCATCATCGAGGATGGGAATATTCATGGAACCTCCTCCTCCCGTTAGTTGTTTAATGGTCCTCCACCATTCACGACTGGATGTGGCAGGACTGCAGAGCTTTGATCTGATCCGTTGATTGTGGAATCACTTAGCTCTGTCTATAGCATGCTGCTTCCGCTTTTTAGCATGCATGTAGTCCTGTGTTGTAGCTTCCCCAGGTTGTCACTGCATTTTTAGGTACGCCTGGTGCTGCTCCTGGCATGCTCTTCTACACTCCTTATTGAACCAGGTTTGGTCCCCTAGCTTGATGGTTATGGTAGAGTGAGGGATATGCCGGGCCATGAGGTTACAGATTGTGGTGGAATACAATTCTGCTGCTGCTGATGGCTCACAGCGCCTCATGGTTGCCCAGTTTTGAGCTGCAGTTCTGAATCTATCCCATTTAGCACGGTGGTAGTACCACAACACGATGGAGGGTGTTCTCTGTGTGAAGACGTGACTTCGTCTCCACAATGACTATACGGTGGTCACTGCTACCAATGCTGTCATGAACAGATGCATCTGCAACAGGTAGATTGGTGAGGATGAGGTCAAGTAGGTTTTTCCCTCATGTTGGTTCACTCACCACCTGTCGCAGGCCCAGACTGGCAACTATGTCCTTCAGGACTCGGCCAGCTCGGTCAGTAGTGGTGCTACTGAGCCACTCTTGGTGATGGACATTGACGTCTCCCACCCAGAGTACATTCTGTGCCCTTGCTACTCTCAGTGCTTCTTCCAAGTGGTGTTCAACATGGAGGAGTACTGATTCATCAACCGAGGGAGGGCAGTAGGTGGTAATCAGCAGGAGGTTTCCTTGCCCATGCTTGCCCTGAAGCCATGAGACTTCATGGGGTCTGGAGTCAATGTTGAGGACTCCCAGTGTCACTCCTTCCCGACTGTACGCCACCGTGCCGCCACCCCTGGTGGATCTGTTCTGCCGGTGAGACAGGACATACCCAGGGGTGGTGCTGGAGGAGTTTGGGACATTGGCTGAAAGGTATGATTCTGTGAGTATGACTATGTCAGGCTGTTGCTTGACTAGTCTGTGCGACAGCTCTCCCAATTTTGGCACAAGTTCCCAGATGTTGGTGAGGAGGACTTTGCAGGGCCAACTGGGCAGGGTGTGTCATTGTCGTGTCTGTAGCCGGTGCCGAGGTCGATGCCGGGTGGTCCGTCCGGTTTGATTCTTACTGTTTTTTGTAGCAGTTTTTTTATAACTGAGTGGCTCGCTCGGCCATTTCAGAGGGCAGTTAAGAGTCAACCACATTGCTGTGGATATAGGCCAGACCAGGTAAGGATTGTAGATTTCCTTCCCTAAAAGACATTATTGAACCAGATGGGTTATTACGACAAACCGATAGTTTCATGGTCGCCTTTACTGATACTAACGTTTTTTCCAGATTTATTTAATTAACTTAATTTAAATTCCCCAGCTGCCGATTTCAACTCAGGGGCTGGATTTTATTTACCGAGACGAGTTGGAGGCGGGACTGTTGCCTTCCGGGTTCTAGTCCCGCCCCCAGCGATGTCTGACGAACTGACGCTATTTTGCCCTGATTGGCCTTGTTAAGCCCGCTCTGCGGGCTTTGTGGCCAATTAAGGGAAAGCCAGTGTCAGATGACGTCAGTTGATGACGCTTCATATGCCGGTTTTCTTAAAGGCATATGCAGCACATTTGTTTGACAGATGATTTGACAGTGTTTGACAGCATTGAGATGTTGTCAAACACTGACAATCACTGTCCAAAGATGAGCCCTTGTACCCAGAATCTCCAATTACTCTCTCCCTAGGATAAAACAGATGGCAGCTGCAGCTGAGATTGCAGAAGCCATCTGTCACTTCTCCCGATGAGATGAGACCACACAAACACTTCACAGCTTGTCACCTGCAGAAACATCTAACCACATTAAAAATTACTTTTGTAACATTCTCTCACCTTTCATACTCACCATTGTCACATTGCATCCTCCCCACCACTCCTGCAGCTGTCTTCTATATACCAACATAACAACAGACCCACAGCAGCCTCACTTACCCTGGCGGGGTTCCCTGACGTCGGGAAGCCCGCAGCAGAAGTTTCAAAATGGGAAAAAGCCTCTTAACTGCCTGTTAACTACCTGTTGACAGGCAGTTAAGTGGCTGTAATCCTCTTCCCGCCGCTAGGAGTTGGGTCCCTGCACAAATCGTGGACCCGACTCCCAGGAAGATTAGTTGGAAACGGGTTCGGGACCCACTCCCGTTTTAAAAATTTTTTCTAGCAGTCCCGCCTCCAATTCCGCCTCCTCAGGGCTGGTAAAATCCAGCCCCACATCTCCGGGTCATTAGTCCAGGCCTCTGGATTACTAGTCCAGTAACATAACCACTATGCTACCGTTCCTGATTAAGGACGTGGTATCAGGGCACTTAGCCTCACACGCTGCTCAATGCACAATCCCCAATCACTCACCTACCAACTATCTGCACCAATGACGAGGCACATCTCCCTTTCCTAGCCTCACGTCACCCCCTTGGAGGAGATGATGCAGGCCATTCTTGGCATGGGCATGGTTAAGCCCTTGGCCTGAGGCAGGGCTGAAAGGTTACAAGATGCTGGTATCCTCGTACATTATCCTCCTTCTAGCATGCACCTCCTGCTTTCCCGCCCTCCCATCAGCACAACTCCACCCTTGTGTCTTCCTCATTTCACACACCCAAGAAATGCAGCCTGCCCAGCTAGTGGGTCAGCAAGAAGAGGCAGCCTGCCCAGCCAGTGGGACCGCAGGCGGATGATTCCATCCCAGATATCCCGGCCACAAAGGGGCTGTCTGGGATGCATCCTTCCATCTGATTCCTCCTCTTCGGCTTCCTCCTCTTCTGCGTCTTCCTCTTCCCTCTGCAAGTGGATGCTGTAAATGTGAAATGACAGCATAAAATGCTGGAAATACTCAGTTGGTCAGGCAGCATGTCGACCTGAGACGTGAACTCTGTTTTTCTCTCCACGGATGTTGCATGACCTGCTGAGTATTTGCAGCATGTTCTGTCTTCTCAAAGGTATTCATTTACCATCCGAGCCCTTGCATGCGTCCAGCAGCACTCCCTACACACTTACAAAAACTTTTCCCATCTCTTGCAGCAAGCCACCACTTCAATAAAATCAAAAAAAAACAGTCCATACCCTTTAATTCAAACTTGCCTGAATGATGTGTGTGTCCACTGTTAGCCTGCTTAGGAGCCGGCGCTGAATTCAGTGCTAGAGTCAAAGTTCACGTTGGTGAAGTTTCGGCGTTGCACGCCAATTGACGTCACCATGCTGACTTTTTTTTTTTAACAGGGCACTACCAGTTACCGGCAGTGCAAAGGGGGAGAAGAATATGGCGGCTGCTGCGGGACCTGCCACCAGCTGGTGAAAGAGCGGCAGCCGCCATTTTATCTCCATTTCATGGCGCTGCGGAGTGGCAGTGAGTACATGAATTTCTAGCCCAATATTTCTGACGAGATCCTGCCATTAAATTGAGCGGGACCTCCGTCTTTCCCCTATTTCCGGGTTGCCAGTCGCCCTGCTATTTCCCTGGCTGCCTGTCAATATCAAGGCCCATGAGTTCATAGAGAAGCAGTTGCTGCCATTCACCAACAACAACTTGTATTTATATAGTGAATATATATTCACTCTAATAAGTAGTTGCCTATTAACTCTTTAAACATTGGAGCCAAAGAAACATCTGGAATCACGACACGTTTGTTTTCTGTCACTAGCTGAAGTTGCATGAATATAAGTTTCAGAAACATCAGTGCCTTTTTGTATGTGATTATATTGATGTTCTTTTCTTAAGCAATGTGTTGAATTTTTTTTCAGGAGAAAAGCAAAGGTCGCCAGGAGTTGACCCAAAACAGCTGGCTGCAGAACTACAGAAGGTGTCTCAGCAGGCACCTTCCGTGGTTACCTCAGCCACAGAGAAAGGAGCCCACACCCATTCAGGAACTACATCAACTGCCTCTAGCGCTGTCCCCAGTCCTGGCCAACCTGCTTCACCTTCAGTTAGCAAAAAGCGACACAGCAGCAAGGTGAGCAAATACCCTCAAACCATAAGCTTCTTACTAACATTGAAAGCAAAATCAATTTGCCAATGAAACATGTGGTGGTGTTTTATAGGAATCAGCCATTGGACTGATTGAATTTAGTAAAATCTGGTTTATAAAGTATACATCTGCAAAAAAAGTTTACTGAAGTGAAAAAATATCTAGTAATTCATTAGAGGAATATATAAGTCACTGGACTCGCTCAGTTTAGAGATCAGGCATTAAAGAACAAAATTAATCTAACAGTGGAGACTAGGGGCTAAAAATTGAGTAGCGCCTCAAACTTCGCAGCGCCCTGGAAAAATTAGTGCCCCCGCGAAGGAAATTGAGTGGTAGCGCCCTAAGAGGGAAGTGGGGCGCTACTGGAAGCGCCCCACCTCCCTCTTGGGGCGCTGCGAGGGAATATCGCGGTGCTGTGGTATTGCAAGCCTTCATCCCCTTCTTAAAGGGATTGGAGTGCCGGCATTAAGCCTGGCACTCGAGAAGTGCCGGGCTCATGGAGCGCAGCCGGCACTCCGCGGGGCGGGCGGGTAAGGAGGCCGGGGACGGGAGAGGAGGCAGGTGCTGGCAGGCGGTCAGCAACAAAAATGGCTGCCCCGCACCTCCCCTTTAACTAGCGCTTCCCTGGCCGCAGGTAGGCCCTCCTGACCCCGTCGGACATAGCGTCCGGCAGTAAGTCAGGGGCGCTCCTGAAGATCGCGACCGGGGCACTGCGCACGGCGATGATGTCATTGTCGCTGGCTACTGGTTACCGCTGTTGCTAACCTCCCGCTGAATTTCGCGGGAGGCGTTGGTGGCGCCCGGGCGCTAGTTGGTTTGCGCCCTGTTAGGGCACTAACGGGAGGCACAAAGCAACAGAATATTTCCCCCGAGAACTATAGTGAGAAGTAACCTAAACAGACGGCCCGAATTAAGGTGCAAACTGATTGAAACACATAGCATAAAATGGTTGAGACAAGAAATGACCATTCAATTGTCCTGCCCACTCAGTCATTCGGGTTCATGTACAAGTCCTGGTCACCCAGTCATTCGGGTTCATGTACAAGTCCTGCCCACCCAGTCATTCGGGTTCATGTACAAGTCCTGCCCACCCAGTCATTCGGGTTCATGTACAAGTCCTGCCCACCCAGTCATTCGGGTTCATGTACAAGTCCTGCCCACCCAGTCATTCGGGTTCATGTACAAGTCCTGCCCACCCAGTCATTCGGGTTCATGTACAAGTCCTGGTCAGTCCAAGCCCTTCAGAGCAGGCCAGCCAACATTCGTATATTTGACAACACTACCATGGCACCAACACCATAGCTCTTCCATTCCTGCTGAATCAATGGGCTTTACTTATATTGTACTCAGTAACATCAGCCTACATTTGCCTTTTGCTGCTTTGAATGAGTGCTGTCTTGTCGTACTTTAGTTTGCTCCAAACTTCTCTTCCGTAATTCCTGGTGGCTGGTTTTTAAAGGGGCATAGGCAGTGTTCTGGTCCTCCTGCTGTAGTGATTCCATTGCTCAGGAAGACTTGAGAGAGGGAAAGAAAATAGCAGAAAAGGTTAGAAAATTAGGAATGGAATTAGCGCACCCACCAGTAAATAAATATTGACCCAGAAATTCGGGCCTCCATGGGTGAGTACGCACGGGGTACTCACCCGTAGGCCCGATGGAAGTGCCGGTTTCCTGCATGCACTGCGCATGCGTGGGAAACCGGCACTTCCGTTCCTCTGAAAGCAGGGGTTCAGAGGTCGAACGCGTGCATGGGGGAGGCTGCGCGTGCGCATCGAACTTACGTTTTTTTTCCAGGTTTTTCCGGGAGGGTAAGTCTGCAGAAGTTAGAAATTTAAAAAGCAGGCGTAAGGCCTGCTTTTTACAAGGTAAGTGGTGAATTAATTAAAATTAAAACATTTTTCCCACAGGTTTATTATTTTTAAATACTTTAAAGCAAGGTAAGTTTATTTTTAGCCCCGTTAGAGTATAAAATTATTTTTTTCAAAAATTTAAGTTATTGTTTAAAATAGTTATTTCATGTAATTTATAGGTTATTTTAAAAATGTGATGTTTTAAAAAAATTTATTTGAACGTTTAGGGATGTTTTGGGGCCGTAGTATTTATAAGTCTTGACAGCACTTCCTGTCAAGACTTATGAATGGAGCACGTGATCCCAGGGGACGCATCAAACTAACTGCGCCCCTGGGATACGCAAGCACTGCGCACCGGTAGTTGGAGCAGGCCCCGGATCGGAATTCCACGGGGCCCGACAGCTCAACGGCCGGTGCGCAAGTTAAGTGCAGGTCAGGGGCTTGCACCCGCAGGAAGCCCCCGACCCGAATTTCTGGGCCATTAACAAGACAATTTCAAAGCTGAAGAGATATATACACACTCATATAACCACACAGACACATGTAACAGATGCATTATCTCAATGAATGCAGAGATTTTTTAAATGTGCTGCATTATTTGGCACAGTATACTCGCCAGATTTTTTACATGGCAATCAGTGTGCAAGCATCCTTTTCACTTTAATGCAAGGACCTCCCCTTTAAGAGTTGTCTCTTTTGGCTCCTTATACCTGCCTGTTCCTGGTATTAGGGCCGTGATTTCCCCTACCTCAGCGGGTCCGGTGCAGCCGGGGTCGGTGGCGGGTTGCGACCTTGCTGCTGGCTCCAGCCCACTGTCCAAAGTGATCTTACGCTGATTGGGTACGAAAACCCCATAAGCATGAATGGGGATGACATTAAAAATAAATTTAACATAACAAATAAATAAATAAAACATTACATATTTAAAATTGATTAAAATACAATATAATTAAACATTTAAAACAAAAAATTATTTTTTTGACAAATAAATTTATGCATTTTAAATGGTCTAAAAATAAACTTACCTTATTGTACATGTGTTTTAATGTTTAACTGAATAAAAAAAAATTATTTTAATATTTTTTAAATCTCTTACGCTGGCAAAAGCAGGCCTTATGCCTGCTTTTACCAGGCCTAAAAATTTCATGGGCATTCGCTGGGCAAATAGCGCAACTCTCCGCCCACGGAGGCCCTTCTGCTGGAGATGCGGAGGATCTTTCAAGAAGACTCTTGACACATCGCAAGTTTCGGGTTTTAGCACATTACCTTCACATGCCTAAACCCGGAACTTGCGCGGGCCCTATGGGTGTGGTCGCACCTCATACGCACCCGTAGGACCCGCAAATTATGGCCCATTATTTTTATTCTCTCTCAAGAGAACCTGTTTTTTTCAAAATGAAATGATTTGACATTGTCAGGCATTATTATTTATTTTTGCAAGTGAATAGTCTACAACCCAAACATTCTATAATAACCCATGGATGTGAAAGGTCATTGAGAATCACCAGTGATAGCCTGGCTTGAATCTTGAGAAGACCTGATTTAACTCCTCAGTATTAACTAGCACTATAAAGTAATGTTGGTGTTGTAGATGAACATTAATGGAACTCTTGTGTACCAGCCAGCTTCAAGTAGGAGATTACTGGATTAAAGAATAACATATTCAGTTGGTTTATCTCAAAGAAACATGTTGGTGTTGTGGGTTAGAACAACCAGTGTGGCAAATCTGGAATGAAAGAAACTGATATTGGGAATATCTGTAATAAATCTTATTCTGTTTGTCTGTCTTATCTGTGTAGGCAATTTCTGCAATGGAATAGTTTTGTTATCTTCTAATTAAATACTTACAAATCCTAACTGGTACAGTTCCCCATAGGCATCATTCTTCAAGCTTGTATGCATGTTTTTTTTTCCAAGTTATTGTGCTTTCTGTGAACTCACCATACTCCAACCCAGTAAAGTTATGAAATTAGGTTTCATACATTCAGTATAATCAATATTTAAAGTCACTTAAATAATATTCTGTTATTTAATTTCTCACCAGTTTGCTCCTCTCCTGGAGCTATTGACTGTGCAGTTCCACAAGCACCAATTACCATCTAGCCCAAGTGACCTTTGCTAGTGTGTGGATCTTGATAGTGAGTTTCAGCAGGACATTTCACCATCAGGGGTGGGGGCATCATAACTGACGCTGGCCTCACCTGACCCCCATTACTTCCAGCAGTAATCACTGCATTGTAATCAGCAGCGAGAACCTTGGCCAATTATTCTACTTCCACCCCCACCGATATTGAGGTCAGTTATAGTGCCCCAGCATCCTCAATACGATCAGGGATCAAACCTATGACCATCCTGCTTTGTATGGATTAGTTACTAACTCACTAAACTATCGGGAAGCAAAAGTAATGCGTTCCTAAGGACTGGTAATGCAGCAGTTTGCAATGATGGCCTTTAAACTCTGTCACTTTGGTTTAAATCTAGCCTAAATTAATTAGATTGAAATCTTTCTCTGAGGGCTGTAATTATCTTTAATTAAATTAAGTTTATCAGTCTTAACATAGTTCTGGCTGGTCATGAGTCAAAAGTACAAACCTTCTCATAATTTAGAACAAAATTAAATTGAATTGACAGCCTCAATGAAGGACGGCTGGCTTGGGAAATGGAAATAGCCCAGTAGAAGGTGTTTTTCTAAAGCTGGAGTTAAGGTGCATTAAGGTCCAATGCATTCAGCCATACAGTATTGACCTGGAAGTGTTTGGTAATGACAGCATGACATAAAACTGGACAAATGTTTATCGAATGGGCCGATTGGCCTTTTCTCGCTAAACTCTCTTGTGTTCATGTGTTTCACTCTGTGGAGCTGACCTTTTATCTGAGCAAACACAACATTTACGCAGAGATGTCAATCAAAAGTAGTCACAGAGTACACCTGGGTTGTAGAGCACAATTATGAAAGAATACAGAAGAGAGAGAGTACAAGGAGAGTAAGATTGAAGTAAAAAGCAGAGAGAAACACAGAAGGGATGCCTCTGAAGTTGCAATACATTAAAAAGGTGGAATGTGTTAAATCCGTGAATCTTGATATATGGTGTCCTTCAATAAATAGACAGAGACTGCAGAGGAACAATCAACGGTGTTAACTGGATGAGGGTTACTCGAAAACTAAAAGTACAAATCCCTACTCAGGGTTTATATACAGGTGTGGTCACTGCCGGTACTACAGTATACAGGAGCTGTAAAAAGTAGTTCTCCCCTTAAAGGTACATACACTACAATTCCTCCCTTTTTAGATTAACAGTACCATAACATTCATTTAACAATTAAATATCAACTAATTACAATTAACACTTTTAACATGCAACATTAACTGAAAATAGTCTATTTATAAATTCAGTCTTTGGGGAGGCTTCCTAATCCTTTCTGGATAGCGCCTTTCCTGAGTGTCTTGCTCTTGGTGCTGAGGTGATTCTGGCCCCCTGTCATCGGTTGGTTCATCAGCTTCCGATGCTACTGTTTCTGCGTTACATGCTACCGGTATGTCGGGTTCATCACCAGGTACGTATGGGCGAGACATGGGGTTGACTCGTTCCTGTGACTCTAGGATCTGGTCAACATGGCGTCTCACAATGTTCTCCCCAACGTCCACTGTGTACATTAGTGGCCCCTGCCGTGTGCATATCGTTCCTGGTTGCCATTTCTCTGTTTGGTAGTCGCGGGCCAAGACTGGTTGCCCTACATTGAAGCTCCTTGTCGGCTTCTCATTGATGTGCTGGAATTGCTTATTCTCAACATCTCTTCGTACATTTGGTCTGAGCAAATCCATACGAGATCTCAACCTTCGGTTAAAGAACATCATGGCCGGGGTCTGGTTGGTGACTGCATGTGTCGCATTTCTGTAGGCTAACAGGAAATTGTCCACCTTGTGCTGCAGTGGAATGTCGTCATCGCACATGGCCCTTACTGCTTTCTTAAAGGTTTGTACGAACCTCTCAGCCAATCCATTTGTGGCTGGATGATACGGGGCGGATGTGTAATGCATTACCCCATTCCTCTTCATAAATTTTCGAAACTCCTCGGACACAAACTGTGGTCCGTTATCAGAGCAAATCTGCTCTGGCAAGCCGTTCCTGGCAAATATGGTCCGTAGGACTGCAATAGTTTTCTCCGTGGTGGTGGAGGGCATTTTGATCACCTCAGGCCATTTCGAGTGCGCATCCACGGCTATTAAAAACATTGAGTCCATGAATGGACCAGCAAAATCAATATGCACCCGTTGCCATGGAGTTGAGGGCCACTCCCATGGGTGTAGAGGGGCATGTGGTGGTGCATTTTGGACCTTCTGGCATCCTGAGCAGCTCTTTGTCAGGTCCTCGATTTGCTGATCGATCCCCAGCCACCACACATAAGCCCTAGCAAGGCTTTTCATTTTCACCCCTCCCAGATGGCCTTCGTGAAGCTCATTGAGCACTCTCTCCCTTAACTTGGGTGGAATTACCACTCGGGATCCACACATCAAGGTCCCCTGGCATACTGACAGCTGTTCTCTTCTGGATGAGAATGCTGGCAACAGTGAGTCGCCATGTGCTGGCCATCCCTTCACCGTCAAGTCATATACCCGAGACAGTGTCGGGTCATTTCGGGTCTCCTCTATATCGGCGTTACAGGCAAGCGTTCAATTATAGTCGAATGAAATATTTCGACAGGGTCCACTGCTGCTGCTTCCTCCGCAGTAGGCAGTGGCAGGCGTGATAGCCCATCAGCGTTTCCATGCTGTTTCGTGCCCTTATACTCGATTTCATATTGGTTGGCCCCTAGAAAAAGGGACCATCTTTGTAGCCGTTGCGCAGTCATCACCGGAACGCTCTTCTTTGGATTAAAGATGGAGACAAGTGGTTGGTGGTCAGTCAGCAAAGTGAACTTCTGCCCGTGCAGATAGTGGTTGAACTTTTTCACTCCCCACACTAGGCTGAGGGCCTCCCTGTCAATCTGGGCGTAGTTACGCTCGGCTGAGGTTAGTGATCGTGACGCAAAGGCTATTGGCCTCTCTGAGCCGTCCGAGAATTTGTGCGACAGCACCGCTCCAATGCCATAGGGTGATGCATCACACGCCAACCTAATTGGTAGTGCTGGGTTGAAATGAGCCAACACCTCTTTTGATGTGATCAATTCTTTGCTCTTCTGGAAAGCTCGTTTACATTCGTCATTCCACTTCCATGGTACCCCTGTTTGCAGCAGGGTGTTCAGTGGGTGTAGTACGGTAGACAAATTTGGCAAGAACTTATGGTAGTAGTTCACCAGCCCGAGGAACGACCTCAGTTGTGACACATTTTCCGGTGCTGGAGCCTTGACTACTGCCTCAGTCTTTTCAGGGGACTTATGTAACCCCTCTTCATCAATAACGTGGCCACAATACAAGATCTGCTTCTGGAAAAACTCACATTTGTGGCGATTAGTTCGGAGCCCATATTCCTTCAATCTAGTGAGCACCTGCTCCAGGTTGGCGAGGTGATCACTGTCATTTTCGCCCGTGACCAGGATGTCATCCAAATAACACTGGGTCCCTGGAATCCCTTGCAGGACTTGATCCATTGCCCTTTGCCAAATAGCCGGAGCTGATGCTACCCTGAACACCAGCCGGTTGTATTGGTAGAGACCTTTATGAGTGTTGATCGTGAGGTACTGTTTCGAGGCTTCTTCTACCTCCATTTGCAGGTACGCCTGGGCCAGATCAATCTTAGTGAAGCGTTTCCCTCCAGATAGCGAGGCGAAAATATCTTCAATCCGCGGAAGCGGATATTGTACCGTGTGAAGGACTGGGTTCACTGTCACCTTAAAGTCCCCACAGATGCGAACCTTCTTTGGTTCCCCAGGCGTATTACTCAATGAACTCTTCATTACAGGAACGATGGGTGTAGCCCACTCGCTCCAGTCCACTTTGGACAGTACTCCTGAACGTTCCAAACCTTCCAGCTCTGCTTCGACGGCTGGGCGGATCGCATAAGGCACCGGTCTGGCCTTAAAAAACTTTGGGCTTGCATTTTCCTCTATTTTGATCGTCGCTGTTATGCCATTTAGTGTTCCGAGTTCCTGCTGGAACACTTCTTGTGCGTCAGTTAGCATTTTTGACAGTCGTCCAGGTGTGACGTCGTCATCCTTTTTGGCATCGACAGTCAGTGCTTGTATGGAATGCCAATCTAGCTGTATCTTCCGGATCCATTCACGTCCTAGTAGTGGTGGTCCTCCCTCTGGCAATACATATAGGTCCATTTTTGGTGTTTCCTTGCCGTTATATATAACGTTCACCCTTATTTTTCCTTTGGGGTAGACTTTTTGCCCCGTGTACGTCTTCAAGACGATCTCTGTATCTCTCAAGGGTATATGTGAGAATAGCCGCTTGTAGTCCCTTCGGTTTATGACTGTTAGGGCTGATCCTGTGTCCAATTCCATTTTCACTTGGACTCCGGCTATCTTGAGCGTGACCCCGATAGTTTGGTGATCCTCCGTTTTGATCACATTATGCAGTTTCAGACAACCCAGCTCCTTGCTTCCGGAGTCTGTATCCCTTTTCTGTTCGTCTGAACTACTCTCCATCACCTTATGTACCTTCTTGTACTTCTCCTGTGGAGATTTCTTGCTGCTGGTTTTCTTTTCCGACCTGCAGACTCTTGCTATGTGTCCTACTTTTCCACACTGTCTGCACACTTGGTCCTTGAACCAGCAATCCTTATGGTCGTGTGTTGTTCTGCCGCAGCGATAGCACTTCACTGTTCCATATGCCATTTCATTTGTGCCACATTCTTGCGGTCTCCTTTGTATCTCAGCCGCGCCCCGTGCTGCTGCTTTGTGTGATACTGCATGCTGAAAGCCTTGTCCAGCGTAAGATCCTTTTCTGATAGAAGCCGTTTCTGGGTTCCTTCACTTTGAAGCCCACACACGAACTTGTCCCTTAAAGTATCTGCGAGTCCCGTTCCAAACTGGCAGTGTTTCGATAGCTTGCGCAGTTCCGTTAAATACTCAGCATTACTTTCATCTTTATGCTGGTTCCTTTTGTGAAACTTAAATCTTTCTGCTATCAGCAGCAGTGTGGGATTTAAGTGGTCCCGTAGGATTGACACTATGTTTTCAAAATTCTTTTCCGCTGGTTTCTCTGGGGTTACTAGGTTTCGCAGTAAGCCATACGTTTTTGCACCCATTGAATTCAACAATACCAGCGCTTTCTTGTCATCTGGCACTTAATTTGCCTTGCAGTGATCTACATAAATGATTTGGATGAGAATGTAAATGGTATGATCAGTAAGTTCGCGGATGACACGAAAATTGGTGGGGTGGTAAATTGCGAGGAGGAAAGCCTCAGGCTACAGGACGATATAAACGGGTTGGTCAGAGGGGCGGAATAGTGGCAAATGGAATTTAACCCTGAAAAGTGCGAGGTGATGCATTTTGGACGGACAAATAAGGCAAGGGAATACACAATGAGTGGTAGGACCCTAGGAAGTACAGAGGGTCAGAGGGACCTTGGTGTACATGTACATAGATCCCTGAAGGCAGCGGAACAGGTAGATAAGGTGGTTAAAAAGGCATATGGGATACTTGCCTTCATTAGCCGAGGCATAGAATATAAGAGCAGGGAGGTTATGATGGAGCTGTACAAAACGCTGGTGAGGCCACAGCTGGAGTACTGTGTGCAGTTCTGGTCGCCTCACTATAGGAAGGATGTGATTGCTTTGGAGAGGGTGCAGAGAAGATTCACCAGGATGTTACCTGGGATGGAGCGCCTCAGCTATGAAGAAAGACTAAACAGGCTGGGGTTGTTTTCCTTGGAGCAAAGAAGGCTGAGGGGGGACCTGATTGAGGTGTACAAAATGATGAGGGGCCTAGATAGGGTAGATAAAGAGGAACTTTTCCCCTTAGTAGGGGGGTCAATAACAAGGGGGCATAGATTCAGGGTAAGGGGCAGGAGATTTAGAGGGGATTTGAGGAGGAACTTTTTCACCCAGAGGGTGGTTGGAATCTGGAACTCACTGCCTGAAAGGATGGTAGAGGCAGGAACCCTCACAACATTCAAGAAGCATTTGGATGAGCACTTGAAATGCCACTGCATACAAGGCTATGGGCCAAATGCTGGAAAATGGGATTAGACTGGACAGGGATTGATGGACGGCGCAGACACGATGGGCCGAAGGGCCTCTTTCTGTGCTGTATAACTCTATGACTCTATGACTCTATACTTCAATGCGTTCGACATATGTCGTCCAATCTTCGACTTCATTGTCGAACGCTGTGATACTGCCACTCTTCGGCATTTTTTGGGGGGTTTTTTTTGGTGTGGTTAGACCGGCTCAAAATGGCATCTCCCGCGCTCTCCCTTCTTCTCCGCTGGCTCAAAATGGCGTCTCCCGCGCTTTCCTTCTCCGCTGCGGCTCAAAAATGGCGTCTCCCGCGCTCTCGCTTCTTCTCCGCTGCGGCTCAAAAATGGCGCCTCCCGCGCTCTCCCTTCTTCTCCGCTGCGGCTCAAATGGCGTCTCCCATGCTTTCTTTTCTTCCCCCGCGGACGCTGCTCAGCCCTTGAACACCGGCCGCGCTCTGCGCGTTTTCCTGCGCGCCTCTCTCGTTGACACCGCTCGGTCCTGAACCCCGGCTGCGCCCCGTGCGCTCTACCCTCTCTCTTACACCGTCAACACTGCTCGGCCTTCCCCTGTGCCGTCAGTCGGCTCCAGCCGCCGCCGTCCGGGAAGGGTCTGCGCCGTACCTGCTGCCAGCCCGTCTCGCTGGAGTCTCTGCCGGATGGTTGACGCCCATGCCCCTGGAATCGGCCTTCTTCTGCAGAGTTGCAGGTAGGTTCGAATCGACTCGTCGCCAATGTTAAATCCGTGAATCTTGATGTATGGTGTCCTTCAATAAATAGACATAGACTGCAGAGGAACAATCAACGGTGTTTACTGGATGAGGGTTACTCTAAAATTAAAAGTACAAATCCCTACTCAGGGTTTATATACAGGTGTGGTCACTGCCGGTACTACGGTATACAGGAGCTGTAAAAAGTAGTTCTCCCCTTAAAGGTACATACACTACAGAATGCTGGTTGGTCCTTTAGCTTTGGCATTATTATTGCTTTTTCCCAGCAACACTATCAGGACACCTGATTAAAATGGAATAGAGGAGTGGTCTGGCAGAAGGTAAGCAATGAGCAATTGACCACAGAAACAGGAGATGAAAGAGAGAAACAGTGTTGAAGCAGGGATAGCAATATAGAAAATATAAATATTAATTTCATAACTTTCAATATTTTTCATGTATGTATTCATTGTTACATATAAATAGAAAACCAACCCAACGTTCCAAGGAAATACCAGTTCCAGTTAAGAAGTAACAGTAACAGGAAATGTCTGATCATTAAATGGGAGCGTTATTGCATCTTATTTTCATTATTTTGCAGCCTCCTGAAACAGCAAGCAAGTCACATCCAATTACTGGTGAAATTCAGGTAAAGTTCAGGTGTCATTTTTATTCTGTGTTGCAGTTTATGCTTCATTCTTCTAACACTACACAGAATCAAACATGATTACTAAATTGAGCTATCGAGCTGCATTATAAAACCTGTCTACTTATCTGTTTTATATCTACATAAGATCATTGTAAAAATATATTGCACAAATAGGTACCACATTGAAACAGAGCAAGGTAATAATTGCAGCTTTATACCATTCCTTGAATTGTAAGTCTCTCAATTTAAAACTGCAAATAAATCTATGATGTCATACCAGGATGGTGCATAATGTGAAAGATCTGTTAGCGAGAGATTTGCAGGTCAGTTCTGAAGGTTTTTCTTGTGTGTGTGGTAATGATAGAAGCAGTATTTTATACATGATTAAATTATGTTGCTATTAGGGCTTCAGATGATCCTAGAGTATAAGTGGATATTTTCAAATGGAAATGGCTTTGGAAGCATGGAGACAATTTAGGCTCCCACTGGAAATTTGTATTGACACTGAAAGTCACACACAGTTATCTCTAAACCAGCAAATATGATTTCCCACCCCACTCCTTCACCTCCCCCTCCCCTCTCCCATTCTGGCAGCAAGCTCCTTTGATGGAGAGTGAAAGGTCCGATTGAGCTCATAATAATCACAGTAAGATTTTATTCCTCCCTGGCAAGTGACAGGAGCGTTGTGATGGATAGCGGAAATACCAATGATTTGTGGAGTCTGAGATATAATTCATATAGTTCGCTCCATGCATCATAAGGTCAGACTAGATCCAATTGGATCCAGAGCACCTGCAGGTGATCTTACATTCAGAACTGGCATCTACTTGACTGTTGCATTGGACCTGCTTATATATTGTTGTGACATCATAGAATGGTATTGGATGTAAAATTCTCTTGTCAATTTACTTATTCTGCAAACTACTGGGAGGTTTATGGAGATGAACAGTTAGATATGGCAATAGGGGAGTAGGAGAAGGAGAATTAAGTGGATAAGCTTACAGACCTAAATTAATCAATTTATTGCCTTTTGCAACTTGAACCCGCATCAGAAAATAAAAGCAACAACAAAAGAGATGTCCACTCCTTTTTCTTACTGTCACTTGGAATCCTTTTTTCCTTTAGTTACAAATGAACTATGACAAGCACGTTGGAAATCTCATTGTTCATGTTCTACAAGCCCGGAACCTTGCTCCGAGAGACAACAATGGTTATTCAGATCCATTTGTTAAAGTTTATCTTCTTCCAGGCAGAGGGTAAGGAAAGTATCTCATGAACAATAATGTATTTGCAAAATAAAACATTGTTCCCCTGATGCACTTGTAAAAATGCTTAGGGCTAGTATTAGATTAGTTTTCCTTTGTACACTGTAGAATTGCAGTTAAATAATGTTCATGGAGATTCTAGCCTTTCCACAGAAATTGTTTGCAGATGTGAAGGGCTACTAAGATGTTGGTTAGAGTTGCATTTTAAGTCTCTGTGACCTTGGCGACACTATTATTTAAGTCCTTTGTGCACATCAAATAAAATTAAAGAGAGAAGCTAACTCTGATCCAAAGGATTCCTGGTTGTGGGTTTGCTGTGTGTTAAAACTTTGTAAAGAGCTCTGGCATAACGTGCAGTGTGTTGCGATTTACCTGCAGAAAGCATTTCTAATTGGGGGTGGAGACAATGCTGCCACTTGACTGTCGGAGTTATCTTCTATGTCAGTTACCGTGAACTGCATGCAAATTATTTAAGGACGACACAGGCTTGATACCAAACCTTGGAACTACAAATATTGTCCCAGATATTACCATAATGGCATTAATATAAATCAGTGTGTTCTGTACAACAAAGATATTAGAATTTTTTTAAACTTCTGCAACATACTGACTTTAGGATTGTATATGTGTAGAATGCTCAAAGAAAAGGTTTAGAGGTGTTCCAGTAACAAAAACTATAAAGACCAATTATATATCCTTGAAATCCAGAAAGCATTTTCTAGATAATGCTTAAAGTTTTTACTAACATATTGTAGTTTTATATAGCTGCTGATTGAATTCATTAAGAAGAACATAGCATCCTCTGGCCAGAGTGAGAGAAGGGACATAAATATAGTGCATACATGAAGTAGAATCCAACTTTCACTTGTAGCCGTGGTGTTCACTGGGTAAAAACACTCCTTTCACTTCTGAGAAGCTTTGTTCTAATCCATCCCAGACGAAGATAATGTTTGCTCTTTCTCTGTGTCTCTGTAAGGAGCTTGGGCTGTCTCAACCTGGTTCCTAGGGAGTGTGCACCCACAGGGAAAGATCATAGAATGGTTACAGCACAGAAGGATGCCATTCAATCCGTCAAGCCCATGCCGGCTCTCTGCAAGAGCACTTCAACTAATCCCGCTACCCCGCCCTTTCCCCGTAGCCCTGCAAATTTTTTTTCTTCAAGTACTTACCCAATTCCATTTTGAAAGCCGCGATTGAATCTACCTCTACCACCCTTTCAGGCAGTGCATTCTAGATCCTAACCACTCGCTACGTAAAAAAGTTTTTCCTGATGTCGCCTTTGGTTCTTTTGCCAGTCACCTTAAATCTGTGTCCTCTGGTTCTCGACCCTTATGCCAATGGGAACAGTTTCTCTCTATCTGCTCTGTCCAGACCCCTCATGATTTTGAACACCTCTATCAAATCTCTTAACCTTCTCTGCTCTAAGGAGAACAACCCCAGCTTCTCCAGTCTATCCACGTAACTGAAGTCCCACATCCCTGGAATCATTCTTGTAAATCTTTTCTGCACCCTCTCTAAGGCCTTCATATCCTTGCCCAGAATTGGACACAATACTTCAGTTGAGGCTGAACCAGTGTTTAATAAAGGTTCATCATAACTACCTTGCTTTTGTACTCTATGCCTCTATTTATAAAGCCCAGGATCCCGTATGCTTTCTTAACCGCTTTCTCAACCTACCCTGCCATCTTCAATGATTTGTGCACATATACCCCCCAGGCCTCTCAGTTCATGCACCCACTTTAGAATTGTACCCTTTAGTTTATATTGCCACTCCTCGTTCTTCCTACCAAAATGTATCACTTTGCACTTTACTGCATTAAATTTCATCTGTCACGTGTCCGCCCATTCCACCAGCCTGTCTATGTCTTCCTGAAGTCTATCACTCTCCTCCTCACTGTTCACTATACTTCCAAGTTTTGTGTCATCTGCAAATTATGAAATTGTGCCCTGTACACCCAAGTCCAAGTCATTAATATATATCAAGAAAAGCACTGGTCCTAGAATCGACCCCTGGGGAACACCACTGTATACTTTCCTCCAGTCCGAAAAACAACTGTTCACCACTACTCTCTGTTTCCTGTCACTTAGCCAATTTCGTGTCCATGCTGCCACGATCACTTTTATTCCATGGGCTTCAACTTTGCTGGCAAGTCTATTATGTGGCACTTTATCAAAAGCCTTTTGGAAGTCCATGTACACCACATCAAGCGCATTGCCCTCATCAACTTTTAACAAATCCGTGCTGGCTTTCCTTAATTAATCCACACTTGTCCAAGTGACTGTTAACTTTGTCCCTGATTATCATTTCTAAAAGCTTCCCCACTACCGAGGTTAAACTGACTGGCCTGTAATTGCTGGGTTTATCCTTACACCTTTTTTGAACAAGGGTGTGAAATAAAGAATAGATTTGCCTTTATAATCTAGGCTTTATTAACTTAAAAATCCTGTAGCACATCTTCAACACCCAGTCCCAACTAAAGGCTGGAAAGAACTGAATTTAAGATGGCCACCACAAATCACATGACATCAACTACCAATGAGATTACAACATATATCCCAAGGCAGGAAACAAACAACAAATCACAATACTTCTTACTAAACATAAAGAATAATCACCACATTCATAGAGTCATAGAGTCATAGAGTTTTACAGCACAGAAAGAGGCCCTTCGGCCCATCGTGTCTGCACCGCCCATCCATCCCTGTCCAGTCTAATCCCATTTTCCAGCATTTGGTCCATAGCCTTGTATGCAATGGCATTTCAAGTGCTCATCCAAATGCTTCTTGAATGTTGTGAGGGTTCCTGCCTCCACCACCCTTTCAGGCATTGAGTTCCACATTCCAACCACCCTCTGGGTGAAAAAGTTCCTCCTCAAATCCCCTCTAAATCTCCTGCCCCTTACCCTGAATCTATGCCCCCTTGTTATTGACCCCCCCACTAAGGGGAAAAGTTCCTCCTTATCTACCCTATCTATGCCCCTCATTATTTTGTACACCTCAATCAGGTCCCCCCTCAGCCTTCTCTGCTCCAAGGAAAACAACTCCAGCCTGTCCAGCCTCTCTTCATAGCTGAGGCGCTCCATCCCAGGTAACATCCTGGTGAATCTTCTCTGCACCCTCTCCAAAGCAATCACATCCTTCCTATAGTGAGGCGACCAGAACTGCACACAGTACTCCAGCTGTGGCCTCACCAGCGTTTTGTACAGCTCCATCATAACCTCCCTGCTCTTATATTCTATGCCTCGGCTAATGAAGGCAAGTATCCCATATGCCTTTTTAACCACCTTATCTACCTGCTCCGCTGCCTTCAGGGATCTATGTACATGTACACCAAGGTCCCTCTGACCCTCTGTACTTCCTAGGGTCCTACCACTCATTGTGTATTCCCTTGCCTTATTTGTCCGTCCAAAATGCATCACCTCGCACTTTTCAGGGTTAAATTCCATTTGCCACTTTTCCGCCCATCTGACCAACCCGTTTATATCGTCCTGTAGCCGGAGGCTTTCCTCCTCGCAATTTACCACCCCACCAATTTTCGTGTCATCTGCGAACTTACTGATCATACCTTTTACATTTTCATCCAAATCATTTATGTAGATCACAAACAATAAGGGACCCAGCACCGATCCCTGAGGTACCCCACTGGACACAGGCTTCCAGTCACAAAAGCAACCTTCGACCATCACCCTCTGCCTCCTGCCACTCAGCCAGTTTAGGATCCAACGCGCCAAGGCACCCTGGATCCCATGGGCTCTTACCTTCTTGACCAGTCTCCTATGCGGGACTTTGTCAAAAGCTTTACTGAAGTCCATGTACACCACATCCACAGCATTTCCCTCATCCACCCCACTAGTCACCCCCTCGAAAAATTCGATCAGATTTGTTAGACATGATTTACCCTTGACAAAGCCATGCTGACTATCCCCGATTAATCCTTGCCTCTCCAAGTGGAGATTAATTTTGTCCCTCAGAATTTTTTCCAATAATTTCCCCACCACAGATGTTAGACTCACTGGCCTGTAATTCCCTGGTTTATCCCTGCTACCCTTCTTGAATAATGGTACTACGTTAGCTGTTCTCCAGTCCTCTGGTACATCCCCTGTGGCCAGAGAGGTTCTGAAAATTAGTGTCAGAGCCCCTGCAATCTCCTCCCTTGCCTCCCACAGCAGCCTGGGATACATCTCGTCCGGGCCTGGGGATTTATCCACTTTTTGGCCCGCTAAAACCGCTAGCACCTCCTCCCTCTCGATGCTAATATGTTCAAGTATGTCACAGTCCCCTTGCCCGATTTCTATGTCTGCATCGTCTTTCTCCATAGTGAACACAGATGCAAAAAATTCATTTAAAACCCCGCCTACATCCTCTGGCTCTACACACAGATTGCCACTTTGGTCCCTAATGGGCCCTACCCTTTCCCTGGTTATCCTCTTGCCCTTAATATACTTATAAAACATCTTAGGATTTTCCTTTATTTTGCTCGCCAGTGTTATTTCATGGCCCCTCCTCGCCCTCCTAATTTCTTTTTTAAGTATGCCCCTGCACTTTTTATACTCCTCTAGGGCTTCTTCTGTCTTTAGTCTTTTGTAACTGCCAAAAGCCCCCCTCTTATTTCTAATATACTCCAACCTAAATAACCTTTACAATTTATAATTAATTATTTACAACTAAAACTATGCACAGACAAAATAAAACTATTCAACATGACACAATACTAAGTGAGCAACAACAAATAGTAACATTGCACATAAGTATTAAATATCTCTCAACTAAAACAATATAATATAATATTTCAACAATTTTAAAACATTACTATCAATTTAAAAGTCCATTTTCAATCGGTCGACCGGATATCTTGTTCGTGTCGACCTTCTTAACCTTGGTGAAATTCCTTGCCCTCCCACACCAGGAGACACAGAAGTATCTTCTGCAGGAAGGCTATCCATATCCCGATTTTCAACGGTTTCCAGATTAGAAATCCCATCAGGAGGTAAACTGGGACGGTCATGAACACCCATCAAAGGATGACTAATAGAAGTATAATTATCTGCAGTCGGATTGGAAATATCCGTAGTATCTGTAACAGCATCCACATTATCTGAATCATGACTATTGTTAATATCCTCAGAAGAGGGCTGGCCACCACAAGGAGCCAAGTCTTTAATTGAAACGGTACTTTCTTTCCCATCTTGGAATCGAATATGAGCATATTGGGAATTTGCCTCCAACAGCTCCACCTCCTCCACTAAAGGATCATATTTTGACAATCTAACATGGCGTCGAAGCAGCACAGGTCCCTGCATAGTAAGCCATGAAGGTACCGAATATCCCGTAGTAGATCTCCGTGGATAGTTAAAGAGCCTTTCATGGGGGGTCACATTAGTAGCCGTTGAAAGCAATGATCTAATGGAATGCAGGGCATCAGGCAGTACCATTTCCCACTGTGTATTCTTAAGGTTCCGGGATGTCAAAGCCAACATAACTGCCTTCCAGATCACCCCATTGTATCGTTCGCACTGTCCATTACCCTGGGGATTATACGGGGTAGTTCTGCTAGTAGAAATTCCCCGACTCTGAAGGTATTCCTTCAACTGGGAAGACATAAAAGAACTTCCCTGATCCGAATGGATATACGCAGGCATCCCAAAGATGACAAAAAGTTGAGTCAGACATTTGATAACTGGAGCAGCTGATACATCTGCGCAAGGAAAAGCAAAAGGGAACCTTGAAAACTCATCCACAACAGTAAATATATATCGGTTTTGAGTAGTTGAAGGAAGAGGCCCCTTAAAATCGACACTCAAACGTTCAAAAGGAGAAGTAGCCTTTATAAGATGAGCTCGTTGAGGCTTAAAGAAATTCGGTTTACACCGAGCACAGATAGAACATGATGAAGTCATCCGCTTGATGTCTTCAACTGAAAAGGGCAAATTCTTACTGCGTACGAAGTGTATCATCCTCGTAACCCCAGGATGGCATAAGGCATTGTGAAGATTAATAAGCGTATCTCCGTGAAGCACAGAACAATAAGCCCTCGACAGCGCATCAGCAGCAACATTATCCTTCCCCGGACGATAAACTATATCAAAATGGTAACATGCCAACTCAATCCTCCACCTCATTATTTTATCATTCTTAATCTTTCCAAAATGTTTGACATCAAACATAAAGGACACAGACTTTTGATCAGTTACCAACGTAAAATGTCGCCCCGATAAATAATGTCTCCATTTACGCAGTGCTTCTACTATTGCATATGCCTCTCTCTATTGAAGAATGCCTTTTTTCACTATTGTTCAAGGTACGTGAGAAAAAGGCCACAGGTCTTCCATTTTGGTTCAGAGTAGCCCCAATTGCAAAATCAGAAGCATCCGTCTCAATCACAAAAGGAACCTGCTCATCAATAGAATGCACAACTGCTCCAAGGATATCCTTTTTAAAATTATCAAAACACGTCCTGGCCTCCCATGATAGAGGATATATCGTAGCCCGAATAAGAGGCCGGATCTTCTGTGAAAAATTTGCAATCCAATTAGAATAGTAAGAAAACAGTCCAACAACTCGTTGCAAAGCCTTAGAATTAGTAGGACAGGGTAAATCAATCAATGGTCACAGACGTTCTGGGTCTGGTTTAATCTTGTTTCCCGAGATAATATACCCCAGTAGATTTACCTCAGTGGTCGAAAAGGTACACTTCTCTTTATTGAAAGTTAAACTAACTTTTTCCGCAGCTTGAAGGAATCTTTCTAAATTAGAATCATGCTCCACCCTTGATTTGCCACACACCGTGATGTCATCTAAGTATGAAAAGGTGTCAGAGAGAGAGTTATCACTTATAAAAGCATCCATTGCCCGTTGAAAACAAGCAACACCATTAGTAACACCAAATGGTATTCAGCAAAACTGATACAGCTTTCCACCAGCCTCAAAGGCCGTATATGGTTGATCCTTCTTAACAATAGGAATCTGATGATAAGCACTCTTTAGGTCAATAGTGCTAAAAACCTTATACTGAGATACTTTATTGATAAGCTCATCAATCTTAGGCAAAGGGTACGCATCTAATTGAGTATACCTATTAACAGTTTGGGAATAGTCTATCACCATTTGTTTCTTATGTCTCTCGTTAGTCGTGACAACTACCTGTGCCCGCCAAGGCGAACAACTAGGTTCAATGATTCCTTCCAATAAGAGACGTTGAACTTCAGAATGAATACATTCTCTATCCTGACTGCTATACCTTCTTGACTTGGTAGCAATTGGCTTACAATCCGGCATCAAATTGGAAAAAAGTGATAATGGAGAAATGGATAAAGAGGTTAATCCACAAATAGATAAAGGTGGCTTAGTCCCTCCAAATGAAAGATTGAGAGACTCGTGTAACTGAAGCACATCATGACCAATCAAAATATCCGCACAGAGATTAGGCAAAACAGATAGGCGTATATCAGTATACGTATTACCTAGAAGAATCAATTTCACAAGGCAACAACCAGCTACTTGTGAAGTGAGAGTCGTCTGAGCCATACACACCTGATAGGAAACAGGCGAAATTTTCAAATGCTTTTCCTTTGCAAACTGAAGACTTATAAAACTCTCGGTACTGCCCGTATCTATAAGGGCCTTCACTTCCAACCCATTAACTTGGGCCGTAACTATAGCTTTGTTTAGGCCATGAGCAAATGCAGCAGAAATTGATGCAATAAACGCCCTATCTAAAGGCCGAATAGTCACAGAGGAGGTAATTGAACCTGATGATTTACACACATGTGCGTAATGACCTCTCTTGCCGCATTTACTACACACAGCCTCCCGAGCAGGACACTTCAGACGAGGGTGCCGGACGTTCCCACAAAAATAACACTTCTGAATCCTAGAGGCAACAGCCGCTGAAGTAGAAACTGTTTCAGAATCTAGTAAACCACTCCTATTAAGTCCACATAATTCCTTTTCATCCGGAACTGCCGAAACCACAGTCACAGGCCGATTAAAAAGAGCATAAGAATCCGAACTTCTCTGAGCTACATCCAATGTAGAAGCTTGCTCAAAAGCACTCTTAAGATCCAAAGTCTTATTTTCTAACAACCGCTGACGAATTGATCTGGACAGTAATCCATTAATAAAAGCATCCTGTACCGATTCTTCCTTATATTCTTCAGCTGTCACGGCCTTATAATTACAGTTAACACTAAGGCACCGAAGTGCTTGTAAATAAGTATCCAAAGATTCTCCCACCTGCTGCCTACGGGCAGATAGAAGGTGACATGCAAATACCTCATTCTTTGGTTTAACAAAAATCTTTTCCAATGTAGAAATAGCCACTTCGTAAGTTTTACAGTCCAAAATATACTTATACACATCCGGAGCAATGTAGTTGATCAGCATATTCAGCTTATTTAGAGACTCTTAATCCAACACGCCCAAAAAGTTTTTAAATGTACAATACCAGTGTTTCCATTTATCATCCGCTCCTGCAGAATTAGGGTCAGCATTGAATCGTTCTGGTTGAAGATATCGCTCCATTCTGACATAAAGTTAATAAATTGAAATAAAGAATAGATTTGCCTTTCTAATCTAGGCTTTATTAGCTTAAAAATCCTGCAGCACATCTTCAACACCCAGTCCCAACTAAAGGCTGGAAAGAACTGAATTTAAGATGGCCACCACAAATCACATGACATCAACTACCAATGAGATTACAACATATATCCCAAGGCAGGAAACAAACAACCAATCACAATACTTCTTACTAAACATAAAGAATAATCACCACAGGGTGTAACATTTGCAATTCTCCAGTCCTCTGGCACCACCCCCGTATCTAAGGAGGATTTGGAAGATTATGGCCAGTACCTCTGCGATTTCCTCCTTAACTTCCCTCAACATCCTAGGATGCATTTTATCCAGTCCTGGTGATTTATCTACTTTAAGTAAAGCGAGCCTTTCTAGAACCTCATAGAAACATAGAAGGTAGGAGCAGGAGTAGGCCATTCGGCCCCTCGAGCCTGCTCCGCCATTCAATGAGATCATGGCTGATCATCCAAATTCAGTACCCTGTCCCTGCCTTCTCCCCATATCCCTTGATCCCTTTAGCCTTAAGAAATATATCCAACTCTTTCTTGAATATACTTAATGAACTGGCCTCCACCGCCCTCTGTGGCAGAGAATTCCACAGGTTCACCACTCTCTGGGTGAAGAAATTCCTCCTCATTTCAGTCCTAAATGGCTTACCCCTTATCCTTAGACTATGACCCCTGGTTCTGGACTCCCTGGCCTTCAGAAACATCCTTCCTGCATCTAGTCTGTCCAGGCCTGACAGAATTTTATAGGTTTCGATGAGATCCCCTCTCAATCTTCTAAACTCCAGTGAGTATGAGCCTATTTGACACAATCTCTCCTCATACGTCATTCCTGCCATCCCAGTGATCTACATAAATGATTTGGATGAGAATGTAAAAGGTATGATCAGTAAGTTCGCAGATGACACGAAAATTGGTGGGGTGGTAAATTGCGAGGAGGAAAGCCTCAGGCTACAGGACGATATAAACGGGTTGGTCAGATGGGCGAAAAAGTGGCAAATGGAATTTAACCCTGAAAAGTGCGAGGTGATGCATTTTGGACGGACAAATAAGGCAAGGGAATACACAATGAGTGGTAGGACCCTAGGAAGTACAGAGGGTCAGAGGGACCTTGGTGTACATGTACATAGATCTCTGAAGGCAGCGGAACAGGTAGATAAGGTGGTTAAAAAGGCATATGGGATACTTGCCTTCGTTAGCCGAGGCATAGAATATAAGAGCAGGGAGGTTATGATGGAGCTGTACAAAACGCTGGTGAGGCCACAGCTGGAGTACTGTGTGCAGTTCTGGTCGCCGCACTACAGGAAGGATGTGATTGCTTTGGAGAGGGTGCAGAGAAGATTCACCAGGATGTTACCTGGGATGGAGCGCCTCAGCTATGAAGAAAGACTAAACAGGCTGGGGTTGTTTTCCTTGGAGC